>NC_137055.1:1991644-1994144 GCF_032717465.1 Coenobita brevimanus
ACTGAAAATGATAATATTAGTCAATGTAATTTTTCAAAACGCATACATAAAGGAAACAACACTATATATTCCGTGACTCATATAACTTCTCTAGTCTTTGTAACTTCTCAGTGTTTGTGCTACAACACTTCGTTTGGTGGCAAGTTGTTTGTACACTTTCCAGCAGTCGTCCGCCATTATACTGACATCCCAACGTCCCTGGTACCATTTTTCCATGTCCGACTCTGGGGAAAGGCTTCAAGGCCTATCCCCAAGTCCCAGTAGTCCTTCTTGGGGGACAGAAGTCCTCCTACATCTCCACATGTCACCACCTCGGCACTAACACCCACCGTCCGTATTGAATACATACTAGGGCTGTCTCACACAGGGCTGGTGTACTGGTATTAGCGGGGTTGTGTTCCAGGTACTGTATATTCTGGTTTATTAATAAATGAAATAACTGTGTTGTTATAAACATGGATTTTAGTATTTGAAAATACTAAATTCAAACATATTACCATTGTAATAAAATATCCATATGTAAATCATTATATTGTGCAAAATGATTTTAAAAAATCTATAACTGAAAAGTAAAATAAGTGTTTTCTGAAAAAAATGTTACGTGATGAAGAAAAATTGTTTTATTTTTTTTTTTTTTTAGTTCAGCGCCCCCAAAATATATAAAAATTACATGCAATGATGAAAACAATTTCTTTCTATGTAAACCTGTGTAATTTTTGTTTGAGAATTATCGGATTTTTTTTTTCTTTTTTTTGACCGACTGCGTGAATAGAACGTCGAAAATATGCCATAGTCTTTAGAGTTATCCATAAAGTCTACTGATAATGAAATGAGAGCCAGTGATTTCACATTGCTAACCAAAAATATTAGTTAAAATACTAAGATCTTTCACTGTCTTCCATCGCCATTGATATCGCAGTTCTGATGACATTAACGCTCTCGGAGGCCTCTAATTTCTGTTCCGCGCCTCTTGAAACAGGCAGGGCGAAAAGTCTGCATGTTAATACGCTGCGTTTATTTCACACTTATGACACGGGCTTCATTATTTTCCCAGTCGCATCATACCAGAATCATTTATGGCCAGAAATAACATCTCAAGACTTTCGCATCTTAGGAACAATACCCAGCAGAGGCAAGTGAGTGGCAGAAGAGGTGAATTAATACAAAATAACTGGGCAGGCAAACATACCAAGCCTCTCCCAGCTTAAGAATATTAGCCAGTAAAGTGAGAGGAGGGGAAATATCAAGGAAAAGTTTGTTCCTAAGTTTCGTGGCAGCAACAAAGGAGGGTCCAGGACAAGACGCCTCGAGCACCAGCATATTGCAAAAATGTGTCTTCAGCGGCGGGAGTTAGGGTGACAGTTACTGCTGCGGCAACACATTCAGCGCGGCCTGAATCGAGTCGCTGGAGAGGCTTTAAAAGGACCTCGCACTCTTAGACAGATGGGTGGCTGGAGAGGCTTTAACATTCTTGGATAGATGGGTCGCTGGGTAGGCTTTAACATTCTTAGATAGGTGGGTCGCTGGAGAGGTTTCTAGGAGGACTTCGCACAGATGGTTCGCTAGAGAGGCATTTCAAAGGACCTCACGCACTTAGTTAGGTCTCTGGAGAGGCTTTTAAAAGACATTACATTCTTAGGTTGTTACGTGGCTGGATAGGCTTTTAAAAGACCTCACATTCTTACATAGTTAAGTTGCCAGAAGGACGTCACACTCTTAGAAAGCTGGGCCACTGGAGCGGCTTTGACGTTTTAAGATAGTTGGGTCACTGGAGAGGCTTTGCAACTTATCCAATTGGTGTGTGTGTGTGTGTGTGTGTGTGTGTGTGTGTGTGTGTGTGTGTGTGTGTGTGTGTGTGTGTGTGTGTGTGTGTGTGTGTGTGTGTGTGTGTGTGTATCCATTAGATCTAAAAAGAAATTCTCGAGCTTATGACCAACCCTCTGCCGTATTTATTTATTTATGGCGCTGGCGAGGATTTAAGATGAACCTCACATTCTTAGATAGACGGGACGCGGGAGAGGTTTCTAAAAGGGCCTCACACTCACAGAAAAACATCACTGAATCCTGGAGGGCCTCTGCAAGGAATTATCGTCTCACTCAACTGGCGGATTAGCACGACTGAGTGAGAATTTTCATCTGAGAATTTTCGGCCCTCAATAGGATTATGCCGCCTCTCCTCCTCAGAAAAAAGAAATGCTTTGAGGTGCCGGTAATGGGCTTTCAAAAGTATGTGAAATAAATAACTAAAATTATATTCGGTGATTATTTACCTTGATATTGATGTGCACCCTTCAATCACAGTTTATTTGTTCTTTCATCTTTATTTTTTCTTTCATCGGTGACTGAGAAGGTAAAGGACATAAGAGTCACATATATGAGACTATAAGGTGAGCGATGGACTGGGTGGTTTGTGTAGGGGCAGAAAGTATTTGATTTTTGGAGAAATTAATGCGTGAACAGCTCAGTGATACTCCTGTCATTTCTTGGTCTGTAAAATTCA
>NC_137055.1:2001644-2074144 GCF_032717465.1 Coenobita brevimanus
ATCGCTTGCCCTATATGAGATGGAGACAAGATTTCGAGGATTTGAATGAGGACAGGACTGGAGGGAAGGGTTTCATTTTTACTCCTCTCTCTCTCTCTCTCTCTCTCTCTCTCTCTCTCTCTCTCTCGACCATGAGTGAGTTGATGGGGGACGCTGTTAACTCATCCTCTGTTGAATTTTATCGTCTGTCCTTAGCTGAGATTGAGTACTAAAGTTGTTCCTAACTTGAGAGGGCATTATCGTGAGGGAGAAACAAGAAGGGCGTAGATAGAGGGAGGAGAGAGAGAGAGAGAGAGAGAGAGAGAGAGAGAGAGAGAGAGAGAGAGAGAGGAGAGGAGGGAGAAAGAGGAGGGGCGTGGATAGGGTGCTTAGTGAAGGGAGAAAGAAGGAGAGAAGAGGGCAACGGGAAGGGTGTTGATAAAAAGAGGAGGGAGAAACAGTGAGGGTGTAGAGAGAAAGGGGGGGGGGAGAAACAGGAAGGGTGTAAAGAGAGAGAGAGGAGAAACAGGAAGGGTGTAGAAAGAGAGAAAAAAGAGAGAAAGAGGAAGGGCGTAGAGAGAGAAAAAAGAGAGAAAGAGGAAGGGTGTAGAGAGAGAAAAAAGAGAGAAACAGGAAGGGGGTGGAGAGAGATAAGGGAGAAACAGGTAGCGTGTGGAGAGAGAGAGAGAGAGAGAGAGAGAGAGAGAGAGAGAGGAAGGGTGTGTAGAAGGTGTTCAGTGAAAGAGCGAGAAAGAATCAGTGCACTAATGATATATGAAGAGGAAGAGTGGAAGGAAGGAAGGGAGGAAGGAGGGAATGAATGAATGAATGAATGAATGAATGAATGAAGGAAGGAAGGAAGGAAGAAAAGAAGAAAGGAAAGAAGGAAGGACAGAAGAAAGGAAAGAAGGAAGGAAGGAGGGAATGAATGAATGAATGAATGAAGGAAGGAAGGAAGGAGGGAATGAATGAATGAATGAAAGAAGGAAGGAAAGAAGGATCAATGACATATCCCTTATTTCCTTCCTCCAAGCGATTATATTCGGCTTTGGAGTGACTTTTTGAACAAGAGACTTAGGACGGTTTTGTGGAACGGTTAGGAAGCTTACCAACACCTATTCTTTAGCGATTTATTTTTGGGTATGGCTGGCTAGTATCCTCTTGTACGTCATTAATGCAGAGTATGGTGGTATTATAACGACTTAGGTAACAGAGCAAAGGACGGCAAGGCATACTGAGCAAAATAAATCGCTTAGGAAGAGGTGTTAGGGGGCTTCCTTAACTGACGAGAATAAGGGCCTGAGAGTGTTGTTATAGGTATACCATTAACCCTCTCATTTTGGGGACAACTCTAGTAATCAAATCCACCTTATGTGACCTGATATTACCTAACTAAGAGGGGGTCACAGGACTCTGAGGCCCGTAAGAAGGCTCCCTAGCACCTCTTCCTTAGCGATTTATTTTTGGATGTGGCTGGTTAATATCCTTTTGTACGTTATTTATGCAGAGTTTGGCGATATTAGAATGCTTTAAATAACACAGAAAAGGGCAGTAAAGTATAATGAATAAAATAAATCACTTAGCAAGAGGTGTCAGGAAGCTTCCTTTACAGACGAGAATACGTCATTTTTGGGACAACTCCAGTAAAATATTTGCCTGATAGTATTTACCTGAGAGTGAGTCATAGGAGTCTGAGGCCAGTTTTCTCTCGTCTGTTAATCTCTCTTCGTCAGCATGGTCAGCCATCTTTTTTTTTTTTTTTTTTTTTTTTTTGAGAAGATGAACAGAGAAAGAAAAGGAAATTCAATCAGAAAATAACCCATGCACCAGATTACATTTTTTTTTTTTTTTTTTGTCCGACTCTGGGCAAAGGCTTCAGGGCCTATATCTCGGGGGCAGTAGCCTATCTCAAGGCCCAGTAGTCCTCCTACACCTCCACATGTCACCACTTCGGCGCTAACACCCACCGTCCATACTGAATACATGCTAAGGCTGTCTCATACAGGACTGGTGTATTGGTATCAGCGGAGGTACTATTATGACATGTCGGCGGGTCATCTGGTAGATCAGGAAAGTCTGCTTTTATGAAATTCAAATCCTTAAACTGTTCCCTGCCCCAGCCGGGATTCGAACCTGGATCCATCAGGACTGCGGCCGCCTCTCTACCGATTCAGCCACCGCCTCCCCCGACAACAGGAGTCACATAAGCAGTGCAGCGGGTGGCCATGCATACAAACTACAGAGGGTGAGTATGAAGTCCGCCCATCCTTCAGCCCAAGCCCCTACTAAGCGTTGGTAACAGGGTGAGGGCGTTACTGCTTCACGGATACTTGTGCTTGGATTAATTTGGTACGGACTCGCAATATTCTACATGGAGTGTATTCCATGGGGTGTTTATGAGCTTATAATGCTGAAGTGCAATCGCTGGTTGCATTGTTTACTGACAACATATACAATTGCCATGAAACAAAACAGATGTATTAATCATCTAACAGAAATATGCGGATTATTCCAAAGAAAACGGGCATGTATCATTTTTTTAATGCAAAGAAGAGGAATCAAAGTCCAAAATCCCGCAAAATTGTTCCTTCCAAGAAAGAATAAAAATGAAATAAAAGAGCCAAATTCAAGATCCACTCATTTTGAGATGCCTGGACACGCTGCGTTTAAAAGACTGGAGATTATAGGCTGTAGGAATTATAGACAAGGGAAGACATAATTACACCATCTTTTCCACTGAACATGGTGAAAAGACGGGCCATAACAACACACATGATGGCAAAAAAAAAAAAAAAAAAAAAAAAAAAAAAAAAGGAATGTAGGTGACCAAGAAAATCACCTCACCTTTGTCCGCTACACTACCTCTGCCTGCCACCTCGATATTAGAATGTGGCTGTAACAGAACTCCCGCACGGATGGTTACTGCACTGCCTTATGAACATATCGTAAACACGTAGAAAGTACACTGCGACAAGTGGAAATGTTGGGTGGGAAAGAGACACAGGTTAAAGATTGAATTCATTATCTGCTCTAACGTTTCGGGTTACACAGAACTCTGAAGATGGGTTCTGTTTATCCCAAAATGTCTGAGAAATAAATAAAGCTCTACCCCTGTGTCTCTCTCTCACCCAACATTCCCATATCGTAACCAGCTGTACACTTCGCACTTTAACGTTGCCCACATTTTCGTTCTGCAACATATTTCGCATAGCTTTTAGTGGCAGAAAAGGTCACTGGTACGGCTGTGCATTCTTTTCATAGCGCTTCTAAATGGGTATAAATCCAGTGGCCGACCAGAGTCACCTACTTTCCTGATTCCTAGTCACTGGTTGAAATACTAAGTACGATTCGACACTGAAAAAGAAACAGTAAGTGAAGCATTAGAACCGATTACGAAACTGAAAAGATAACACTAAAAACAAGATCACTCCCTATGATATACACCACGGCTGAGACGACTGGCTTCATAAGAACGGATTTTGAACATAAATAGCATAATAGAGAAATTAATTGTTTATACTTACTATCCATCGTTCTGAGTGCAGGGGGTATCCTCGAAAAAAAAAAAAAAGATCGATTTTGCTAGATTATATTAATACTGTAATATCAATGAAAATTGTGATGAATGTTTAAAATGAATGCAGCATCTGTTGTTCGAGGAATATCGCACATTATCTGAGATTTCACTGTCAGACGGAATTAACTACAGTAAACTCTAATACGCATTCTTGCATATAAAAAATTACCTTATTATAAAGTAAATGACTCGTGATCAAAGAAACTGTAGTCTTTTTACACTAACTTGTCCCAGATTTTCACCTCTTTGCAACCTATTTCACGTAGCTCCGTGGCAGAAAAAAGTGCTATGGGTTTACATCCTTTCCATAGCACTTCTTCCTGACTAGCATTATATTCTTCTGTTATTCTAGTGTTACATATCTGGATTCAAGTTGGAGGAATGACAGTTTTGGACCAAGTTAGAGTAAAATCAATATAAAAATTAAATCTTAATGAATTAGTGGATATATTTTTGTTCTTACCGGCCTTTCTTTAACTAGTGAAATGTAAATGATTCTGTACCGATAAGAGATGAATATTTTGCCATCTGAAATCACTCGTCGGTTGATGAAGCTCCCTAACACCTCTTCCTTACCGACTTATTTTTGGATATGGCTGGCTAATATAATTTCGTACGTTATTTATAAAAAGTATGGTGATATTAGAATTATTTAAGTTAACAGGAGAGGATGGCAAGGTGTAATAACAAAATAAGTCGTTTAGGAAGAGGAATTAGGGATCTTCCTTCACTGACGAGAATACTGCCTTGTACTGACTATGTATGTATTATGTAGCCCTGACTGTATGTATGTATGTATGTATGTGTGTATGTATGTATGTATTATGTAGCCCTGACTGTTTGTATGTATGTATGTATGTATTATGTAACTCTGACTGTATGTACTGTATGTATGTATGTATGTACGTATGTATTATATAGCCCTGACTGTTTGTATGTATGTGTGTATGTATGTAAGTACTATGCAGCCCTGCCTTTATGTATGTATGTATGTATGTATGTATGTATTATGTAGCCATGACTGTATCTGTATGTATGAATTATGTAACCCGTTTTAATGTTTCCTCCTGCGAGCCTTGTCTTATTATTATGTATTATGTATTGTCTTGTTATTATGTAGCCCGTCCAAAATACAGAGATTACAGCCCAGAAATGCGTGGTTCCTAACTCTGGGCTAAATTAAACTATTAACTTGATACAGAGAGATGCAGGTGTCCACAGAGCTCAGGTGTGGGGCGATAGGCAGTCATACACGCTGATGCTCGAACGCTCTAAGTATTATCCTGGGACAGATTTGTATGTCATCATCATCATCATCATCATCATTACTTCCATCATCATCATCATCATCATCATAATTATCATCATTATCATCATCATCATCATCATTATTATTATCACATCATCATCGCCATCATCATCACCATCATCATCATCTTCACGATCATCACCATCATCATCACTACCACCACAACCATCAGCACTACCATCATCATCATCATTACTACCATCATCATCATCATCATCATCATCATCATCACCATCATTACCACCACAACCATTGTCACACAACCATCATCGTCATCATCATCAACATCACCATCAACATCACCATCATCATCATCTTCACGATCGTCACCACCATCATCACTACCACCACAACCATCATCGCATCATCATCATCATTTCTCAATTAACGATGTGGTGAAATAGGTCCCGAACGCAAGGATAAAGAAAGCAAGGCAGAGTGAGAATTATCAGCATCATGTCCAGTGAAATGGGTCAGACACTCATTCATTCACCAATCAAGCCCTAGGAATCCTGGCTCTGCTTCCCAGGGCTAACCATCTCTACTCTACAGTCTTTTCGCCTTAACTTGGCCCAGATTTTTTTTCCATTTGCAGCTTATTTCACGTAGCTCACTGGCAACATTAGACAATACTATGGGTACACATCCTTTCCACAGCATTTCTTCATGACTAGCACCATTTTCAAGAGTTAGTCTGTTGTTACAACTCAGTACTTAAGATGGAGAGATGGACATTTTAGTCTAAGGTAGAATTAAGTTGATATAACTCCTGATATTTCCCACAACACGCACAATGACATGAAGTGTAAATCAGAGCACTTGTAATTAATTTTCCAAACCCTGATACATACGATAGATATGCTCACACCAGGTAATATAAAACAGCACGAAAGGACATTTGAAAACACATGTGCACAGAAATACGCAGTGCACCATATGAACTTGCTCCAAACATACATGGCAATTTACAGATCACTCTAAGACAGCTAACTGCATGCATATTCACACTATATACACTATTATAGTTAGGAATAAGTTAGTTGTAAAATAAAAAAACAATTCCTAGTTTTGAGTGGGCAACATATACATTCATAGTGGCACAATGCAAATAAATATAATATACAGTACGGTGTGGTGTTTCCCCAGGCGTCTCCAAACTGGCACTTATAACTAGTGTTCAGTAATATTAGCCTGGGAGCTGCAAGGCACATTGCGCCTCCACGCACAGTTGGATACAGTAATGACTCAGTCGTGGCTGTTGCTGGGGGGAGAGCGGGGCTGCAGGACATGTTCAGTTCTGTACTGCAAGAGACCTGCAGTCACGGTGCAGCTCCTGCCGGAGTAGGGTGTGCACAGGGCATCTCCAGTCCAGTCCAGTAACATATCAGGGGCGAGGTGGTTACTCTGGACCTCCAGCTGCTGTAGGGTTCTCTGCTGGGACTCCTAATCTCTTATAAGTTAAAATGCAATGACGGCATCTTTTGTTACAGTTGGGCAGGCACGGTGCGTCTTCTCCCCAGTTCACACTCGGGCGACATTTTATGATGCAGTAATATCTCCATTACTAAGCACATACTTAAATGAACTCGTCGATATTGTGGATGGTTGCCTATTCATTCCAAGGTAACACAACAGTTGTCAGTTCTGCAAACGATGCAATGAAGGGTTTGGTGGAATTTGAAGGGAGGCTTTAGGATACCAGCTGACTTGGTAACAGAGAAACTGCTCGTACGCCACGGCTGCTGCAAGTGGTAGACTCTGGTTCGTATGGAATCCATAGGAATGCAGAAGACGTTGCAGCAGCATTGGAGAACCATCAGATGATTTTGCACTTTGAGACAGGGTGAATAATTTTACGTTAGACGGGCTATCAAATGGTAAGAGTTGCTGGCTGTCCTGACGGGCGTCATGCAGTGTGGGTACTCGCTGGACCTATTCCTTCTCCTGTGTTCTCTTCAATAAGTTCTGACTGCTTGAGAGGAGTTAAGAGGTTTTTTTTTCTTTGGCAACCCTGTTATCAGCAGACAGCCTGACCAACTTGCTGCAGCAGGAGGATGAGTCGCAGGATTTGAGGAGAAGGTGCGAGTGCTTGTTATTTTATTTTATTTTTTATTTTTATTTTTTTTTAATATAATCTGGCTGCGAGAATTGGAGGCACTTTAGTCAGTGCTTTTTTGGTTACCTGCAGTGTGGTTGGGTCGATTAGTCCCTCAAATATCCAATTAAATCTGAATTCAGTGACTGTTTATGTCCTGCTTTCTTCCCTTTCCTTCCTCTCTAATTAATAACACAAACATGGATATTGGCACGTTCAAACTCACAAGCTTACTTCTCGTGCAAAAGTCAATTTCTCAGAGGCTGGGTTTGCCGAGACTACTTTGTTACTGACTTTTTAAAATTCAGATGTGTGGAGAGGCTTGGCATGAATATCCATTTAATCAAAGTGAAGTAAAAAGTTTGGTCCCCTCATTCGTTTGCCTTCTCTCACTGACCGTCTACAATTTTTTTTTATTTCTTTCACCACTTTATTGCGTCACTCGTTACTAGTACTAGCGCTCTGAAACATGGCTGAAATAGCGCACCAGTCTAAGCACACCCTTTTCTTTCCAACAACTCTACGTCTACTGGAGGAATTAACCATTATCTCCAGTCTATAGATCTAAAACACTTACGGCCGTATTATTAAAACATATTGAGAGTCTCTCAGAGGTTGTTATACTCACTTTGTTATTATTAAACTCGGCGCACTCACACTCAGACTAAAATATTATTGGAATATAGACAACAAATTTGAGACAGGGGTAGGCTGGCTTACAAGTGCACCCTTACCATCACCACTGCCACCATTCAAGATCACCTTCACTATATACCTTTCGCTCCACCTTGGCTTAAAGCTGCCATCTCACCATCTTGAATATTGGGTTGTAACAATAAATTAACACTCAGATATAGTGCTGGTCACGAAGAAGTGCTGTGGAAAGGATGTAGAGCCATAGCATTGTCTTTGTCTGTCATTGAGCTACGTGAAATAAGCAGCAAAAAGACAACAATCTAGGCCAAGTTAGAGTAAAAACGATATAGCACTTCCCGTCTTCATCACTCCTTATCCCCAACACTCATCATCATCATCATCATCATCATCATCATCATCATCATCTTCATCATCATTATCATCATCATCATCAGAAATTACCAGCCGCTACAGCAACCATCACCAGTAATCATCATCATCACCAGCAGCACTTCATGAAAAGTACAGTGGCAAAGCAGAAAATGATTGGAAAAATTTATATTCCTTGCATCAAAATTATCAAAAAATATCTAGACAAGACTATGAGGCAAAATTGTTATGTGAAGCAAAGTCAAACCCCCAGATCTCTCTCTCTCTCTCTCTCTCTCTCTCGTTATGTAAGGAGTAAGAAAAATGTAAATGATAGCATAACATGGGCCCTGCATTAAGCTCAAAGGGAAATAACACTAGCAACAATACTTAACAAATCTTTTATCAGTGTTGTTATAAAAGAAGAAAGTGTGAACATGGTCATTCCGCCATCGATTTCCTCAGAGTAATAATATAAGTTGTCAGTCAGTGAAATGATGACATAAAGTATTAAAATGGCTCCAAAAAATCTATCTATCTATCTATTGCTAGACGCCTCAATCCTGTAAAGGGTGGCCACAAACAAATCGCCTCCACATCGCCCTGTCCAACGCCATTTCACTGCCCTGCTCCCAGATCACCCCCCCCCTCTCTCATATACCTCTCCACTCCATCCCTCCATCTCATCCTTGGCCTCCCCCTCCCTCTCCTCCCCTCCACCTCACTCGCAGACACTCTCCTCGTTAGTCTCTCGCTTTCCATCCTCTCCACATGGCCAAACCACCTCAATGTATTTCTCCTAATGCTTTCTGTCACATCCACATCCACACCACAACGCTCCAAACTAAATCAGCTTGTCCAGATTAGGTGTCTTTCCCTGATTTCCAAGTATATTGTAAACAGCCACCCTTTTTTTTATCTCAGAGTTTCAATAAATCGTTTTAAGAATGTAGGGTACTTAGTCGGTGGAAACTCGTTAATATTTCACCTGTCTTTAAAACAAGGCAATAAAAACGCGCCAAAAATTAAAGTCCATTTAGCGGTTTTAGCCTAACGAATGTATTATTAAGAAAAAAAAAAAAAAAAAAAACATGTTAGGGGAAAAATGGCCATATTCTTTGATATGTAATACGGGTGTCATAACATTAAATTATCTCTGTTTATCTATTGCCAGACGCCTTAATCCCGTAAGGAGTGGCCACAAACAAATCGCCTCCATGTCGCCCTATCCCCCGCCATTTCATTGCCCTGCTTCCAGCTCACACCCCCCTCTCTCATATACCTCTCCACTCCATCCCTTCATCTCATCCTTGGCCTTTCCCTCCCTCTCCCCCCCTCCACCTCATTCACATACGTTCTCCTCGTCATCCTATCACTCTCCATCCTCTCCACATGGCCAAACCACCTCAGTGTGTTTCTCCAAACGCTTCCTATCACATCCACATCCACACCACAACGCTCCTTCACTTCTTCATTTGTCAGTCTGTCTCTCCATGTGACTCCACATGCTCCTCTCAGTTAACCCATTTCCACTGCTCTCACTCTTGACTTCTGTCCCTCCAACAATGTCCAAGCTTCACTTCCATACGTTAGAGTTGGTATCACAATACTGTCATGTAGTAACTTTTTCATTTCCATGCTCACTTCCCTGTTTCTTATCACAGCCTTTAAGGAGCCAGCAACCTTCCTTCCTTGTTGTACCTTTTCAAGCACTTCACCCTCTAAACTTCCATCCTTACTCATCACACTACTCAAGTACTTAAACGCACTCACATTTTCCAATTCCTCACCATCCAGCCTCGCTGTACAGTCACTGACTTCACCTCCCTCAAGGACCATAACTTTACTCTTCCCTACATTCACCTTTAGATTCCGTTTCTTACACACTCTCCCAAACTCATCCACCAAGCCTTGCAGCTTTAAACTGTACATTATTATTTTACTGGAATGTTTTAAAAGCACAAACGATCACCGAGACAAATACCGTTGGACATTATCTATCTAGATTTCTTAAAAGCGTTGGGTAAGGTCTCCCATATCTATCTAGATTTCCAAAGTGCATTGGGTAAGATCTCCCATTTAAGTCCAACAGACAAATTAGAAGCCATCGGACTCTCTAGCCAATAATGGTCATGGACTGGAGACTGGCTACACGGTGCGGCTGATGAAACGTTGACGTGACGTGTGATGGACCGGTGACGTGATGGACCGGTGACATGATGGACCGGTGACGTGATAGACCGGTGACGTGATAGACCGGTGATGTGATGGGTCCTTAAATCTTATTAAGGGTGAAGACAGTCTCCAGAAAGTGAAGCAAGGAGCAGTTAAAATGACCCCAGAGCTTCGAACGACTGAAGACCCTAGCTACAGTACTGTATGTTTTCCGTAAAAAAAAAACAAACAAACAAAAAAAAGTGACGGTTCAGGGATCCATTACAAATATTTAAAATTCTAAACAAATCTGACAAAGTGAATTATAAAAATTTGCTCGACATACAGAATGATACTGTGATAAGAATAATGGGATGAAACTCAAAAGTAATAAATGCAGAAAGAGTATAGAGAAAAATGCTTTCACATTCTCATAGCTGAATAAAGGATTAGTTTACCAGCAACAGGAGTTGAATCAAACACTATAGATATAATGAAAATTTGCCTAGGTAAATATTTCAAAACAACAGGTCACAAATAATGATGCATTGTCTTTTTCCAGGTTAAGGTTATGTTGACGAGAGCAAGGCGATGCTTATGAGAGAATTCTGAGAGACACCATGTTCATTTTTTAGATTTGTTGATTACACATTGCGTAGTATTTCCTCCTCTGCCTTTCCTATAAAGTTTCTGTTTTTTCTTTTCAACAATATCTATCTATCTATCTATCTATATATCTTTCTATCTATCTATCTGATGTATGGACTAATAAGTAGGGAAAGGTCCTCCTCTATTCTATCATTTTCTCACACACTATAGTTAGATTGTAGTATATAGTTTTTTTTTTTCCTTCTAATCATAGCCTTGTTATCCCAGAGTTCTCTTATTATCTAAACTTCCTATATACTCCTTTGTACCATCACTCAGCATCACCGTAACACATCGCCAGCACTTCCATCACCATCACGATTCACAATTTGCAATATCACCATCACTTCAACTCAGCATCACCAACACTCCCATCACCACCACTACTCACAGCCTGCACCATCATCACCATCACTATAACTCAGCATCACCAGCAGCGGCAGCCTTGACTTGAGCATAAAGCAGCAAATACCAACTTCCAGCCTCTTCACACGCAGCTGACTCCGGGGGCGGCGGCGGGGAGGGGGTGGGGAAGGAGCAGTTTGAGAGAGAGAGAGAGAGAGAGAGAGAGAGAGAGAGAGAGAGAGAGAGAGAGAGAGAGAGAGTTACATAGATACACAGACCTCACAGACCTTACGGTCCGGCCTTAATACTAAGACAGTTCTATAATTATAGGAGCAGGAGAAAAGGATAGCACAGCAGAAGGCTCTCTCCCCCACCCTCCAGACCCTCCGGAATTTTCAGTACAGGAAACAAGAGAGGAAGTAATACCTTGCAGGACTGAAAAAACTGAAGGAATTTTATAGGATCGACAGAAAGTAGAATAATATGGAAATGGAGAATTTAGGAACACAGCCACATACTCACTCTATGCGTGCACTTTTTTTTACTTATTTTTTTTTCTATATAAAACAGATGAACAGGGTGTTTATCTATTATATTTGCCCTAAAATACTGTCTATGTTGATTAGTTTAGGTGTATTGTGTTTAATAAATAGATGAATATAGACGCGAATATGAGAGAGAGAGAGAGAGAGAGAGAGAGAGAGAGAGAGAGAGAGAGAGAGAGCGTACTGGCGTATTGCCGTAATAACAATAAAGATAACACTAAGAGGCGGTGCACTGGGTAGTTACCTGTACAAGAAGGGTGTGTGAGCCTAAAGAGTACGTAACTGCTTCACTAGGAAAAAAAATAATTCTTTCCCCTTAGAATGCTCCAAGGGTGGGGTGCGGCTATCAAATGTGTCCTTTGTCTTGTATGGGTAGAGAGGTGAATCTGCACATGTCCACAGCTGCACTACTCACACTGTTTGGTGTTTGTTCATACGGCGTCAATGCTAAATTTAGTCATCACGGCTCGGTCTCTCTGTTGACAATGCTTGTGTGTGTGTAAGAGAGAGAGAGAGAGAGAGAGAGAGAGAGAGAGAGAGCCGGTGGGGTTAGGTATAGCCTTTCTTAACCCTTTCAGTAACACAAATCATTCCTAAGTTACAAACTTATGGACACAGCAAGAACTTAGAAATTAAATAAGCTATCTGATTGAAGAGGTTAATGTGGGACCAAGTTATTAAGCTTTATAGAACCCAAGCTGCGGAAAAGTGGGCCCAGTGAAAGAGAACTAAATCTCTAGCCTGTTTACTCTAACTTGGCCTAAAACCACCCACTCTCCATCTTGAGTACTGAGTTGTAACAGTAGATTAACACTCAGCTATGCCACTAACCACCAAGAAGTGCTATGAAAAGAACGTTGAGCCGTAGCATGACTTTCTGCCACTGATCTGCGTGAAATGAGCTGCAAAAGGGCGAAAATCTGGGCCAAATTGGTGTACAGGAACTCTAGTATGGTCCCTCATGTGCTTCCCTATGTTCCCTCCCTATCTTTTATTGTACTGGCATGTACAGGACATCACCATCACACTCAGAAAATAGTGTAATGATATTTTGTCAATTTCACAGAACCGTAGACTGATCTAAGTGAAGAATGATACCTATATACATGAAAAATTTGTTTAGTCTGCACATTCAACAGTTTGGAGCCTGTAGGGGTTTCTATCTGATGGGTAACTGGGATTTGCTCCACACATACTGCCACTCAGGGACGAGTGAGGCTGGTTACCATTACCTTAACTGTCGGGACTAAGTAGCCTAGCCCATGGTCCCTACTCTCCTGATGGGACAACAGAGGATTGGATGATGGATGGGTGGGTTCAACAGCCGTGGCCTAATCTGAACCCTAGTACAGTATATGAATGGAGATGCATATATTGTACGTATTATCTTCCGTTTTCATTCACACCTAGAGAGCGCGCAAGTCGAGCCACAACTGTTTCATCTTTTGCATAAACAGCTCTTGCATAGGCTTACGTGGGTATAATTCTTCTCTGTGATAGTATCGACCTTTTTTTTTCAGTTCTGATTCTCTCACAAACTTTTATGCAAGGTGGAGAGACCCCCAAATTCTGGTGTGTTTCTGGATGTAAACAAAGCCACCCGGTCAGTGTTCATGCATAGGGAACACTGAGATGTTTTCGTGGTGTCCTCAAGGGAAGGAGGGAAGGCAAGAAATGGACGCAACATAGGAGTGCATATAAGAATGGACATGGCTTCCTCGTTTACCTTCTCCCTTTCTTTATTGCAATTCTTCTTCCTTGTATTTTTCTTAATTTCACTCATTTCCAGACAAAGTTTCATCTTTCAGTTAACAAGTGCCATGCAACAAAGTTTTTCATATTCCAAAGTATTCTCAATCACTTCGTTAAAGCTGGTGGTGAGTGGTAAAGCAATGCAATGTACTGTACAGAATACGGCATTACAAGAAGCAGAAAAATTTTAGTTTTACTTTAATCTTTTTTAATACGTAATAGGCGTCCACACTGAAAGTGTAGCACGTTTTCGAGTGAGCAAGCAAGCAAGTCAGGCAGTGCTGAATATTGTCTCATGTGGCTCATCATCTTCCTCTGATTTCCTGACCTTAATCTGCTTACCTGACATTTTACAGCAGTTGCCTTCAGAAAGACAGCAACTTGCTAAGCTGTACACTGTAGTAAAAGTATTCAAATGTTGACTTTGCTTTTGCTCACTCACAAAAATTACTTTCACCAAATCTCTTGGTGCGCTTCGATTCGAGTCAGAAATAAGATATTCAGGGTTTCTTTCGTCGATCAGGGTATAGTATTAGTCTGACTCGGATTCAGTCAAAAATTTCCAAAAAAAAAAAAAAAAATCCAAACAGAAGGTATTATTTGTACTGAAAAGGCAAAACCTGGGTGCTCTCAGCAATTGTCAGAAAATACTGCTGCGCTACTCATGCAACCTTAGACCGCTACTTCTTGCGCAGCCGACTGTGACGCTAATCTGCCTTATATTTTGTTTTTCTTCGATTTACGGAAAAACTATTGGGAATTATGGGTTGTTTATGAAATGAAAATAATTGAGAATTTTTATGCGATTTCCAAACTGGTGTCCATCTTTCTTGTTCGCTGCTGTACTACAGAGTTTTCCTCCAGACCCCTGCCCCCATTTCTTGTTGATGCGATAAATCTTGCGCTCAGGTACATATGTCGGGGGTCCAGACTGTGACTAAATTTGGTTTTCGAGCGAGCGATGCGAGCGAGAACAACGAAACTGGTGAAAAAGTACGGTATGGGACAAATGTAATAGATGTATGAGGTGAGATGAAAACTTTAAATACAGTGATGGTGTTAATTAAATGCATAGGACATACGTTTGAGTGGGGAGGGAAGAGGGGATTTGATGTCTCCTTGGCTGTTCAGTCTACTTTTGGGACCATATTCTCATTGCGTTAGGAGGCTCCTTAACATCTCTTCCTTCGCGATTTATTTTTGGATATGGCTGGTTAATATCGTTTTGTACGTTATTCATGCAGAGTATGGTGATGTCTGAAAGACTTATATAACACAGAATAGGACAGTAAGCAAAACACATCGCTTAGCAAAAGGTGTTAGGGAGCTTCCTCAACTGGCGAGAAAACGAGTCTTGGAATGACAGGTAAGGAAGTTAGGTGCAGGAGCTGGGGTGGGCACTAAGATATACCCATACAATAAGATACCATTTTCACACTGTCATTGCCATCTACATAGGAGTTAATTAAGAGTTTGAGACACGTTTAGGAAAAAAAAAAGATGGGGCCTTCATTCTCCTAAACTGAATAAAATTGACTGGTAACAAGAAAAAAATAAAAGAGAAATTATGTGTCCTGGTTGTAGAGGTAAAGGGAGACGGGAAATGAAGGATGCTATACCTTTATCACGTTAACTTGGCCTAAAATTTCATCCTTTAACGGCTAAATTCCCGTAGCTCAGTGGCGGATAAAGAAAAGGCTGGAACGTTACATCCTTTCCATAGCACTTCTTCGTGACTAGAACCACATTCTAGTGTTAATCTACGGCTACACCTCTGTAGTCAAGATGGCGGTGTGACGATTTTAGGCCAAGTTAGAGTAAAAAGGGTTTAGAAAAGAAGCCAATTGGGGTTTGCAGGCGACAAAGGCCTTATCGAGAACTCAGAATGTAAAATTATGAAGTTGGATCTAAGACAGAGAAAAGAGTAAATTTTGAACTAGTGTGTAAAGTTTGAGTTATCGGTGGGGGACAGTACTAAATGCTACATCCACGTCCCCATTGGTACTGCCGGGTGAACAGAGACAAGGGGGAAACCAACTTTATCCAACAGTCTGACCGCTGTAGTGTGGAATGGGGGAGAAGGGGGACAGACGGTGTGAGAAGGGGAAAAATAAGTAGAGTGGGAACATAAGGGAAAAAAATATCTTAAGGAATGGGATGGGAAGAATTTTGTTAATAAGAGATGAAGGACAATAATAACACTCTTCGGTCCGTATTCTCGCCGTTTAAGGAAACTCCCTAACATCTTTTCCTAAGCGATTTCTTTTTTTTATTACACCTCACTGTCCTACAGTATGTTATAAAAATCCTTCTAATATCGCCATACTCTGCATAACTAACAGACAAAAGGATATTAACCAGCCATATCCAAAAATAAGTCGCTAAGGAAGAAGTGCTAGAGGAGCCTCATTACCCAACGAGAATACTGGTCTCCTATGTCTCACTTTCAGCTGAATTAATAGTGTTTTGTTTACTGGAATAGAATACTTGACACGCCCCTACCAGGATAAAGAGTTAATATAGACAGTATTGACACTCTCAGCCTCCTACATCCTACCTCTATAGCCCGACGCCCTAATCCAGCAAAGGGTGGCCGCAGACAAAACGCCTCCAGGTCGCTCTGTCACCCACCATTTGACTGCCCTCCCCCCAGCTCACTCCTACATCCTAAGCTTGATAAATTTCTCTGCTTTTAGTTGGGAGAGAGAAAGGTGAAACTACTAGCATTCTTACCCATGTGACTCACTCTGATTCACTCTAATGACTCTTATGATTCACTCTAAGCTGACTCATTCTGGACCCACCCTAATCTGACTCACTTGAATGACACACTCTAATGACTCATAACTTACTCTGATCTGACTCACTCTACCCTGACTCTCATAACTCACTGATCTGACTCACTTTACCCTGACCCTTATGACTCACTCTAATCTGACTCACTTGTTTGACTTACTCTTATGATTCACTCTTCTCTGACCCACTCTAATGACTCTTATTCCTCACTCTTACCAATTACTCTTATAACTCACTCTGATCTGACTCACTCTACTTTGGCTCACTGTTATGATTCACCCTAATCTGACTCACTAAGCTAACTCACTCTTTAGACTCACTATGACTCACTCTTATGATTCACTCTTATCTGACTCACTCTTATGACTCACTATAATCTGACTTACTCTAATGACTCATTCTTATCTGACTCACTCTTATGACTCACCATAATCTGACTCACTCTTATGACTCACTATAATGTGACTCACTTATGATTCATTCTGGACTCCCTCTTTTGATTCACTCTGACACCCTTATGACTCACCCTAATCTGACTTACTAACTCATTCTTTAGACTCACTCTTATGACTCGCGATAATCTGACTCACTCTTATGACTCACCCTAATCTGACTCACTCTTATGACTCACTATAATCTGACTCACTCTTATGACTCACTCTGACTCACCCTTATGACTCACCCTAATCTGACTCACTGACTCATTCTTTAGACTCACTCCTATGACTCGCGATAATCTGACTCACTCTTATGATTCACCCTAATCTGACTCACTCATGACTCACTGTAATCTGACTCGGTCCTATGATTCACCAGAGTCTGACGCTTTGATCTGTCTCACTCTTATAATTCACTCTAATTTTAATCACTCGTATGGGTCACTCTGATCCACTATTATGACTCATTCAAAGCTGACATACTCTTATGATTCACTCTGAGTTGATTCACTCTTATGAATCACTAAGATGACTCAGCTTTATGACTCATTCTAAGCTGGCTCACTTTCATGATTCACACTAAACTGACTCACTCTTATGATACATTCTAAGCTGACTCAATGTTATGACTCACTCTAAGCTGACTCACTCTTACGATTCATTCTAAGCTGCCTCATTTTTATGATTCATTCTAAGCTAATTCACTCTTATGATTCATTCTACGCTGACTCACTCATGATTCACACTAAGCTGACTCACTCTTATGATCCATTCTAAGCTGACTCACTCTTATGATACATTCTAAGCCGCCTCATTCTTATGATTCATTCTAAGCTGACTCACTCTTATGACTCACTAAGCTGACTCACTCTTATGATACATTCTAAGCTGACTCATTTTTATGATTCATTCAAAGCTGACTCACTCTTATGACTCACTAAGCTGACTCACTCTTATGATTCATTCTAAGCTGGCTCACTCCTATGATTCATGCTATGCTGACTCACTCTTATGAGTCACACTAAGCTGACTCACTCTTATGACTCGCAAAGCTGACTTACTTTCATGAATCACACTAAGCTGACTCACTCTTATGATTCATTCTAAGCTAACACACTTTTATGATTCATTTAAAGCTGACTCACTCTTATGATGCATTCTAATCTGACTCACTCCTATGATTCATTCTATGCCAACTAACTTATGATTCTCACTAAGCTGACTCATATGACTCACCTTTATATCTCACTCTAAGCTGACTCACTCCAGTCTAACTCACTTAAGATTCATTCTAAGGTGACTCACTCTTACGACTCATTAAACTGACTCACTCAAGACATATTAAGCTGACTCACTAAACACAAACTAAGCGGACTCACTCTCATGACTCACTAAGCTGACTCATTCTTAGGACTCAACACTTAACCATGCCAGGGATACCACTTCACACCGCTGACGCGTTTTTCATGAAGTTCCTGTTGTATTTAGGCGATTTTCAGGAAAGACCTCGTGCTGAAGGGGTTAATGAAGGTTACCTAATCCCTCCAATTCAAAAATTGTCCCAGGTTGTCGTCGCGCAACTCCCTAGCACCTTTTCCTTAGCGATTTATTTTTGGATAAGGCTGGTTAATATAACTGTGTACGTTTTTTATGAAGAGTATGGTGATATTAGAATGATTTAAGTAGCACGAAAGAGGAGAGGAAGGTGTAAAAAGCAAAATAATTCGCTTAGGAAGAGGTGTTAGGGAGCACGGAAGAGGAGAGCAAGGTGTAATAAGCAAAATAAATCGCTTAGGAAGAGGTGTTAGGGAGCACGGAAGAGGAGGGCTAGATGTAAAAAGCAAAATAAATCGATTAGGAAAAGGTGTTAGGGAGCTTCTTTAACCGACGAGAATGCGGTCCCCAAGATGAATAAAACCGTCAGTGGTACCAAGACTAATATAAAAAAGATATTTGGATTAAAGTGATTAAGTAAAACTGATGGTTGTAATGTCTGTCTGTCTGTCATTCACGCCTTTATTGTCCCTTCCGTAGCGTATTATTGCAGCGTAACGAAGCTCCCTAACGCCTTTTCTTAACTGATTTATATTGCTTATTGCACCTTACTGTCCTCCACTGTGGTACATAATTCCATCTAATATCGCCATATTCTGTGTAAATAACGTACAAAAGGATATTAACCAGTCATATCCAAAAATAAATCACTATGGAAGAGGTGTTAGGAAGCCTCCTTACCCGACGAGAATACCTGCCTTAGTCCTGATATTTAAGGTGAAAGTGACCAGTCGCACATCCCTGAGTAGTGATACATGGGCAATAAACCCCAACCACGTCCCCTGTGTTAATTCCTATGGAGAGACAGACTGACAAATGAGGAAGTGAAGGAGCGTTGTGGTGTGGATGTGATAGGAAGCGTTAGGAGAAACACACTGAGGTGGTTTGGTCATGTGGAGAGGATGGAGAGCGAGAGACTGACGAGGAGAGTGTATGTGAGTGAGGTGGAGGGGGAGATAGGGAGGGGAAGACCAAGGATGAGATGGATGGATGGAGTGGAGAGGTATATGAGAAAGGGAGGTGTGAACTGCGAGCAGGGCATTGAAATGGCGGGGGACAGGGCGACGTGGAGGCGATTTGTTTGTGGCCACCCCGTATGGGATTAAGGCGTCTGGCAATAGATAGATAGATAGATATTTCAGGTCGGAGCACCTCAATCCACTAGACCACCAGGTGTTTATTTGGTTATGTAGTTACCATCCAACGTAGTAAATGGCTTCCTGGTCAACAAGAAACTTTTGGCTTGTCATTCAGTGTAGAGTCACCTGAATACAGCTAACTCTACATCAAGTGAGTGGATGGAACCCCTCCCTGTACTATATACCTTTAAATGTACAGAACGATATTTATATTGGATGTTTTACAATATTTCACCTTTACTCATTTTTCTATCTGTCTATTGCCAGACGCCGTAATCCCGTGAGGGGTGGCCGCAAACAAATCGCCTCCATGTCGCCCTGTCCCCAACAATTTCACTGCCCTTCTTCCCAGCTCACTTCTCCCCTCTCTCATACACCTCTCCACTCCATCTCATCATCCTTCCCCTTCATAACCCTGGTGTCCTCACTCTCATGCCTTCATTCTATTACTCTAAGTCTCTCATCCATTTTTCTTTTATGTATTTTTTTTCCTTCCGTTCTTATCCTTCCTGCACGATATTTATTTTGATTTATTTGTTTGATTTATTGATTCTCTTTGGTTGAAGAAGCTCCCTAACACCTTTCCTTTAGCAGTTCATTTTGCTTATTATACCTTACTATCCTTTTCTGTGTTATTCAAATCATTCTGCTATCGCCATACACTGCATAAACAACGTACAAAATGATTTTAACCAACCATATCCAAAAATAAATCGCTAAGGAAGAGGTGCTAGGGAGCTTCCTTAAAGGGACTCAGCGACACGGAAGTAGATGAAATTAAGAGTATCAGACCCGACCCTATTCAGAAGTACTGTATGTGGTTGGGAAAGTGTATGTTTGTGAGGTAGAGAGGGGCAGAGGGAGGGGGGAGACCGAGGATGAGATGAAGGGATGGAGAAGGGAGGTATATGAGAAAGGGCGATATGGCAGGGGACAGGACGATATGGAGGAGATTTGCTTGTGGTCACCCCTTACGGGATTAAGGCTTCTGGATATCTGAGTGAGGTGGAGGGGGGAGAGGGAGGGGGAGACCAAGGATGAGATGGAAGGATGGAGGAGAGAGGTATATGAGAGAGGGGGGTGTAAACTGGGGGGATGGGAAGCGATATAGCAGGGGACATGGCGACATGGAGGCGATTTGTTTGTGGTCACCCCTTATGGGATTAACACTTCTGGATATAGATAGATAGAAAAATAGATAGTATGTGGTTGGCCTGCCCACACCAGCATGCACCGGCAAGTCACCTGTACAAAGATTTCAACTGAGTGAGGTTAGAGAGCAGGGGGCAGTAGTTGTGCTGGTTAAGGAAGCTCCGTAGCAACTCTGCTTTAGCGATTTATATTCGAAACTGCCCATTAACATCTTCCTTTTTGCTTCTTATATCTTTTTAATGTCGACTTAGATTACTTGAATAACACACAGGAATGTTGCCATGAAGCAAAAGCAGAAATAAACCGGTAAGGAAGAGGTGTTAATGTGTTAAGAAGCTTCCTAACCACACGAGCATACCGGCCAAGGAAGCGTTAGCCAACCTGTTTTACTAAGCCCTAATGTGATCCTTCAAAAACATCACAAGAAAAACTAGAAGGCGGTCAGAGAGCTCATACCTCCGCCTATGCCATTGCCATTAAAAAGGATCCGGATCCGATTTCGGATCCTTGGATATAAGATCCGGATTCGGATCCGCCCTAAAATTTAACTATACTCGGTTCCACGGAGTCTGACGCACAGATTTGCCAACCGATGACAGGCGGAATTGGTAACACTGCGCCGTGTCCTCGGGCGGTGATTGGTCAATCTCCATCGTATTTGAACGTGCGCCAAATTGAATTTGTATTCCTACCAACCTCCTCATTTTATTTGTAAGATACAGAATTATACGTCTGCAGATTAATGCAATGATATCTTTAGTGATAAATATGTCCTTTTTAATTAATTAGAGATAAACCTGAACGACACTGATAACAAAACTAAGGCGGTACTGGACGCATACGGACAACAGTTAAGAACAGAAGCAGGCCTAATGATAATTATGATTTATTTGTTTATATTGTCATTTCACTATCATTAATTTCGTTCACACTTTACGCGGTTTAATTGTAGCAGCATGGTACAAGTTATTATCATGGGGTTTGCTTTTATATTTCCTTTATTCCGTCGTTAACAAATACTCGGTTCATTCTACAATAATGTAATCCATTACTTTCCGGGTCTCCCTCTCTCTCGCTCTCTCTCTCTCTCTCTCTCTCTCTCTTATGAAATGGCTCAGGAAAATAAACACCAAACGTATTACTGTAAGAATTTTTTTTTTTACTGAATCTGACTATGAATACAAACAAAATAATGTAGCTCTTTAAAGCTACTGTTACCTATGAAGGTATTGAAAATGTGTGTTTATTAAGAACAGCATGTATTGATCCCAGTGAGATTGTGTGTGTGTGTGTGTGTGTGTGTGTGTGTGTGTGTGTGTGTGTGTGTGCGTGTGTGTGTGTGTGTTCTCACACAAATCATAATCAAGAAAAGCTAAGCATATCTAAGGTAAAGTTGTATATTTAGGTCTCCATATCACTTTCCTCTTCAATTGGATCGTCCACACTACTTTCGTCAGATGCCACATTAATTACAAAATTTTCAACATAATAATCTTGTGCAATGTCCTTGGCCTTGAATTCAGCCTCAGTTTTTAGTGTGTGGTCGATGCATTTCCGCCAATGTTGCAGATGTTATGTTGTTGATTGCCTGGTAGGCTATTTGCTCAATTCTCTTTAGGCACTGGTTACCATTAGAGTTTTTCTGCTTCACTTCAGTTTTCACCTGTGCCTAAATTAGTTCAATGGGGTTCAGCATGCAGTGGTAGGGGGGTAGCCTGAGTACTCTATGTCCGTGACTAACTGCTGTCTGATCAATTTCGTATTCTTGCTTTGACTTGTGTTTTTTACAGATCTGAAGTAACTGTACTATAGTACCACAGGGATCATGGGAGATGTTGTTTGAAGCTAACCACTGTAGTAGTTCATCTTTTCTGCTGCTGGTTGTTGGCACTTTACAGGTGAATTTTGAGTGGTATGGTGCATTATCTAAAACTATTAGTGATCCTTCACTGATGTTGGGAAGTAATTATTCTTGGAACCAGATCTTGAACCGTTCATGGTCCATAGCATCATGGTAGTCCCCCTTTGATCCATTCTTGGACCGGAACATCAAAAGAGCTCCAGGTATGAAGCCTTGGTGACCACCAGCATGAACTATGATGAATCTGGCACCTCTCCTCGTCTTAAGTTTAGGGCCAGCTGTTCCGTCTGGATCAGTCCAACAACGCTCAACACATGTTTTGGTTGATCCATGTTTCATCCAAAAAGACCACCGGACGGGGATGGGAACTTGCTCTGTTGTTGTTCATTTCTCGAAGGTATTCTTTTCTGGCTGCCACAATGTCCTTCCTTTCCATCAAAATTTTCCTTCCACTTTGCACCTTCTTATCCTGAAATCCCAGTTGTCTTTATTATTCTAAATAATGAAGTTCGACACCCCTTGAAACTGATAGGAGGCTCCTGGACTTTCTTTAATAAAGCCGAAATCGTTGGCAGTTCACCTCGTTCATAAAATGCCAGCAGCTCTCGTCTGATGCATCCTTGGTCAAAACTGTCCAGATTTCCTACGATGGGCGATGGTCGTACACGTTTAGGAGGTGAACACATTATACCATTAGGTGACTTAGAAGCCTCTACTATTATCCTCTGGATAGTTCTGTAGCTGACTCCAGTTGCTTTTGCTGTTTTCAGTGTCACCTGTAGTTGTGTTTCACACTGACCCTCCCTCGTAAAAAATCGGTGAACGTTCATTATAATATTTCGTCCCTGACTTCCATGTTTGTGAGGGGACCGTTGGAACTTTTTGTCAGGGCCTGTGTGTTGCTCTGTACTTGCAGTGCAGGTGGCGGTAGTATTAGTGGTAGTGGTAGTAGTAGTAACAGTGGTGGTAGTAGTAGTATTACTACTTGTTGTTGTTGGTGTTGTTGTGGTGGTGGTGGTAATGTCATGCTGGGTCCATGCATGTTGTCCAATACATACCTGCCGACAAATCTTTATTTCAGGCAACACATCCTAAGCAGGAATATATTAAAAATAAACGAAAAACCTACAGATGAACCCGTCAATCGTAAAGATTATACTATATATAAATAATTTCATACTTCTAACAAGTATAGGAAACCTATGCAATACTTGATTCTTGTGCTGCTTTCTGTTATAATATAGGTCATCAATTATGCAGTGTTTATGGCACTATTTAAAAAGGATTTTGGGCAGTCAAGTCTTTTGACATGGTTATTACAACAGCTTCATAAATTTTAAAGGATGCTTACGTAATGTCTATATAACACAACTAAGAAAATCTACAGATATTTTTTGCTCCTTTCTGTTATCCTACCAGCCAGGGCCACGTAAGTTGAGCTGGCATTTGCAGCTAGCCTACAGGCCATATTCGGGCGCTATCACGTTCGCAAACATGGCCTACTGTCTCGCTCGCTGTTACCTCTACACCAGCACTGCTATTAAATGATTGTACTAATTCGTATAATCGCTCTTCCTTATTACTATTTATTACCAACAAGTAATGGAACTACAACCCACGAAGAATATTAACACGACGGAAGAGTACAGAAAGTATTTGCTTGAGAACAGTTTTTGAATTATGAACTGTACATAGGATCATCACACACTACGACTAAGTTAGGACTAAAGATACCAAAAATTCTTACAGTAGATGAGGTAATGAAGGGCATGGTGTAGACTGTGACAGTGTAGTAGTAGTGGGAAAAACATTCGAGCCTTCAAAGGACCTACGAAACCACCTTGCTCCGAACGTCTGAATTCCCGCGACAATCGCCAACACTTGTCCGTATGCGTCCAGTTGCGACTTTACTTAGTTTTGTTATCAGTGTCGTTCAGGTTTATATCTAATAAATTAAAAGGGACATATTTATCATTAAAGATATCATTGCATTAATTTATATCTTTATAATCCTGTATCTTACAAATAAATGTGGGGGGGTGGCAGGAATACGAAGTCAACAGGTCGTACGTTCAAACACAACGGAAATCCACCAATCACCGCCCGAGTCCATCGCGCAGTGTTACCAGATCCACCTGTCCTCGGCTGGCAAAATCAGTGCGTCAGACTCCGTGGAACCGAGTATAGTTCTTTCTTGGTCCATGGGACGCCTTTCCACATAATTTCATTGAAATTCATTGAGAACTTTTGGAGACATTGTACGGGATACTCAGGATCCAGATCCGGATCCGGTCAAAAATTTAAAGATTTCTTTCTTGGCTCATGGACCATCCTTCCACAAAATTTCATCAAAATCTGTTCATAACTTTTTGAATAATTTTGCTAACAGAAAGGCAGACAGACAGACAAATCAACCAACTCGGGATAAAACATAATCTCCTTGGCGGAGGTAATACTAACAGATGAGGAAGGTCTGAGCCGCGTGTTGTGTGTGTGTGTATGTGTGTATGTGTGTGTGTGTGTGTGTGATCAAAATGTAGCCTACTCACGTTCATATGAAAAAGATTTAGCATTTGCTGGACAAATTTACAAAGGAGGAAGATAAAACAGAATAACAAATACGTGGAATATATATCATATTTTGCAACGCAGTATTGCCAAAACTGCTTCGTTAAGAGTTTTGCCTCCATCCTGCTGGGAGTAAAAGAGAATATCTCGTCTTTTGTGGCTTTTATATTCCGCGAGTTTGTTACCAGAGTTCTTTGACAGAATTTTATCTGTTACTGAGGAAGATAGTTTTTTTTCATTAAGGTTGATTTGTGGAGACAGGCGGATTATATCACAGGGAGGAAGGCGGGAATGAGTGAAAGTGTTGTGATCCCTTAATGCTTTTCCCTTAGAGATTTATTTTGCACACTATGCCTAAATCATCCCCTTGTATGTTACTTATGTTGACTGCGTTGATGTTAAAAAGGTATATTTATTTAGATTATGTTAGAAAAGGAAGTGGGTGTAAAATCGAAAATAAATCGCTTAGGAAGAGGTGCTACAAAGTCACTCATCCCACTTATAACAAGGCCAATAGTCTTAATGCGCGTC
The DNA here is from genome assembly GCF_032717465.1 of Coenobita brevimanus. Lineage (NCBI taxonomy): Eukaryota > Metazoa > Arthropoda > Malacostraca > Decapoda > Coenobitidae > Coenobita > Coenobita brevimanus. The sequence goes on from NC_137055.1 coordinate 2,027,092, forward strand.
CTTACCAAATGCTTGCTGGTGCGGGAGGGACCTTGCATTACTGTAATTCGTGGCCTCACTGGACGCGGGTGGGTGCGGACAAGAACCTCTATGGGTTACAGTGATACAGAACTCCCACTCGCACCAGCACGCATTTGGTGTGGACGGGCCCTTAGGTAGAGTAAACAGGATATCAAAATACAGGTACCAACGACAGGATGGAAATTCAAGATAGCTCTCAGTGACGCTTCCTCGAACACTTGAAACGAAACTTTAATCCTGTGCATAATAATATTCTCCTATACTGAAACCACACTTACGAGCATCTATTTTCGGCCACCCTCTCCTTCTCTGTCCCTGCTCTCTACAATAATGCTTTCTTAAACACCTGAAATGAGGCTTGTCCTGCTTCTGGTCATAAAATTTTCCTGTGTTATATCTGCAATTAATACACGCCAATTTTCGGTTCCTCTCTGCTTTTGCATCCCTGCTCTTTACAATGATGACTTCTCGAGCACCTAAAATGAGGCTCTGTCCTAGTCATGGCCGTATTTCTTTATGTTCCAACCACTGTTAATATGAGTCTATGTTCGGTTCCCCTCTGTGTCACCATCCCTGCTTTCTACCTTCCTTCCCTGTCCACCATGATTCACAGCAACTTCCTGTAGGCGCCCTAACAACCAATATTCATCTAAGTCCATTATTTCATTCCACCAAACGAACCTGCCTAGTTTTGCCAAGGCGTGGACACAGACGGAACCCCGATCATTGCAGATTGTCGTCATGGTTTTGTGGTTCTTGTGTTAGGAGTGTTTTCTGGTTCATATCATCACCTTTTTAAATAATCTTCAGGATGTGTAGGAAAAGTGTGCTTAATATCATCATCATCATAAAACGTCATCATCATAAATCGTCATCATCATCATCATAAATCATCATCTTCTTCATCATCATCATCATCATCATCAACATAAATCACCATCATCATCATCATCAACATAAATCACCATCATCATCATCATAAATCGTCATCATCATCATCATCATCAACATAAATAATCTTCTTCCTCATCATCATTATCATCGTATTCCTCCTTCTTGCTTATACTGAATGATCCACACACACACACACACACACACACCGCTCGCTGGTACAGTGGTAACGTTCTCGCTTGCCATCTGGTAGACGGGAGTTCGCGCCTCGCTCAGGTTGCGAAAAGTTTCACTGACGAAGTGGGTGGTTACTGTCCCCCTTGAGCAAGGGGACGGGTGTGTGGGTGTGTGAAGGTCACAGCCTTGCCCTTAGATCGGACTATACGAGCTCTCAGCTCCCTTCCGGGAGGGTAAAATGCTGACGATCACGACCATCAAGTGATCCTGACCGACCCGGTGAATTACACACACACACACACACACGCACACACAGAGAGAGAGAGGGAGAGGGAGAGAAAGAGAGAGAGAGAAACCATTGACTATCTTCTGCCAGGGTAAGAAATAAAGTGAGTCGTTTCCCTTTAAGACAGCACCTACACCATTCCCTTCTTCCTTTATTTTAGTTTCCCTCTCAAGCAGTATTCTCTTTTCCTTGTGCATTTTCTTCCATCCCTTGTCCTTTATATTTCTTCTCCCATTTTCCTTTCCTGTCTTTTAGTTTTTTCCTAATTTCTTCTTGCTCTCTCTCTCTCTCTCTCTCCCCTCCCTTGTCTTTAATAGTTCTTCTCCCATTTCCCTTTTCTTTCCTTTATTCTCGTTTTTTTCCTTATATACATTTTTTCTTGACTTTTATATATATTCTAATTGTCTAAACACCCCAAGGCTCCTATGACCCGCTCTCAGCTTAAATACTAGAGTTGTTTTGGGCGCGTATTCTTGTCGGTTAAGGAGGCTCCCTAATACCTCTTCCTTGGCAATTTATTTTTGCATGTGGGTGGTTAATATCCTTTTGTACGTTATTTATGCAGAGTACGGCGGCATTGGAACGATCACAGAAGAGGACAGTAAGGCGTAATAAACCAATAAACCTAAATAAATCGCTTAAGAAACGGTGTTAGGGCTCCTATGGCTCACTCTCAGACTCCTGTGACTCTCAGCTGAATAAAATCGTCTGGCGTCAGCTGAAAGACAATATTACAGCTTTCCCCATCATGAGAGTTAATTTCTTTTCATTTTGCTTTCTTGCTATCCTTTTCATATTGGTTTACCTTTTGTTTTGAGGGACGCTGAGTGTAGCTGTTGTGATTCAGTATGTTATTATGTATGGATATGTATGTATGTGTTTATGTATGTATGTATGTATGTATATATGTGTTTATGTACGTATGTTTTTGCGTATGTATGTATGTGTTTATGTATGTATGTTCTTGCGTATGTATGTATGCATGTAGGTATGTATATATGTATGTACGTATGTATGTATGTTAACAGAATATCTCATGAATGCCTGGTCCGATTTTAACCAAATTGGCTCATACACTGTGTGTGTGGATGGAAAGAAGTGATTAGCGTTTGGTGCTGATCCGTCAAAGGTTCAGGTCACCCGGCAAGGTCAAACTTCAGGCTCAGTTTCCTAGTGTTTTCAGAGCAATTTTTTAATATATTTTTTTATCATTATTTTTTTTCTTTAAGGGGCCTGACCTTTCTACTCCCTCTCTTCCTTTCCACCGCCCCTTGCCTCTTCCTCCTTCGCTTCCCTACCCCCTCCTCACCGTCCCTTCCCTATTCTTTCCTTCACTTTTTCTACTCCTCCTTCCCTTCCCTACTTCCTCCTTCCCTTCCCTTCCCTTCCTTTCCCTTCTTCCCTTCCCTTCCGTTTCCTTTCCTCCTTCCCTTTCCTTTCTTCCTTCCCTTCCCTCCTACTCTTCCCTTTTCTACTCCCCCTTCTCTTTCGTCCTTCCCTCCCTTACTCCCTCCTTCCTTTCCCTGCTTCCTCTTTCTCTCCCTTACTCTCTCCTTCCCTCCCTTTCTCCTTCCATCCCTTACTGCCGTATCCAAAAATAAATCGCTAAGGAAGAGGTGCTAGGGAGCTTGCTTACCAGATGAGAAAACTGGCTAAAGGAGCAATGGCCATTACGAAAATTAAGGTATAAATTGATTCTCTTTGCTTATTCATGAGTCAATTTAAGTACTTCATTTAATCTTGCTCCGAAATAGTTTGGTGTGGATGCTAAGGAAAGAGGAGATGACAGTGAGAGGAGGCGAAAGGAGAGAGAAAGAAGAGAGAAGGAGAAGAGAGAAGGTGAGATGAGAGGAGAAAAGAGAGAAGGTGAGAAGAGTGAAGGAGGAAAGAGAGAAGAAGACAAGAAGAGAGAAGGAGGAAAGAGAGAGGAAGGTGAGTTGAGTGAAGGAGAAAAGAGAGAAGAAAGGGTGAAGAGAGAAGGAGAAAAGAGAGAATAATGTGAGAAGAGAGAAGGAGACAAGAGAGAAGGTGAGAGGAGAGAAGGAGGAGAGGTGAGAAGAGAGAAGGATGAAAGAGAGAAGCAGGTGAGAAGAGGGAAGAAGGCGAGAAGAGAGAGGAAGGCGAAAAGAGGGAAGAAGGTGAGAAGAGAGAAGGAGAAAAGAGAGAAGGCGAGAAAAGAGAAGATGAGATGAGAGGAGAAAAGAGAGAAGAAGGTGAGAAGCATGAAGAAGAAAAGAGAGAAGAAAGGGTGAAGAGAGAAGGAGGAAAGAGAGAGGAAGGTGAGATGAGTGAAGGAGAAAAGAGAGAAGAAAGAGTGAAGAGAGAAGGAGAAAAGAGAGAATAATGTGAGAAGAGAGAAGGTGAGAAGAGAGAAGAAGGCGACAAGAGAGAGGAAGGCGAAAAGAGAGAAGATGAGAAGAGAGAAGGAGAAAAGATAGAAGGCGAGAAGAGAGAAGGCGAGAAGAGAGAAGGTGAGAGGAGAGAAGAAGGTGAGAAGAGAGGAGGAGAAAAGAGAGAAGGCGAGAAGAGAGAAGAAGGCGAAAGAATAGAAGATTGTGAGAAAATTGAAGATGTGGACAAGAAGAGAAGAAAAGAGGGTGAGAGGAAATGAGAAGAGGACAAGAGGAGAAGAGGAGGGAGTGAGAGAAGGGAGTGAGAAGGGGGGAGAAGTGGGATAGAGGTGAGGAGAGGACAAGAGAAGAGTGAAAATGAAGTTTAAAGGAGATGATGATGATGAGAGGAAAGAAGGACAAGAGGAGAGATGGGGGAGAGAGAAGAGAGTGAGATGGAGGAAGAAGAGGGATCGGGGAGAGGAGAGGACAAGAGAAGAGGGAAAGAGGAGTTGAAAGGAGTGAGGATGAGGAGAGGATAGGAGGACAAGAGGAGAGATGGGAGAGAGAGGATGGAGTGAGAATAGGAAAGGAGAGGAGAGGGCAAGACAAGAAGGAAAGAGGAGATGAAAGGCGATGAGGGGATGGGAGAGGAGAGGGAAGGAGAGGAGATGAGGGGAGAGGAGATGGGAGGGGAAAGGAGAGGAGAGAAGAGGACAGTAAAGGAAATGATGGTCATGTATAGGAGCTACGGCACCCTCAGCGGCCCGCCTGGATGCAGTCTTAAGAATATACATTGCCTCACAGTCCCACCCAATCCTGATTATACTGTCAAAGCCAGTATTTTCGTTGGTTCAGGAAGCTCCGTAACACTTCTTCCTAAGCGATTTATTATTATTATTTATTGTACTTCTTACTATCCTTCTCATTATCATTTATCTTATTCACACACCACCATGCTCACCATTATTAACATACAAATTCATATTAACTAGCCGTATCCAAAAATAAATCGTTAAGGAAGAGGTGTTAGGGAGCTTACTTAACCAACAAGAATACGGACCTGGATCTCCCGCAAGAGTGGTGGTGGAGTAACCCTGTCATGCTGGGAAGGACTCATGTATTCAGTGCCCTCTAACATCAAACAATATTACTCCTTTAAGACTGACTCACAAATGCCTAATAATAATAATAATAATAATAATAATAATAAAAGAGCACTCAAAATCAGACACCCTCACTCGCTAGTTAGTCTGAGAGCCAAACATTCAACTGTGCTGTGTCACTGACCTTTGACCGATTGCTTCCAAAATCTAGTTACTCCTTACAAGCCTGACCCTTAACCCTTCCACCAAGTTTGGTGCAGATCGGATCAGAACTGTGTGATGACCTTGCCCTGTGATCATGACATTTGACCTTTGCGTGTGACCTTGACCTTTGACTGACTGTTCTAAAATCCCCATATTCTTGCTTTACCCTATTCCCTTCCACCAAGTAGGGTCTAAACTGAATACAAACTGCCTAAGTTAATTTCGCCGTCAAAATTTGACCTAACCCTGTGACCTTGGCCTTCGACCTCTTATTCCAAAAACCAGCAGGTCAGCCCCTTAACTGATCCACCAAGTTTGGGTAAACTCGAATAAAAGTTGAGTTATTTTGTTCTCTCTCTCTCTCTCTCTCTCTCTCTCTCTCTCTCTCACACACACACACACACACACACACACACACAGAAGCACTCGTCAAGTCAAGCATAGCAGATGAACAACGAGCTAGGTAGATACCCAGCCTGTGTAGTTATAACGCGGCAGCTCGCCCACGCAAAGGAAGCGGAAACTGGCTGGTGTGGGACGCAGGAGCCGGAGGGAAGCAGGAAGAAGGGGAAATGTGTGAGGGCGGCAGGATGAAGAGAGGATCATAGGAATTGCAAAGGAGATAAGTAGGTGGGGCGAAGGCAAGCAGCGGAGGCAGAAGAGGCGCTACCATAAGGCTGGCTGATACAATTAGGGGACGTTGTTAAGGGGCATAGCAGGTTCGGCGCACCTTCCTTGGTAAATAAAACTGTTTACCACCTCTCCTTAGCGAATTAAACTTTTAGCACCTCCTCCTTAGCCAATAAAGCAACGTCACACATCTTCCTTAGCGAATAAAGCAACGTAGCACCTATTCCTTTGTAAATAAAGCTATTTACCACCTCTCTCTTAGCTAATAAAGCTTTAGCACCTCCTCCTTTGCGAAAAAGCTACGTAGCATCTCTTCCTTAGTGAATAAAGCTTCGTAGCCCCTCTTCCTTAACGAATAAAGCTTCTTATCACCTCTCCCTTGGCAAATAAAGCCTTGTAGCACCTCTTCCTTGGCGAATAAAACAACGTAGCACCTCTTCCTCGGTAAATAAAGCTTTGTATCACCTCATCCTTATCGAATATTTCTTTAGCACCTCTTCCATCGCAAATAAAGCTACGTAACACCTCTTCCTGAGCGAATAAACGTTTGTAGCACCTCTTCCTTAGCGAATTTTTGTGCTATACCTCAGTATCCCCTTAAATATGATTAATGGCAATTTTGTGGATATTAAAACGATATATATTAAGCTATAGACATCCAAGCGAGCAATACTGTTGACATAAGTTTAGCATTCCAGTGATGAGTGTAGGACAGCTGTAGATTTAATAATACCCTCGATAATCCAGTTTAGTGCTCATTTTGGATTTTCTTACTTTTTTTTTTTGTTGCAGTGTAGTGGCGAATTTAAGACAAGTCACGTTAAGGAATACATATACTGTTTTTCTTTCTTTCTTTATTTTTATTTTTTTGCTAGGAAGAAGGACCCAAAGGCCACAAGCCCGCAGTAACTGTTTCTTCCTAGAGAAAAACAAAATACAAGACAGAGCCAAATTCAAGATTTGAACATTTCGAGATGCCTGGACACACTGCGTTTGAAAGACTGGAGATCATAGCTAGAGGGAAATATAGAGGGAGACAGTTCCAAAACTGACCTGTTGCATAAGTGAAAGACTGGGAGTAACGGTTAACTCTTGCATTAGAGAGTTGGACAGAAAAGGGATGAGAGTTTGCTGCAATTTATCTTAAAATTGCCCCCTCTCCTTCTTGAATGCTGAGTTTGATTACTAGATTAATAGTAGAATATAATGCTCGTTACGAAGAAGTGCTATGGAAAGGACGTAGACTCCCATTTCTGCCACTGAGCTACGTGAAATAAGCTGCAAAAGGACGAAAATCTGGACCAAGTTAGCGAAAAAGAAGTATCATTTTCATAAGTTTTAATATATTTTTCACAAGTTTTAGTATAATTTTCATAAGAATATAATTTTCGTAATTTTAGTATAATTTTCGTTATATAATTTTCGTAAGTGTTCATAGTTTTCGTAAGATTTAGTATAATTTTCGTAGGTTTTGGTATAATTCTCATAAATTCTAATATAATTTCCTTAAGTTTTAGTATAATTTTCACGTATTAATATGATTTTCGTCAGTTTCAGTATAATTTTCATGTTTCAACATAACTTTCATAAGTTTTAGTATAATTTTCATGTTTTAAACAATCTATTTAATTTTCTTGTAAAATTTTCATCTATAATAATAAAGGTGAGTGTTTGTATGTTTGTTACCTATAAACTCGGTTCCCTTAGGGTCTACCCCCACATATGATACATAGTCTGAATCAGCATGATGCAGGGAGTGTTTTGGTATAGAACTTATTAGGATTCAGTGTATGTTGAAAAGTTACATTAGGTATACTGGCCCAAGGTTCAATCAGCCCCCCGCAGCAGGCAGCCGAACGGACCTTTTCGGCGAGTAAGTCAATATAATTTTCATAAGTTTTAACATAATTTTCGGATGTTTTACTGAGATTTTCCTAAGTTTCTCAATTATGTGCGTGGATCTGTTATAATTTTAACAGCCTCCGAAATAACCCAATTTTTGTCCTGTGCTCCGACTCCCACAGACATGCCGTACAGTGTTCTTGCTCATTTCGCTCGCTCCGACAATACATCAAAAGAGAATGTTATGGTAATAAACAGAATGAACCGCTAACGAGGAGGTGCAACGAACAATAAATCACATGAGAATTTAAGGTGTAATAAAATAAACCGCTAACGAGGAGGTGCAACACGGCCTATTACAGATATTATGCGGATTACTTGGCTATATTTGGAGTGGCATGTCAGGTTACGTTGCATCTCTTCCTTAGCGATTCATTTTGCCTACCACACCTCAGCATTCTCTAGTGTGGTATTTATTTCCTTTACTTATTGACATGGCTTGCATCATAACATACAAGGGAATGCTGAGGGGTAAAATGCAGAATGAATTGCCGAGTAGAAGGTGTTACGTAATTTCCAAAGTCACATAGAAAATGTCTCAATGTCTTCAGTAAATGTCTGGGCTATGTTCCAAAATAATTCAGTTAGTCTCTCTCTCTCTCTCTCTTTTAAATACGACCTGTACCATAAAGTGAAGGAAATCAGTGAATCGGATTTGTACGTAACGATGTATTTAGTAACTTGTAGTCTTTTTGTAATTTCTCTCTCTCTCTCTCTCTCTCTCATTTTTCTTCTTCTCTTCTTTCGCCTTCTTCTCCCTCACCTTCTTCTTTTTCCTTTTATTTTTTCTCTTCCTTCTCCTCCTCCTCTTCCTCCTCCTCCTCCTTCTTCTTCTCCTTCTTTATCCTTTTATTTTTCTCCTTCTCCACCTCCTCCTACTTCTCTTTCCTTTTACTTGTTTCCTCCTCCTCCTCCTCCTCTTTTTATTTTTCCTTTTATTTGTCTCCTCCTCCTCCTCCCTCTTGTTCTTCTTCTCCTTCTTTTTTCCTTTTCTTTTTCTTCACCTCCTCGTCCTCAGGCAGAGGCCATATTAGCACTGCACTCATGGACACGTTTGGCGGGGTCCCGTGGCAGTGAGAGAGAAAGACCCCAGGCGTGACGACCCCAGCCAAGGAAGGGGGAGGAAGGGGAAGGGTGGAAAGGGAGTAGGGATAAGGAGGAACAGAGTGAGGGTAAAGGGAAGAGAGTGAGGGGAAGGGGGAAGAGAGTCGGGGTGAAGGGGAAGACAGTAGGGGTAAGGGGGAGGAGAGTGGGGTGAGGGGAAGAGAGTGGGGTGAGGGGAAAGGAGTGGGGGTGAGGGGAAGAGTGAGGGTAAGGGGGAAGGGAGTGGGGGCGGAGAAAGGAGTGGGGGTAAGGGGGAAGAGAGTGGGGGTGAGGGGGAAGAGTGGGGGTAAGGAGGAAGAGTGGGGGAAGGGGGAAGACAGTAGGGGTAAGGGGGAGGAGAGTGGGGTGAGGGGAAGAGAGTGGGGTGAGGGGAAAGGAGTGGGGGTGAGGGGAAGAGTGAGGGTAAGGGGGAAGGGAGTGAGGGTAAGGGGGAAGGGAGTGGGGGCGGAGAAAGGAGTGGGGGTAAGGGGGAAGAGAGTGGGGGTGAGGGGGAAGAGTGGGGGTAAGGAGGAAGAGTGGGGGAAGGGGGAAGACAGTAGGGGTAAGGGGGAGGAGAGTGGGGTCAGGGGAAGGGAGTGGGGGTGAGGGGAAAGGAGTGGGGGTGAGGGGAAGAGTGAGGGTAAGGGGGAAGGGAGTGAGGGTAAGGGGGAAGGGAGTGAGGGTAAGGGGGAAGAGAGTGAGGGTAAGGGGTAAGGGAGTGGGGGTAAGGGGGAAGAGAGTGGGGGTGAGGGGAAGAGAGTGAGGGTAAAGGGGTAGAGTGGGGGTAAGGAGGAAGAGAGTGGGGGTAAGGGGGAGAGAATGGGGGTAAGGGGGAAGAGAGTGGGGGTAAGGGGGAAGAGAGTGGGGGTAAGGGGGAGAGAATGGGGGTAAGGGGGAAGAGAGTGGGGGTAAGGGGGAAGAGAGTGGGGGTAAGGGGGAAGAGAGTGGGGGTTAGGGATAAGGGCTCGAATTCTCGTAGGTTAAAGAAGCACCCAAGCACTTCTTCCTATGCGATTTATTTTCGGATGTGCCTTATCCTTTGGTGCGTTATATGTTGTATGCTGAGAATGGCGACATTAGAAGGATTTATGTAACACAGAAAAGGACAGTAAGAAGGAATAAGCAAAACAAATCGCTTAGTAAGAGCTGTTAGGAACTTCCATAACCGAGAAGAATACGAGCCGAAGACACATCCATAAGGCATCCCAAACACTTCTTGAAAAAACAAAATAATCATCCCATTCTTAACGATAACCAAATAATTCAATTCCTACGAAAAATAAAGTAGAAATAGCAGTTAATTATTGTAAGAGAATTTTTGGCCGTATTTCTTCACTCTAAAGGGGTGATAATTCGTGCATATAATTCTCTCTTTAGCAGCAAATATCTATCTATCTATCTATTGCCAGACGCCTTAATCCCGTAAGGGGTTGCCACAAACAAATCGCCTCCATGTCGCTCTGTCCCCGGCCATTTCACTGCCCTGCTCCCAGCTTACATTCCCCTCTCTCATATACCTCTCCACTCCAACCCTCTATCTCATCCTTGGCCTCCCCCTCCTTCTCCCCCCCTCCACCTCACTCACATACACTCTCCTCGTCAGTCTCTCCATCCTCTCCACATAGCAGCAAATATGAGTAACTATATTTCTTGCACTATACCCTTTTTACCCAAACTTGACCCAGATTTTCGTCCCTTTGTTGTTTATTCCACGTAGCTCAGTGGCAGAAAAGGACAATGGTGTGGCTCTACATCCTTTCCAGGGCGCTTCTTCGTGACTAGTATCATATTCTAGTATAATCCGTTACTAAAACTGAGCAGTCAAGATAGAGGGATGGTAATTTTAGGCCAAGCTGGAGTAAAATGAGTATAACAGTACGCTTCAGCGCTACTCAAGAACAGATGGTTATAATGACGTGCCACAGTTGTTCAAATGGCAGTGTCTAGCAACCCAAATCTCTCAAAAAAAAGGAAAAAAAAAAGAAAAAAGAAAATCAACAGTTTATGACATCGTGAATCTCGGTTGTGTGTGTGTGTGTGTGTGTGTGTGTGTGTGTGTGTGTGTGTAGCTCTATCGCGAGGTATGTAAATCAGAAGTGTAACAGATCATGAATCTTGGTTTTGTGTGTGTGTGTGTGTGTGTAGCTCTATCTCCAGGTGCGTAAATCAAAGTGTAACAGGACATCACGTATCTCGTTTGTGTGTGTGTGTGTGTGTGTGTGTGTTAAAACAACCCCTACCAGGCGATGGAGTCTTTTTGTGGAGGCTGAGGAAATAATATCGATACTCACCATCCTAACACCTTTTCCTAAGAGATTTATTTTGTTTATTAGACCTTGCTGCCCTTCCATTATCGCCATATTCTGCATAAATAACACACAACAATATATTAACCATCCATATCCAAAAATAAACCGCTAAGGATGAGGTGCTAGGGAGCTTCCTTAACCGACAAGAATACGAACCCAGGACTCGTGTTCTTGTCGCTTCGGGAGGCTCCCTAACACTTATTCCTTAGCGATTTATTTTTAATTACGACTGGTTAATATAATTTTGTACGTTATTTGTGAAGGATATGGCGATATTAGAATGATTTAAGCATCACAGAGAGGGATAGCGAAATGTAGTAAGGAAGATAAATCGCTTAGGAAGAGGTGTTAGGGAGCTTCCTTAACCGACGAGAATACGGGCATAGATAACAATATATGATCCTACACAGGGGATTTCGTAACACTTCTTCCATGGCGATTTATTCGGCAACTACCAAATAATAATTTTTTTTTTTCTAATTCAAGCTACGTTGATATTAAAACGATATAAATAGCATGCAAGAGAATGTTGGGGTAAAAAACTCAAAATAATTCGCCGAGGAAGAGGTGCTAAGGAGTCTCCAGACATATACTGGTTGTGGTTGCTTAGTTCCATGAGCCTTAGTAACGAGGTTCGAATGAGTCTCCTTGATTACTAGCCAAACTTACCCTCCAATCTCACTACACCTGACCATCAAGTGAGCAGAAAAGGGTTTGGATTCTCTGCCAACTGAAAATAAACTATACTCTTTTTTCTTTAACTTGGCCTAAAACTGCCATCATTCCATCTTGAATATTGATTTGTAACAATAGATTAATCCTAGAATAAGATGCTAGTCACGAAGAAGTACTATGGAAAGGATGTAGAGCTGTAGTACTGTCTTTTACCGCCACTAAGCTGTGTGAAATAAGCGCTAAAATGACAAAACTCTGGGCCAAGTTAGAGTAAAAATAGAATATCATGAAAGTCAGAGCCAGCTATGTACTTTCTGATAGGTCAAAATTTCAGCAAACACTCAGGACTCTCTAAAAAGAAGAGTAAGTGGAGTTTGGGACAAAATTTTGGCAAACATTTCACCTCTTCCACTTCTCATTTTCTCTCCTTTGCCAGTACAGTCTTGCTAAGCTGAGACAGGCCTGGTATGATTCTCGACCCATGCATAATTCTCTTTGATATCTGTTGCCTCTCTCTCCACCCGTATTCCTCTCTCCTCTCCCATATTCCTCTCTCCTCTCCCATGTTCCTCTCTCCCCTTCCATATTCCTCTCTCCTCTCCCATATTCCTCTCTCCTCTCCCATATTCCTCTCTCATCTTCTTCCCTCCCTTCTCTTAATTTCCCCCGTCCAATATTCCTTTCTCCCCTTCCATATTCCTCTCTCCCCTTCCCCTTCCCTTGCCTCTGTCCCCTCCCCTCCGTCCCCTCCCTCTACATCCCCCGCTTTCCCTCCCCTCTCACCTCTTCTATGCCCTCCCTCCCTCCCTCCCTCCCTCTATTTACATCCTTTGCCCTCCTCTCCGTCTCCTACACTCCACTCCTTTTCCCTCCATCTCCTCTCTCCTCTCTCTCCCTTCTCTCTGTCCCTTCCCTTTCCATCATCTCCCCTACGTCTCCTTTCAACCTCTTCCCTCCCCCCCTCCTCTTCATCCCCTATCCTTCTTCTTCTCCATCATCTTTCCTTACTCCACAGTCTTACTCTCCATCCTCTAAAATTCACACCACTCCAACCTTCTTCCTTCTCCCCCACAACCTCTTCCACATCCACAGCTCTCCATCTGCTCTCCTCTCTCAATCCGCCTCTCCCTTACTCCACATCCACCGCCCTCCATCCTCTCTCCCTTCCCCCTCCCTCCACTTCTACCCTCTCCACCCTCTCTCCTCCCTCCACTCGCCCACTATCAATCGTCTCGCTGATTCATTGGTTTGCCTGGCCGTGTCATGCCTGTTTTTACCTTCTCATCTGCTTCAATAAATTTCTCTTTCCGCTCCACTCTGTTCACATCGTTTCTTTGTCGGGTTTCACATTTTCTTTGTAGCTGTATTTTTATTATTATTGCTGGTGCTTGCCTACAAAAGTCTGCGGGACTAATAGCCTTTCCATCACAAAATATTTACAAGTACCATTATTTTGTTCTATAACTTTTCTGAGCCCACAATAACCAACTCTGACCGATAAATAGAAGAAAAAAAAATGCTTTCTCTTATTTTCGGGTGTCGCGATTCCGACATTTTGGCGTCGTCGCGTCGCCAGTGATCGCCCCCCCCCTTTTTTTTTATTCTCTTGACACTACCTGTACTTACCCTGACCTAATGCAAAAACAGTCAAGTCGATATCTATTATCGCTCTGGTGAAAGAAACGAACAAACGCACAGACAGACACACCGCTCGCTGGTGCAGTGGTAACGCTCTCGCCTGCCAACTGGTGGACGGGAGTTCGCGCCTCGCTCAGGTTGCGAAGTTTCACTGACGAAGTGGGTGGTTACTGTCCCCCTTGAGCAAGGGGACGGGTGTGTGGGTGTGTGAAGGTCACAGCCTTGCCCTTAGATCGGACTATATGAGCCCTCAGCTCCCTTCCGGGAGGGTAAAAGCTGACGATCGAGACCATCAAGTGATCCTGACCGACCCGGTGAATTACATAAACAACTTGACTATATTTTATTATTATCATTATTACTACTACTACAACTACTACTACTACTACTAATATAATGATAATATCAATAGTAGTAGTAGTCGTAGTAGCAGTATACCCGATCACTGTAATGCAGCCCCTTACACCAAAGCACACTTCATGAAGCTCACGTTTACACAAACAATCCTTCATCATAACCCCAGCAAAAAGACCTGTGGGAGGGTCCTGTTGAAGCGGCCTGTTTCCTGCAGTCCACTGGGTTCACGTCTAGGTCAGCTTAGGGCAACAACAACAACAACAACAACAACAACAACTACTACTACTACTACTACTACTACTTCCCTCCACAATATTCTTTCCAGTTCATTTAACTTTCTTTTATGACAAACACGTTCTTCCCCTAAGTCGAGGAAAAAGGATAGGATGATAATGATGATGATGATGATGATGACGAGGACAAGGATGATGACGATGATGATGATGATGATGATGATGATGATGATTGATGATGATGATGATGATGATGATGATGATGATGACGGGAACAAGGATGATAACGATGATGATGATGATACAGGACAAGGATGATGATGATGATGATGACGAGGGCAAGGATGATGATGATGATGATGATGACGAAGGCAAGGATGATGATGATGATGATGAAGACAAAGACGACGTTGACGACGATGACGAGGACGAAGACGATAACGACCAAGATGATGATGATGATGATGATGATATTGTCCTGTCACTGTGGATCCGACTATCAGCATTATAGGCGTTAAAAAAAATTCAGTCACTCACTTCGTTAACGTGAAATAGTTTCCTGATCAGATCGCCACTTACGTTTGAAACAGAACCGGTGAATATGCGAGTATATGGTTTTGACAGCTTATTTCACAGCTCGTTTGGAAAATTGCTCTCTCTCTCTCTCTGTTTTCTCTCTCTCTCTCTCTCTCTCTCTCTCTCTCTCTCTCTCTCTCTGTTTTCTCTCTCTCTCTCTCTCTCTCTCTCTCTCCATGTGTGTGTGTGTGTGTGTGTGTGTGTGTGTGTGTGTGTGTGTGTGTGTGTGTGTGTGTGTGTGTCTCTCTCTGTTTTGTGTGTGTAATTCACCGGGTCGGACAGGATCACTTGATGGTCGTGATGGTCAGCTTTTACCCTCCCGGAAGTGAGCTGAGAGCTCATATAGTCCGATCTAAGGGCAAGGCTGTGACCTTCACACACGCACACACCCGTCCCCTTGCTCAAGGGGGACAGTAACCACCCACTTCGTCAGTGAAACTTTTCGCAACCTGAGCGAGGCGCGAACTCCCGTCCACCAGTTGGCAAGAAAGAACGTTACCACTGCACCAGCGAGCGGTGTGTGTGTGTGTGTGTGTGTGTGTGTGTGTGTTTTTTTTTTTTTCTCTCTCTCTCTCCATGTGTGTGTGTGTGTGTGTGTGTGTGTGTGTGTGTGTGTGTGTGTATATCTGTCTGTCTGTCTGTCTGTCTGTCTCTCTCCATGTGTGTGTGTGTGTGTGTGTGTGTGTGTGTGTGTGTGTGTGTGTGTTTAATCCTGACAACCAGCGACTGACTCAAAGGTTAAAGTTTGGAAATAATGACTCCCTTTCATTTCCGTCCCACTCGCCAAGAATCCCCTCAGGTCACATTCCAGACTCAAGGTGATTAAATGTAAAAAAAAAAAAATCCTGGCAAGAACTAACCCTGCTGAAAATTGCCGCAGCGAGATTTACAAGGATGAGATGGAGGGATGGAGTGGAGGAATATGAGAGAGGGGTGTGTGAGCTGGGAGCAGGGCAGTGACATGGCGGGGGACAGGGCGACATGGAGGCGATTTGTTTTTGGCCACCCCTTACGGGATTAAGGTGTCTGGCAATAGATAAATAGATAGAGATTTACAAGTGTCCCCCGGGCCTCTGTGTCACCTGGCCCCGGTCAAGGCAAGCTGGGAGTGGCCAATGATCTCGTGACTCGACGTGTCTTACTTCTCTCTTAATTTTCTTCTTCGTCGTCTTCATTTTCTTCGTCTTCTTTTTCTTCTTCTAATTCTTCTTAGTCTTCGTATTCTTCTTGTCCTCTTTCTTCTCCTCTTTCTTTTCCCCTCCCTTCTTCTCCTGTTTCTTTTCCCCTTCCTTCTTCTCCTCTTTCTTCTCGGCCTCCTTCTCCTTCCTCCTCCTCTACTTCTTCCTCCTTTTCTTCTTCTCGTGCCGCCACCGCCGCTGCTACTGCTTTCTTACCCCCAAACACTTCTTCAGCCTGGCGCCGGTCCTTCATTTCTTCACTAATTCGCATCAGAGTTGGTGTAAATATTTCTTGGCCAAATAACTCCAGACACCTTTTTCATTTTTTCCCGCGATTAGATATTTTAATAAAGCTTACCGAGTCAAAATTCTAGCCACAAACACACAAATTTTGTATTCCATGCTCTTTTGTGTTTATTAATTGTCATGATATTTTACTCAGAAGTATGACCGTGTAATGTAGCGCTGTGGAGACCATCTTGCATTCCCCTGTTGGCAGTCTTTTATTTGATATTTACTTTCCCCCCTCCCCTCGGAAGGATAGCTGACTCCATCACAAACTTCATCTACGATACTTCTAAGTCACTGTTTCCTTATGCTTAAAATATGTAAACTGGTGTACATTACTAATATTTTCATATCTTGAATTTATGGCAAAATGTCCTGGCTAATTTGACGAAAAGAATTAGCAGCAAGAAGATTTATTTTTACCCTCAGTTTGGAAATATTCGGTAATTTTCACACACACACACACACACACACACACACACACACACACACACACACACACACACACACACACACACAAACCTTTCAGTCCATCTGCCTACCTATCTTTCTTTATCTATCTGTCTGTCTATCCATCTATCAATCTATAGCGACAATATATGTACCGTATCCTCATAGTAACAACATTCTCAGCATATCTTAGCCCTGGTCCCTCCTGCTGGCTACGCCCCCGTGGTTTTATAGTGTTGGTGTCAGCATCTGGCCTCTCCCTCCGCCCCCCCAAAGCATGATGTTTATGTGGCAGGCCGTCTGACGTGGCGCACAACTCTACCTGCCTCCTGACGCTGATATTCCCTTTGTGGTCCCTGTATGGTGTCTGTGGTCTCTTTCGGTCCCTTAGTGTTACCTTTGTGGTCCCTTTGTGGTCCCTGTATGGTTTCTTTGTGGTCCCTGTATGGTTTCTTTGTGGTCCCTGTATGGTTTCTTTGTGGTTTCTCTATGGTTTCTTTGTGGTCCCTATCCCACTATACACACTTGTCACATTATTATTATCATTATTTATTATTATTATTATTATCATCATTATCATTATCATCATCATCATTATTATTATTATTATTATTATTATTACTACTACTACTACTACTATTATCATTATCATTTTTTTAAGTAGAATTCCCAAGGAAAAAAAAGACAAATACGAGAGATCTGAATGAGAAATGTAAGAGAGTGTTATTTGGAAGGGAGGGTCGTTTTGAGGCGGCAAGGGAGAGTGATAAGGGATGGAGCCGTAAGGACGTGAGAAAGGAAAGATTATGTACTGGTGATTCAGAGAGAGAGAGAGAGAGAGAGAGAGAGAGAGAGAGAGAGAGAGAGAGAGAGAATGTTAAAAGGAGCCTGACTATTATGTAGTCGTAAAGAGAAAGATGCTTGGGAGAATTATTGATAAGAGGGATGATTAAGAATGGCTGTGATACTGAGAGAAGCAGGACGGATAAGAACTCCCTAGTACCTCTTCTTTAGCGATTTATTTTTGGATATGTCTGATTAATATCATTGTGTACGTCGATTACGCAGAGTATGGAGATGTTTGAAGGATTTGCATATAGACTAGGACAGTAAGGTGTAATAAGCAAAATAAATCGCGTAGGAAAAGGTGCTACGGAGCTTTCTTAACTGTCAAGGATGCGGATCAGGGAGTGAGAGGAGTAGGCAGGGTAAAAGATTGAAAAAAAGGGAGAAAAATCGAAAAATCAGCGGAACATAAATTTGATCGAGAGGTACTGGAGGATTTAGAGGTTTGATAAATTTGGAGAAACTGAATTTGGAGCCTTTATTTTTATATATATAGATCAATTTTGAAATATACTGATGTTCACTTTAATATTTTTGAGGTCTATGCACCCTCTTGTCAAAATTCTGGTTGTCGTGCTGAACAGGTAAGAAAATTAAGAGCGAAATTTAGGGGAAGACAAGGTACGGTCGGAGAAAGAGTTATTTTTCCCAGTCCCCCCTAAGAAAATTGACAACTGGCGAAATACAGTGAAAACCTTATCTTTTTCTCGTCAATGTTTCAGATGGTTCGATATTTCCGCAGGGTGCGGCCACACCGAACGCGACGAGCGGGGAGGTAGCGTCAAGCGATGAGCGGAGAGGTGAGTGTCAACTCGATGCGTGTCCAAACAGGAAGCGGCAACCTTGTGGGCGACAGGTATTCAGAAGCATGCCTATAGTGAAATATCCGTTGAACAATTCACTACCTACTGAATTATATTTCATAGATTTATGTATTGATAAATAATAAAATTGTCGATGTTCATGACGTATATACATATACACATATATACAGTGTATACACTTATCTGTTTATTAGTTTTAGACCTACGGTGTAACAAAGGGAATAGAGCAATAAACACTAGTATGAATTTTAGACATTAATGGTCTTTTATACGTTTTATAACAACGGTGGAACAAACGTTACTTAAGCAATCGTATGACAAATTCTCGATTATAATTTATCAATTGTATGCAGTTATTCAGATATCTTCCCAGTGTTTCTTCAACACTCCAGTATTTTTGTGGAGTGGATCATTTGGATCCCACACAGCTCTCCTCTGGTACACGGCTTCAACAGGGTGTTCAGTAGACATAATTACCAGAACCTAACCGCCCCAAAACGCAGTATCAGCATGAATGAATGATGATGCAAATGTCTGGGGAGTGGTGGTGTCGCTAGGGGGGGCGCGGTAGCACAGTGGTAGCGCGCTGGACTTGTGATCGGGGGATTGCAAGTTCGAGCCTCGCCCGGGCTGCCGTGCCGGGAGGGGTAGCTCCCTCCTGTAACACTAGCGGGGCTATATAGTCCAATACAGGGCTTAGCTAGGGGGAACTCCATTTCTCCCATTTGGTGGTGTCGCTAGGCAGTGCACGACATTTTGGAACATGCTGCATCGCGTAGCGACGAACGTGGAGGGTGAGCGGGGCGACAAACCTCCCGGCTCATTCGGTGTGGCCTCCCACGTAATACTTGTTTTATCGTGTCGCCTCATCCCTCCCCGCTCAAGTCTCCCCGCTCGTCGCGTTCGGTGTGACCGTACCCTAGATGATATTTCTGTCTCTTGTCTCCGTCTCTGTATCTTGTCGCTTGTCTGTCTCTTGTCGCTTGTGTCTTGTCTCTTGTCTGTCTCTTGTGTCTTGTGTCTTGTCTCTGTCTCTTGTCTCTTGTCTCTTGTCTGTCTCTTGTGTCTTGTCTCTTGTCTCTGTCTCTTGTCTCTGTGTCTGTCTCTTGTGTCTTGTGTCTTGTCTCTGTCTCTTGTCGCTTGTCTCTTGTCTTGTCTGTGTCTGTCTATCTCCGTCTCTTGTCTGTCTCTGTCTGTCTGTCTCTCTGTCTCATTTTTCTTATTCACCCACCAAGAACTATACACTGAAGTTAGTTTTTATATGTGTATTTTTTGCTGCTGAAAGTGTTATTATTGTCAGTGTTATTTGATACTTAGATCCGTATTGTTGGCGGGTAAGGAAGCTCCCTAACACCTCTTCCTTAGCGATTTTTTTTATGGCTGCTTAATATTATTCTGTATGTTATTTATGCAGAGTATGTTGATATTAAAGGGACTTATGTAACACGGAAAAGGGTAATTAGGCGTAATAATCAAAACAAATCGGTTAGGAATAGGTGTTAGGGAGCCTCCTTACCCTAGTCAGCCATCGCAACTAATACACAAGGATGGGGTGGTGGTGTTGAGTTTGCTGGAGTTAAAGACAGTTGTGAAAATTTGTGCCTTTAAGTCACGGATAAGTTGCTGCTGGGAAGGTGTTAAGATCCCTCTCTATGGCCGGTATTTTCGTCATACATTTTTATAAGCAATTAATTTCTTATTTCACCTCGCTGTCCTGTTCTGTGTTACGCAAGTTCTTCAAACATCGCCATACTGTGAATGAATGGCGTACAAAAGAATATTACCCAGCCATATCCAAAGATAAATCGCTAAGGAAGAAATGTCAGGGAGCTTCCTTACCCGACAGTACGGACCTACTGTATATATGCATTACACACATGATAGATATATAAAATCACATGGAGTCTACTGGAAAAAAATCAATTAAACACAGCGACCAGAAGAGGGTTGAAGTTCCCCCCCACACACTCTCTTTCAGGAATGATAATATACCGCCATAACCACCGCTATAAATAAGAATCCTATATTCCTGTCTCGGGCCTGGCTTCTGGGGGCACATTTTGGCGTGAAAGTTATTGGACGATCTTATGGAGGTGCGTGGTGTGGTGTGGTGTGGTGTGGTGGGGAGGGGTGGGGTGGGGTGGCGTGGTGTGGAGTGATGGTGTGGTGTGACGTGGTGTGGTGGGGAGAGGAGGGGTGTGGTGTGGTGTGGTGTGGTGTGACAGTCGCTGAGTTTTACATTATCAGTGACTATTTACAAACACTCTTAAGCTTGAGTTGTGTATATGAGTGTGTGTTGGTGAGTTTGTAATTAAGTCTTCACTCATCATACACTTTGCACCAAACCAGAATGAATAAGATAGTGAAAAATATAAGAAAGCTAATATTCCTGATTCTTAAATGCTACAGAGACGTAAAATATTCTTATGATTCTTTAAAAATTGCCTAAGAACCTTTATAAACTCGAAACCAGGGATGGTATTCTCGTCAGGTAAGGAGGCACCCTAGCACCCCTTCTTAAGCGATTTATTTTTGGATATGGATGGTTAATATCCTTTTGTAGATTATTTATGCAGAGTATGGCGATATTAGAGGGATTTACGTAACACAGAATAGGGCAATATTGCGTAATAAGCAAAATAAATCACTTAGGAAAAGGTGTTAGGACGCTTCTTTACGCGTCGAGAATACGGACCCAGGAGAGAGAGAGAGAGAGAGAGAGGTGACGGCCAAGGTAGAGGAGAGGGTGATGGAGGGGAAAGAGGAAGAGGAAACAGGAAATGGAAAGATGACATTAAAATCACACAAATATCATGTGTTACTTAGTACTTACCTGGCGTCTTAAATTTTGGAATAGAGAACAACACTGTCTTTATTAACCTTGCCTGAGGGAGAGAGACAGGTTAGATCTTGAATTTTTTATTTTCTTTAACGTTTCAGGCTATATGCAACCTATCTAATCTCTCTCTCTCTCTCTCTCTCTCTCTCTCTCTCTCTCTCTCTCCCACCCAATATTTCCACTTGTCGCAATGCATCATCTACATTACTCTTACTGGACGCCATATTTATGACTGTGGCACCCATGTTGGAATTAAAAACACGCTAAAAATCTCAAGTTACCTAAAGTATTAACGTACAGATTTTGTCGACACTATACGTCCTGAACAATTTC
Source organism: Coenobita brevimanus (assembly GCF_032717465.1). NCBI lineage: Eukaryota > Metazoa > Arthropoda > Malacostraca > Decapoda > Coenobitidae > Coenobita > Coenobita brevimanus. Next base: position 2,048,268 of record NC_137055.1, read on the forward strand.
CAATGATTAATTTTCATATATGGAGGGAGGGATTACAGAAGCAGGGAAGGATTGCAGAAGGAGGGAGGGATTCGAAAAAGAGGGAGGGATTGGAGACTCAGTCAGGTTTGATAAGCGCGGGAGCTACCAGTCGTGCGCAGTTGCCAAATCTACGTCCACAGTTGTCCAATCTACGCTTTCGCCAGGCGAGGGTGGAAAGGGAATATTGACCCCGACTCTACTGTACATATAACTGGACCCATGAAGTGGAGACAGGATTTCGTTGCCTTGAATGACGTGCAAATGAGTGTGTGGCCCACTGCACTACGCGTGTTGTTGACAGTTCTCCCATTCCTGTACTTTCTTTAGTTTCTGTATCACACCTTACTTCATTCTTAAATATGAGAAAAGCCAAGATGATTGATGACTGATGATGATTTGTGATGATTCGTGATGATGATGATGATGATGATGATGATGATGATGATGATTTGTGATGGTGACTGATGATGATTGATAATGATCTGTGATGATGACTGATGATGATGATGAAGATAATTTGTGGCGAGGCTTGATGATGATGATGATGATGATTTGCGATGATGTTTGATGATGATCATGATGATGATGATGATGATAATTTGTGGTGATGCTTGATGCTGATGCTGATGACGATTTGTGGTGATGACGATGATGATGATGAGAGGAGAATAATTTACCATCAAGACACTGAAAGATGCTGTGGCAGTGTTGCAGGGGAAGATAATTTTAATACTGCAATATCCTTATAAAACTGGGTCTAAATATTGTGCATGCAAGGACAGACGGAGCAGAAGCAGGTATGGATAACCGCTTGTCAACTACGCGAAGGTAATTCATGCAGACAGTCAATATTAACCAAGTCCTAATCTTTCCCTGGGACACACCTCGCAGAGTTGATGTTATATCCAGGTCCCCAAATGCAATGCTGGTTAGACAGAGACAAAGGGGGAAACAAATATTTATTCTCTTCGATTGTGGAATCTCCCTAACACTTTTTCCTAAGCGATTCATTTTGCTTGTTGCACCTCATTGTCCTAGTCTGTGTTCCATAAATCCTTCAAACATCGCCACACTCTACATATATAACGAACAAAAGAGTATTAACCAGCCATACCCAAAAATAAATCGCTAAGGAAGAGGTGCTAGGGAGCCTCCTTACCTTATGAGAATACGAGCCATTGTCTAAAGCCAGTATTCTCGTTGGGTAAGAAGGCTCCCTAGCACCTCATCCTTAGCGATTTAATTTTGGACATGACTGGTTAATATCCCTTTGTTCGTTATTTATGCAGAGTATGGCGATATTAGAAGGATTTATATAACACTGAAGAGGAGAATAATGTGTAATAAGCAAAGTAAGTCGCTGAGGAGAGAGAGAGAGAGAGAGAGAGAGAGAGAGAGAGAGAGAGAGAGAGAGAGAGAGAGAGAGAGAGAGAGAGAGAGAGAGAGAGATTAAAATGAAAAGTATATCATCAGGTCGAAGTGGTTAAGACTTGCATACAGGATATAATTTTTTTTCCTCTCACTCTCATACCTTTTTCTGACAGACATTGAAGCAACTGTCAACCAAAACCATCTTAACAATCTTCGTCTTTACATACTAAAACAGTAGAACGTAAGAAAATAACCTCCAATCACTACCCACAGTTGGATATATCTAGCGATTTGATCAGTACATGAAGGACAGCAATTGACGCAACATAAATATAAAGTAAACTGTTCATTTAGAAATATTCGTACAGAGAAAGAAAAACTCGAGACAACAGGACTCAATTTCAAACCATCGATGCATGTGTGAAGAGAGTTTTTCGATCACACAGCTGGCTAAATTATGAAGCACATTCCCCAGTCCATTTTTTCACCTGTCTTTGAACTCCAGTCTGTAAACACAATAATCTTACTCATCTCAAAATATGATCTCCATGCCTTTAATCAGATTTTTTTCTTTATGCTGACATTTGATGATATTCTTATCCTTTGATATACTTTTCAAAATATAACAGAGAGATACAGCCTTCGATTATTTTCTTCACTGTTAATAAAATCGTGATAAATGAAATAATTCGTCTGAGGATGGCAAAAAAAAAAAAAAAAAAAAAAATCCTAGCTGAAGTGTATTATGGGTCAACTTTGCTTAATTATTTCTGCTTAACTCTCTCTCTCTCTCCCTCTCTCTCCCTCCCTCCCTCCCTCTCTCTCTCTCTCTCTCTCTCTCTCTCTCTCTCTCTCACACACACACACACACACACACACACACACACACACACACCAGTCAATATCCTGGGAAAGATTTCATATACATACGGATGCTACAAGACCCAACACCACACCACACCACACCACACCACACCACTGCACAACACATCACACTACACCACACCACAGCACACCACATCACACTACACCACACCACACCACACCACAACACACTACACTACACTACACTACACAACACTACACCCAGCAACCCTCCAACTCACACTCTCGTTGATTAGTGCAAACAATTAATATAATTTTAGTGTATTCATCAGAGAGAGAGAGAGAGAGAGAGAGAGAGAGAGAGAGAGAGAGAGAGAGAGAGAGAGAGAGGCGATGGGGATGAAATGTAACTAATGAAAAGGGAAAACGAAAAGAAATAAACCAATGGGGAAACTGGAACGAAATCAGCGAATGGGGAAAATGAAAAAGAAAAAAAATGAATGGAACTTACATGGAGGCAATTAAGACTCAGTTAAGACCAAGAAAGCGATACTAAAAATAAAGTAATTTCTTAATCTTGGGTCGTCCTTTTGCAGCTTATTTTTGTCATTTGCAGCTTATTTTTGCCATTTGCAGCATATTTATGTCTTTTTACAGCTGATTCTCGTCCTTTTGGAACATCTTTTCGTCCTTTTGCAACTTATTTTTGTCCTTTTGCACTTTTCTTTTGCAGCTTATCTTTGTCCTTTTGCAATGATTTTCGTCCCTTTGCAGCTTATTTTCGTCCCTTTGCAGCTTATTTTTGTCCTTTTGCAGCTTATTTTTGTCCTTTTGCGGCTTATTTTCGACTTTTGCAGCTTATTTTCGTCCCTTTGCAACTTATTTTTGTCCTTTTGCAGCTTATTTTCGACTTTTGCAGCTTATTTTTGTCCTTTTGCAGCTTATTATCGACTTTTGCAGCTTATTTTTTTCCTTTTACAACTTATTTCCTTCATTTTGCAGCTTATTTTCATTTTGCAGCTCATTTTAGTCCTTTACATCTTATTTTTGTCCATTTGCAGTTTATTTTCGTCCTTTACAACTTATTTTTGTCCATTTGCAGTTTATTTTCGTCCTTTACAACTTATTTTTGTCCATTAGCAGCTTATTTTCGTCCTTTAGCTGTTTATTTTCGTCCATCTCCAGCTAATTTTTGTCCGTTTCCAGCTTATTTTCGTCCTTTTGGAGGTTAGTTTTGTCCTTTTGCAGCTTATTTTTGTCTGCAATGTTTTTTCGTCCCTTTTGATCTTATGATCGTCCTTTTGCAGCTTTTTTCGTCCTTTTGCAGCTTAATTTTGTCCTTTTTGCAGTTCATATTTATCATTTTCCAGCTTACTTTCGTCCTTATGCAGCTTATTGTCGTCTGTTTGTAGCTTATTTTTGTAATTCTACAGTCTATTTTGGTCCTTTTGCAGCATATTTCGTTTTTTAACTGCTTATTTTCTTCCTTTTGCATCTTATTTCACGTAACTCAGTGACAGAATATACTATGGCTCTACCTAATTTCCATAACACTTCTTCGTGACTTGCACCATATTCTTGCGTTACTCTTTTGTTTATCTTTGATGGCAGAGTAAGGCAGTACTACGGCTCCACACTCTAACCACAGCACTTCTTCGTGACCAGCATCATATTCTGGTGTTATTCTCATTTTACAACTCATCATTTAAGAAGGAGATACCGCAGTTTTTGGCAAATTATCTATCTAACTATTGCCAGACGCCTTAATCCTGTAAGGGGTGGCCACAAACAAACTGCTTCCATGTCGCCCAGTTCCCCGTCATTTCGCTGCCCTCCCCCCAGCTGACTCCCCCTGTCAAATACCTTTCATTCCATCCCTCCGTCTCATCCTCGGCCTCCTCCTCCCTCTCCCCCTCTCCACCTCTCTCACATACACTTTCTTCGTTAGTCTCTCACTCTCCATCCTCTCCCTCAGAGTATTTCTCTTAACGCTTTTTACCACATCCACATCCACACCACAACGCTCCTTCACTTCCTCATTTGTCAGTCTGTCTCTCCATGTAACTCCACAGGCTTCTTTCATATAGCTCATTGCCACTGCTCTCACTCTTGACTTGTGCCCTTCCAACAAGGTCCAAGCTTCACTTCCATATGTTAGAGTTGGTATCACAATACTGTCACGTAGTAACTTTTTCACTTCCATGCTCACTTCCTTATTTCTTACCACCGCTTTCAAAGAACCAGCAACCTTTCTTCCTTGTTGCACCCTTTCAAGCACTTGAATCTCCAAACTTCCATCTTTACTCATCACACTACCCAAGTACTTAAATTCACTCACATTTTCCACTTCCTCATCACCCAACCTCACTGTGCATTCAGTAACTTAATTTCACTCGAAGACCATAACTTTACTCTTCCCTACATTCACCTTTAGATTCCGTTTCTTACACTGCCAAACTCATCCACCAAGCCTTGCAGCTCCCCTTCGTCTTCACTTAACAACACAGTATCATTTGCAAACAACAGTACAGGGAGTTTCCAAACACTGCCCTCTCTCATTAGGGCCACTCCAACCTCCACTGCCCTACTTTGTATCTCTTTTATAACCCCATCTATATGCAGATTGAACAGCCATGGAGACATGACACATCCCTGTCTCAATCCAACATTCAAATATAAAAATTCACTCAGTTTACCATCCACACGCACTGTAGCCTTAGCACCTTCATACGTACTCTTCACGGCATTTAACAGGTTCCTATTTACTCCATGTATTCTTTATACTTTCCAAATTCTTTGTCTATCCACCCTGTCATATGCTTTTTCCAAATCCATGAAGGCCGCATACAACTTCTTTCCCTTCTCTAGAAACTTTTCCACTAAGGATCTAAGGATGAATATCTGATGTACACAACATCTTCCCTTCCTAAAACCTCCCTGTTCTTTTCCAAGTAATTCCTCTGTTATTCCCCTAACTCTGTCAGTAAGTATCCTACTGTATACTTTTCCTATTACACTAAGACAAATGCCCCTATGATTACCACACACTTCTTTTTCCCATTTTTCTTTGTACAGGGGAATAATTATACCTGACTTCTAATCCTCCGGGACTCTACCTTCCTCCCAGGCCAGTCTGAACATCTTCCATATCCCTTCTACTACTATCTCTCCCCCATGCTTCAGCATTTCACCACACACTCCATCAATTCCTGGGTCTTTCCCCATTTTGACTTTCTTCGTTGCTTCCACAACTTCCATCCTACTGATCCTTTCCTCCCTTCTCACCTCCCTCCTTCTCCCAGCCATTCCCCAGCCACTGAAACTCACATTACTTTCATTCTCTATGTTCAACAATTCCTCAAAGTGTTCTCTTCATCTGATAACCTTTTCTCCCTTCCCCACTATCTATATACTGTACCATTGTTATATTTCACTCCCCTGCTAACTTCTTTATCACCCTGTCTAACTCTCTTTATCTCCTTACAGAACATTTTCTTACTACCCTCCAATTTACACTCAAATTCCTTCCAAATCCCTCATCCACTCTCCTCTTACTCTCTCTCTTACTATTCTTTTCACCTCTCTCTTCCTGTTTACATGTAACCCTCTCTTCCGTTTCTCAACTTCCTCCATGCCTCTGCTTCCCATCCACTCACCATATGCTTTCTCCTTTTGCGCCACAGCTTGTCTCACCTCTTCATTCCACCATGCTGTTCCTTGCACCCCCTTTCATCTTCTCTTCACCCCACACACCATCTCACATGCTGCACAGATTTCTTCTGTGAATAACTTGCACACATCTTCCACCTTCCCCCTCTGCTCCAAATCATATTTACCCAATCGCTCCTCCACTTCTCTCATATATTCAGTTTTTATTTTTTTTCCATCCTCTTGCAACCTCTCTACTCTCTTTGTATGAACTACTTTCTCCTGTCCTTCTCTCCTTCTGTTCCTCCATCGCATTTGTACCTTGACCTTTACCACCACTAAGTGGTCGTCAGAAGGTCCACTTCCCCAACCTCTGTATACTCTTGCATCCATTACATACCTTCTCATCCTGTCATCCACACACACATAATCAATGACTTCCGTTCATTCAGTTCACCACCCACCCTTCTCATCACTTGCCGTGTATACCTGTGGATCACTGTACCTGAAGAGGTATTGGCTATCACCAACCCCCTCCCGGCATAAATGTCCACTAGAGCACTGCCATTCTCATCCGTCTCTGCAGGTACACCCCCCTCAGCAGCTACTCCATCCACCTTCACATTCCCTACTTTTCCGTTCATATCTCCGACCAAAAACACTCGCTCATTCCTCTTAAACTTTTCCATGCACACCTCCACATTTGCCCAGAACTCTTTGTTCACTGCTCGCACGTTCTTCCGCTGGCGTATATACACACACAACTGCCCACGTTTGTATTCCTACTTTCAATCTAACCCACACAATCCTTAACCAAATCTGGGGCTATTCCATCGACTACAGACAGACAGACACACAAATAAATCGAGTCAAAACCGCCCAAAACATAACCTTTTTGACGAAGGTAACAGTTGGGAAAGGAAGCTGGCGGAGGATCAGTTTTACCTTTCGTGGTCGTTGCAGCTCTAGCTTCCTGTTACAGCTTAAGTCAGATTATTCAGCTAAGCGTTTGTATTGGAGCGTGAGAGTGGCAGTTGGCTATTAAAGCTAAAGCTATATTATTCAGCTAAGTGTCTGCATAGGAGCGTGAAAGTGTTATACTCTTTTTACCTTAACTTGGCCCAGATTTTCATCCTTTTGCAACTTATTTCCGTCCTTTTGCAGCTTATTCCTTACTTTTGCAGCTAATTTCACTTACGACAGTGGCAGGATACATTTCTATAGCTTACTTTTGCAGCTAATTTCACTTACGACAGTGAACATAAGAACATAAGAAGAGAGGATAACTGCAGTAGGCCGGTTGGCCCATGCTAGGCAGCTCCTAGAAGAGTAACTAAACTACTAGAATGAGATAAGGATAGCAAAGAAGAAGGCTCTCCCCCGCCCTCCAAACCCTCCAGCTGAAGCCGGCAGGAAAAAGTCAGAAAGAACACCACGCCGTATAGAAAAACTGGCGTGGACATTTTACAGGAAAGTGTGAAAGGAGAATAGAGACTATCATAGTGTAACCTGAAAAGAATTTTTTTTTGAATTAGCATTGGTTATAAGATTTTCTTTATTCTATATCCAATATCCTATATCCACCCCTTTTTTTTCATATGCTTATCTAGCCTATGCTTGAAACACCAATGGAAGAGGCAGCAACTACTTTACTAGGTACCTTATTCCATTCGTCTACTACTCTATTACCAAACCAATTTCTACCGATTTCCTTACTGAAACGGAATTTTTCTAGTTTGAAACCATTATTTCTAGTTCTATCCTGTATGCTCACTTTAAGTACCTTGCTAATATCTCCCTTATTTATACCATTCATCCACTTAAACACCTCAATTAAGTCCCCCCCTTACTCTACGCCTCTCTAGCGAATGCAGACTTAGTCTTTTCAGTCTGTCTTCATATGACAGGTTCCGGACGTCATGTATCATTTTAGTCATTTTTCTCTGTACATTTTCTAACGAATTAATATCCATTCTATAGTAAGGACACCAGAATTGTACTGCGTAGTCTAAATGTGGCCTTACTAATGCTAGATAAAGTTTAAGTATTACTTTAGATGATCTATTGCTCACGCTTCTCGAAATAAATCCTAGGACCCTATTTGCTTTATTCCTCGCATTAATGCACTGTTGCCTTGGTTTAAGGTCGTTACTAATCATAACTCCTAGATCTCTCTCGCATTCCGATTTGCTAATTTCTTTGTTATCTAAGCTGTATTTAGTATCTCCAATGGTCTTGGCAGGATACATTTCTATAGCTCTACATCCTTTCCATATCACTTCTTCGTGACTAGCATCATACCTCATTGTTAGTCACCTCTTACAACTCAGCATTCAAGATGGAAATTTTAGGCCAAGTTACAAAGAATATAGAACATCAACCCACCCATGATCAGAACAGCTCTAGGGCCTGTATTCTCGTCGATTAAAGAAGCTTCCTAACACCTCCTCCAAAGCGACTTATTTTTCTTATTAAAACTTGCTGTCCTCTTGTGTGTTATTTAAATCATTATAATATCACCATCTATCTCCCTATAGCCAGACGCCTCAATTCCGTAAGAGGTGGTCACAAACAAATCGCCTCCATGTTGCCCTGTCCCCCGCCATTTCGCTGCCCTGTCTCCAGCTTACAGCCCCCCTCTCTCATACACCTCTCCACTCCATTTCTCCTATCATCCTCGGTCTCCCCCTTCTTCACCCCCCTCCACCTCACTCACGTGCACTCTTCTCGTTAGTCTCTCGCTCTCCATCCTCTCCACATGGTCAAACCACCTCAGTGTATTTTTCCTAATGCTTTCTATCACATCCACATCGACAACATACCTTCATAAATATCAGTATGCTCATAAATAACGTACAAAATTATATTAACCGGCCGTGCCAAAATATAAATCGCCAAGGAAGAAGTGCTAGGGAGCCTCCTTATGCGACAAGAATAACGCATAAACTCAGATAGAATAAGGGCGATTTTAAGGAAATATAGAAGTAATGATTATTCGACCCCCCTCCAAAAAAAAAAAAAAAATCAATAATGGAAAATATCATCGCCCGTAAATGCAGATAAAAACTACCAGGCTTTTCCCCTAAGTTGGTCTAAAACTGCCATCTCTCTACCTTGAATGCTGAATCGTAAAAATCGATAAGTACTAGACTGTAATGCTAGTTACGAAGTTGTATGGAAAGAATGTTGTGTGGTAGTAACGTATTTTTCTGTTACGAAGCCACGTGAAATAAGCAGCAATAGGAAGTAGCTACGTGAAATACGCTGCAAAAGGACTGGGCAGCGTGAAATAAACAGCAAAAGGACGAAAATACGTGAAATAAGCTGCAAAAGGACGAAACTACGTGAAACAAGCAGCAAAAGGACGAAGCTACGTGAAATAAACAGCAAAAGGACGAAGATACGCGAAATAAGCAGCAAAAAGACGAAACTACGTGAAATAAGCAGCAAAAGGACGAAGTTACGTGAAATAAGCAACAAAAAGACGAAACTACGTGAAATAAGCAACAAAAAGACGAAACTACGTGAAATAAGCAGCAAAACGACGAAGCTACGTGAAGTAAGCTGCAAAAGGACGAAGCTACGCGAAATAAGCTGCAAAAGGACGAAGCTACGTGAAATAAGCAGCAAAAGGATGAAACTACGTGAAATAAACAGCAAAAGGACGAAACTACGTGAAATAAACAACAAAAAGACGAAACTACGTGAAGTAAGCTGCAAAAGGACGAAGCTACGTGAAATAAGCTGCAAAAGGACGAAGTTACGGGAAATAAGCAGAAAATGGACTGTAAAGTGAAACAGGCAGCAAAAAGACGAAGCTACGTGAAATAAGTTGCAAAAGGACGAAGCTACATGAAATAAGCGGCAAATGACGAAAATCTTGGCTAAGTTAGAGTAAAAGTAGAGTATTAGTTAAAACGAATGAATTATATTGAAATCATAGGTGAGATCTGATGAAGGGAAGCAACACAAGCTTTTCTCTGGGGTGTAAGTCAGAATAACAACTTTCCCGCCACAATACGTCATTCTGCCAACTCGTGCAACTTTGTGATAACTTGGGATGCGAATACGTGACGGGGAAAAGGTGTAACATAAAAATATATACAGCGTGTCCCGGGGCTTAATATAGTAAACTTCAGGTGGTGACTTGCGATGTGATACTGAGTCCTTCATGTATGCAGCTGGTCAACTCTGGTACTGTCTTTCTCGGTCTTTCTTCCCACTGTCTATAATTTCTTGTATTTTAAATCCAGTGTGTCTAGTCATTTGAAGGAGTCTTGAATTTAATTTTCTCTCTTGTTCAATTTCACTGGGAAAGAATGAATTTAAAGGGCACTGGGTTCATTTTGTCTGCAACACACACACACACACACACACACACACACACACACACACACACACACACACAGTCCTCAACATTTACTGCAGTCCACATTTTTTCCAAAGTGGCATTTCCACGCTTAATGAGCACTAGAAATAATACCACTTTCTTTTTTTTTTTTTTTTTTTCTTTTTTTTTTTTTTAACAAGAATTAACCCTTTATGTATGGAACTAAACACTGATATTATAGGAAAATCTCATGGAAAATTCGTACACGCAGTTCCCATACTCGCAAAGGCATTCACTGTGTAAATCCCCTTCGTATTTGCAGTAAAGTTGCTTAACCTCGATTTTCCTGGGCCCGGAAATGTCTAATAAAGTAGCGGTTGTACGGCGAGGCTAATATTCCTGGCAGGGGGCGCCTAATATTGGACTACTGCTGTTCTGTTTTGGAAATTTTCAGGGACGGGAATGTGACGGGAGGCCGATAGATTGACTGCATCTGGGGTGGCGTTGGATTCTGATTTACAAGATAAACAAGTCTCCATAAGAATTTGGTGTTATTTTCTTGTTTCTCGTATGTTTTCACTTTACCCTCGTCACTCCGGCGCTGAAGAGACAGACATATTGGCACTGTGTACCATGGGTGGGGCGAAGGAGTTGCGGCGTCCACCCGGGAGCTTTCTTGCCTTCCTATTCTTATCGTAATCTCATAGAATTAGATACCATAGTCAATCTCCCCTATAGCAAACAGCCCCGAAAGGATCATTAAGTATGTTGCTTTCTGCTGTCCGTATATTTCCCCGCACCTCGCCGTGAAAAGGACCCTTCCTACCACTAGGGGGTGCTGGATCCCTACAAGGTGTATGTACTGTACCCGTAGGACAGTCCCACCGAAACAGTTGCTTAAATGTGGTCGACGGGTCTGCTTGGCTAAACAGACCGGGATTAAGGAACAACAAAGCCCTTCAATCTTGTTTTTTTTTTATTTTTTCGGTCTGTCACTGGGATGCTTTATTTCAATTAAGAAGAGGCCTTTTGAACTAACATGGCGGTCTCCTTAACTCAATATATTCACCTAATTACACCAAAAATAAAATGCAAAATACCTCGTCCAACAGAAGGGCTAATACCTCCCTTGCTCTGAGTGTGACGTGTTTGGCAGGTGTGTGTGACGGTAAATGGAGGCGTCAACACTTAACTCACGGCTTATGATCAGGAGGGTGTATACTGTCCTTGGTGTAGCGAGCTTGTTACAGTGTTCTAGGAATGTAGTAGTAGTGTTGTAGCAGTAGTAGTAGTAGTAGTAGTAGTAGTAATAGGAGTAGCAGGCTAGTGGTAGTAGTAGTGGTAGTAGAAGAAGTAGTGGTAGAAGTATTATTATTATTATTTATTATTATTATTATTATTATCATTATTATTATAAGTTTTATTATTATTATTATTATTATTATTATTATTATTATTATTATTACTACTACTACTACTACTACTACTATTACTGCTACTATTATTATCATCATCATCATCATCATCATCATCCGAACCTCCTTTCCCACCCAAGGGCAGGGTGAGGAGTAGCAATGTCCAGACAGCCCAAAATTGCCCAATCCAATGGGCCACGCTTCCATTCACTCATCATTCAAGCCCCCGGAATCCTGGCTCTATCGGATACGCCAAAAACTTTCACCACGTTCTGTAGCTTCCATATCGTCTCCGACAGAGTCAATCCAGACGCTGCCACGTTAAAAAGGGGTGCCAAAAATCCCTGATCATGCATATCTCCTCACAAAATTCATCCAGCCAGCTCGATCTCCTGTCAGTTCCCTGGCCTCACCGACTTTCAAACCTCTCTTCCTCACACATTCATCCATCATATCTCTCCACCTTCTCCTTGGCCTACCTCGCCTCCTCCCTCCTTCGAATTCACTCAGATATACCTTCTTCACCACTCTATTGTTATCCATTCTCTCCACATGACCATACCATCTCAGTACACTCTCTTCGATTCTAGTGCCCACAGACTTCCTCACCACACCTTTCACGAATCACATTATTTCGTATCCTATCCGCCCTCTGTACTCCACATACATTCCTCAGCAGTCCCATCTCCACTGCTCTTACTCTTGACTTTTCATTTTCATGCCACATCATAGTCTCACATCCATATGTTAAAGTTGGCACTAACACTCCTTCATGTAAGCCTCGTGCAGCTGCAACACTCAAGCCTCTGTTTCTTATCAAGGCCTTCATTGCACCAGCTACTTTTCTTCCTTGTGTCACTCTACTTTCAACTTCTTTTGCACATTTTCCTCTCTTTTCTATCACTGTACCCAGGTATTTGAACTCTCTCACCAATTCCAGTCTCTCCCCATTCACTGTTACATTGCACTGGGAGTCACCTTCTCTCTCAATAACCATTACTTTACTCATTTCTACATTTACTCTCAAGGCACGACGCTTACAGACATCAGCAAAACTCTGCACTAGCCTACCAAGTTCTTGTCCGGTACTTGCAAGCAGTACTGCATCATCAGCATACAACAAATTTGAGATATTCCATCCATCACCATTCATTACCAATGCCATCCCTCTCTCCATTACTCGTGTTTTCACTTCTCTCATCATCCTATCCATATATACATTGAACAACCATGGGGACATCACACAACCTTGTCGCACGCCCACACTGATTGTGAACCATTCACTTAGATGCCCATTAACCCTGACACATGCTTCACTACCATCATAAAAACTCTTGACGGCACCTAGCAGCTTACCCTCTACACCGTACATGCGCAAAACTTTCCATAATCCTTCCTTTCCACAGTCATATGCTTTTTTCAGATCCATGAATGCCATAAACACCTTATGGTCCTTCTCACAAGCCTTCTCTACTATCTGTCTCACTGCAAATATTTGGTCTACACATCTTCTGCCACTCTTAAAGCCACCCTGTTCATCACTCACTAGGACTTCTGATATCTCTCTTACTTTCTCTATAATAATTCTTCCATATACCTTCCCTACCACACTCAGTAAGCTTTATGCCATGATAATTCTTACATTCACCTCGTTCACCTTTTTTTTTGTACAGGGGTACAATCACAGCCTTTTTCCACTCTGCAGGCACAGTTTCACTCATCCATGCCTTCTTACATATCTCCAACAAGCACTTCATTCCATTCTCTCCACTACATTTAAGCATCTCTACATACACCTCATCAACCCCAGCTGCTTTCCCATTTTTCAGCAGCTTCACAGCACTCTTCACCTGTGCGAGTGTCACGTCTCCTGACACTGCATTCCTTCTCTGCATACCCCCAAAACCAATCATGTTTACAGCTGCTCTGCTCTCTCTATTCCCATTCATCAGGCTTTCAAAATATTCTTTTCATCTGGTCCTTACTTCATCTCCATGGGTTAATAATCTACCACCTGGATCCTTCACACAATCCCATTTCTTACCGCTTTCACTTCTACATTTCCGCACCTCTTTCCAGAATAGCTTTCTATTTTCAGAGTAGTTCGCATTCATTTTTCTTCCTAGATCCTCTTTTCCCTCCTTGTTTTTCCTCTTCACTGGTCTCTTTACGTGCTTCTTGCTCTCAACATATTCAGTTCTTATTTCAACTGAACCCCTATCCTGTAACCACTTTAGCCACTTCTTCCTCTTTTCCTCCACCGCTCTCTTTACCTCCTCATCCCGCCATGCCGTACCTTTCTTCTTTGTTGTTACTCTTGCCACACCACATACCGCTTTAGCATTCCTAACCAAGCAATCCCTTATATGCATTCCACAGTCCGTCCAGATCCATTTCATTCCAATTCAGTAATTCTAACTCATCCTCTACTTTGGTCCTGTATTCATCTGCCATTTCTTTGATCCTCAGCTTCTCAACTTTCAGTCTTTCTCCCTGACTGCTTCTCTCTCTCCTGATCCACCTCACTCCTTTCAGCTTGATCTTGCATACCACAATCATATGATCTGACAGACCTCCACATCGTCCTCTCACAGCCCTCGTATCAGCAACCATTCCCATCATCGACCTCTCTTCGAGAATGTAATCAATCAGGCTTCTTTCAACACGATCCCCGTTCCCTCTATACCATGTATATTTATGTGCATCTCTGTGTTTGAAATACGAGTTACAAATGCACAACCTCCTCTCCTGACACATATCCTTTAGTCTTTTCCCATTATCATTTTCTCCTGGTACTCCATAGCAACCCATTATGTCATCCTCAGGACCAGTGCATACTCTTCCATTCATATCCCCCATCACAGTCACTTTATAGCTCCTGGGCATTTCTCCCACTACTTCTCCTAGCTCATCCCAAAACCTGTCTTTCTCTCTCTAATTCCTGTCCTCACATGGTGCATATGCTACAGTCACTGCTACTTTCACCTTCTCAAACTTGAACTTGACATACATACATCTCGAGCTAACACATTTGTAGTCTCTCATTCCACTCTGCCACACCTCATTCATCAACAAAGCAACTCCTTCCTTGCATCTTCCTCGCCCATTTTTTCCCGATCTTACACATTTCACACCCTCCCACTCCTCCATTTCCCACCCTTTCATCTTCGTTTCACACAATGCCATCACAGCATATCTCGCACTCTTGAACACATTCACCACTTCCACCCTCTTGCTCTCCTCATTCACACCTCTCACATTCCACATGGCCACGCGAGTCTGCCCATTTGGTTGGGGCCCTGGGCAGGTATTGGGCCCTCCGAGGCTGTCTGAAACAACTGCCATGATTAAGTGATTTTGGATAGGGGAATCTGGGGGACACTTAACCCTGCCAAAAACCCCGGTTATATGGTTACCACCCATGGTTTCCTGGGTACAGGAAACCATTTGGCTTGTCACTCAGTGTAGAGATCATATGGCACCTCTACATGGAGTGAGTGGATGATGGGCGTCCCCACCTACCACATTACTGTTATTATTATTATTATTATTATTAGTAGTAGTAGAAGTATTAGTAGTAGTAGTATTAGCAGCAGTAGTAGTAGTAGTGATGGTGGTGATGGTGGCGGTAGTAGTAATATCAGTGGTGGTGATGGTGGCAGTGTTGACGGCGGCTGAGGCGAAAATACTTCAACGTCCATCATCATCACGGCAAAAAATAGACAGCCATCAATTTTTCTCTTCTCCCGTAAAACCGACATTGCATCGGGGATCTCACAGAATCTTTTTAATAAGAATTCAATACGCCAGCCACGCATGACAAGCCAAAAATGTCCAATTAAGTCCTGGCCAGCTCGTGACTGCCTATTGGGTGTGATTATCTTCTCCCCAACACCTCATTTCAGTAATTTCCCGCGGTCATTGCCAGATCATCATGTTGGTATTGGGTATTGGGGTATTTACTGGCTGTCAATTATCACATTTATTTACTTATTCATTTATTTTCATGGGAGTTTGAGGTGGTAATGACTCTATGGAAGTTCTTTGGCCAGTGTTTGTGTTCCTGATAAAGTAAGTGTGTGTGTGTGTGTGTGTGTGTGTGTGTGTGTGTGTGTGTGTGTGTGTGTGTGTGTGTGTGTGTATGTTAAACAATCATAGACACGTTACATACCCTCCTATCAGTAATAACGAATGAAGAGGAACGGGGACTGAAAAAGACAAAGTTATGAAAGAGAAAAATGAAACACAGATCAAGGTAAGGGAAATATAAGACGAGGAGAAAGACAGGAAGTGCAGGGGAAAGTAAAGAAGATGAATGCAAGCGTAAATATGAGAGAAAATGAAATGATGGGGACTGATGTTGCGCCAGGAAGCATGAAAACTGAATATGATGATGATGATGATGATGATGATGATGATGATGACGGTAAAATTTGTGTAAGTGTACTGAAGAGAAAATGAAAAGAAGGAGTCAGAGGGAGATCGTAAAGTTATAGTAAATAATTATATACCCATGAGAAGAGTCTGGGAACACTTCTCTCCAAACCGTGGCAAGCCAATACCAAGGTAGTAGTAGTAGTAGTAGTATAGTAGTAGTAGTAGTAGTAGTAGTATAGTAGTAGTAGTAGTAGTAGTAGTAGTAGTAGTAGTAGTAGTAGTAAACAAAAACGTGTGAAAAAAAGGTTACTCTCTTTAGTTTCGGGAGGAGTGAGATTCATGCATGACGGGACAAAATATGCTACTTTTTTTACTCCAACGTTTCCAAAAATTGCCATCTCTCCTTCTTGAATGCTCAGTTGTGGCAATAGATTAGTACCAGACTATGATGCCAGTCACGAAGAAGTGCTATGGAAAGTCCGTAGCGCTGCAGCAATGTCTTTTTCTGAGCTACGTGAAAAAAGCCTCAAATGGACGAAAATCTGGGCCAAGTTAAGGTGATAGCATTATAGACAGAAGACCGAAATTTCTTGTCCATGGCAATATCCTAAAAAAAAAAAAAAAAAAAAAAAAAAAAAAAAAAAAAATCCTGTCTCATCTCCTGCTATCTCCACTGAAGTTAAGATCCGGTCTGGTGGATCCGTAACAACCGGCATTAGTGAATTTATTTTTTGTGGGATCAGTGCATCTGTGACTGTGGCTTCGGGTTTAAGAGACTAAAGGTTTTATTATTACCAAAAGGTGGAAGGTGTTATGCAGATCCCAGCCTTTGATATATGCGTGAGATGTGGATTGTCTGTATGTCTCGCTCTGCATTCAACACCGTGGAAAGAAAATCACATACACCCTACTCTCATCATGGGCCTGACAATCTATCTATCTGTATATCGAGGCTGCTTCCCCCAAAGAAAGGGAGGTAGCCGAGACAGGACGACACACTCCCCATTTACTCATCCACACACACACACACACACACACACACACACACACACACACACACACACACATTCATTTGTATCTTAGCCCCAAGGGGAGATTTTAGAGCTAATATGAAAATGCATCAGTGTCCTGCAAATAATAAAAGAGTTGAACCATTGACCCTGCCGTGTGAGTTTGACCTTTGATATATTGTTCTTAAAACTGCATCACTTCATCCTTGTTTGACCCTCAACCCTTCACCAAGTATGGTCTAAATCGTGGAGAACAGTTTGAGCAATATTCATGTTTGAACACACACACACACACACACACACACACACACACACACACACACACACACACACACACACAGGAGCGAAAACAATACACCCTCACAATTCCGCACGCGAGTATGACATTACGACCGCAATTGTCGAAGTCCGTAGAGAGGAAAGCAGGAGATGAGACTTTTATTTTATTTATTTATTTATTTTTTTAGTTATTATCTGCTGACGGTACAAGTGTTATGCTGTGGCAAGAGGATGTTGGAGAGAAGAGAGAGTGAGGGCTGAGGATAAGAGGTGATAAAGAGGATCAGGGGAGAGTTGGTATCGTACTGGGACTTCTGCTGTGTATAGTATAGGAGCTGAGGAAGGAGAGAAGAGAGTTGGAGGAGTGAGGATGAGAAAGGTGAAGACGAAGATCAAGGTAGAGTTTATAACAGGAATTTTGTTGTCGACTGATTTGTACACGAGAAGAGAAAGGAAAAAGAGAGTTGGGATGAGGAGGAAAGAGGGGCAGTAGGAAAATCAAAAAGCGTATTAGGACTATCTCGATAGTACAGATGAGGAATGGGAAGAGAGTAGGGATGAGGAGGAGAGAGATCAAGAAGAAAGTCAAGAAGAGAGAGAGTATTAGGACCCTCTCGATAGTACTTTTGAGAAATGGGAAGAAGGTAAGGATGAGGAAAGCAAGAGGAGAATCAGGGAAGAAACAGCAATATGGTTCTCCTGATAGTGCTGATAAGTAAGGAAAGAAGAGAGTAAGAGTTGAGGATAAGAGATCAGGAGCAGAATCAGGGAAGAGACAGTATCAGGACTCTCCCGATAGCAGAGGAAAGAAGAGAGGAGAGTTGGGCGTGAGGAGAGAGAGAGAGATCAAGAGGGGGGATCAGGGAAGCGTTAGGATGGACAGGAGGATAAGGATGAGGATGAGGACTGATGGGAGGATAAGGCAACGTTTGGCGGGATCATGGACTCACAGACGTGCGTGGTGGAAACTAGGAGGCTCCGTGACACCTCTCTCTTAGCGATTTATTTTGCCTATTACGCTTTAACATACGCTTGCATGTTATTTATCTCGTTTTAATATCGACATAGTTGGCATCACTGACATATTGAGGTAGCAGATGAAGAATAAATCACTAAGGAAAAGGTGTTAGGAAATCATGAAAGCCACTTAGGTCCGAATTCTCGTCGGTTAAGGAAGCTTCCTAACAGCTCTTTCTCAACGATTTGTTTTTGGATACGGCTGTTTACATCAATGTGTATGTTATTTATGCTGAAGATGTTGATATCAGAATAACTTAAATGGCAAAGAAGAAAACAATAAGCGGTAATAAGCAAAATAAATCGCTTAGGAAGATGTGTTAGGGATCGTCCTTAATCAACGAAAATACAGGCCAAAACGGGTTGTTGTGCACGGCTTTTGTACTATATAAAGGTGCCGTTAGTGTGTGTTGGTGACAGGCTTAAATATTTTACTGTATTTTTTTTTTCATTAACTTGGCCTAAAATTGTCTTCTCTCCATCACGAAATTTGAATTGTAACAATAAATTAACACTTGAACATGCCGTTAGTCACGAAGAAGTGCAGTGGAAGGCATGTACAGTGATAGCAATGTCTGCCACTGACCTACGTGAAATAAAACGAAAAAGGGCGAAAATCTGGGCCAAGTTAGCATAAAAATCCTACAGCGAAATTAGGCAAGAAGTCCGCCGGATTACCAGATTTAGGACATAAGTAGTAGACTGGAATTTCATGAAGGTAGAATTTTTACAGCGCACTTTCTGAACTCGATTTAAATAAGTCGGCGGTAACAGCTCCACGTCGAAGCGCCTATACTCTTTTCACTCTAACTTGGCCTAAAATTGCCGTCTCTCCATCTTGAATGCTGAGTTATAACAATGGATTAACACTAACATATGATGCAAGTCACGAAGAAGTGCTGTGGGAAGGATGTAGAGCCATGGTATTGTCTTTTTCTGCCACTGTGCTGCGTGAAATAAGCTGCAAAACGACGAAAATCTGGGCCAAGTTACGGTGAAATTGCTGCAAGCTTTATTAATGAGAAAAGTAGGGGATACGAATAATTATAATCCCATGGCTTCTACGTGCTTTACTGTGGACTAGGTATTATATTGCTTTATTAGTACATTTGATTATCAGTATGGAAAATTTCATAGTCCGCCTTTAATTCTGGTGGTATTCTGTGTGTATGTGTAATTCACCGGGTCGGTCAGGATCACTTGATGGTCGTGATCGTCAGCTTTTACCCTCACGGAAGGGAGCTGAGAGCTCATATGGTCCGATCTAAGGGCAATGCTGTGACCTTCACACATGCACATACCCGTCCCCTTGCTCAAGGGGGACAGTAACCACCCACTTCGTCAGTGAAACTTTTCGCAACCTGAGCGGGGCGCGAACTCCCGTCTGCCAAATGGCAAGCGAGAACGCTACCACCGAGCCAGCGAGCGTGTGTGTGTGTGTGTGTGTGTGTGTGTGTGTGTGTGTGTGTGGTTAGATTCAGTGTGACCATATTTAGTTCATTCACTTCTGCCAACATGCAGTTTATCAGTGTTGCCAACATGGACGAAGAAATGCTTGTGTTGTCAGCAGTCTCCTTAAAACTTCTGTTGTCCATATCCCTTTCCCCCTTCACTAAGCACCCTATCTATACCTTTCCTGTTTCCCTCTCCCGTCTACGCCAATGTTTCTCAAACTTTTTCACTTCATTCCCCACTTCTGAAGATCTTAACATCCCCGTGTCCCCCCTTCAATTTTCTCTCAAGTCCTTCACAAATAATGGTGAAATAAACTGTTTTGGTGTTCTCCAGTTACTTTAATGCTTACGACTGTCAATCAGGATGCACATTTTGTTACATATCAGTGGGATGGATGACACTGTTTGCTTTCAGTCAGTCGACTGAATCGAGCCTGAGTCACTGATAACGCACATCTCATATGAGGCTCCACATCCAACCGGTTTTGGGTTTTACTTTGTATGTGCAGAAGGGCGAAGAAACCAGAGTCACATAAATATGTTGTGGAAAATGGCAAGAGGACTCTAAGTGCGATTTCACTAACTTTTGGATATGACTGATGCATAAAGCATCAGAACACAGTCAGAGATTTTTCTTCATAAAGGTCTTTGGCAGCAGAATCATTCTTGAGGTCAAGGAATTCGTCCTGAACATCATCGGGAATGGCAGCAATATCAAGAGTGTCAGAGAAAGGATTCCTCACCAATTTCCCTTCCTCCTCCTTGAATTCTGTGAGGTATCTTTTGAGCTCACTTTCCAAGGATTTCAGGTGCTGAAGTATTTTACTTTTGAGTGATGGGCCACGTAGGTGATCTTCAATTGCGTCAAGAACAGTTGAAAGTTTATCAAACATGGCAACATTTTCTGCATCACTTTCCTTTGCCAGTTCAGGAGTTTAGCAAGAAATGCACGCATATAGTCCACGAGGTAATACATTTCTTTCCTTGCCTTGTAGCTTGAGATTAATCTGTTTGGCTGCTCAAAAATATCGGCCAGGAATGGAAGACGTGACTCCCGTAACACCTTTTTTTTTGTGTGTGTGTGTTTGTGGAAGAAGGAACCAAAGGCCGCGAGCCCGCAAAATTGTTCCTTCCAAGAGACTTAATAGATCATCCTTCCCTTTCATTTCCAGGAAAAGTTTATGTTCTGTCCGAAGCTCAGATACTTTATTCACAATATTGCCCTTAGAAAGCCATCGCACTCTGAAGTAAAGAGGAGGGATTCATGCTCTGAATCCATGTCTTCACAGAGTTTGTGGAAAAGGAGAGAGTTTCAGTCTCCTTTTTTCACACAGTTGACATATTTTACCACTGCCTCCAGGATTTTGCAAAGGACATCAGGGAGGGGTTTTGATGCCATTGCAAAACAATGGATCATACAGTGAACCACTTTCGCATTCGGGGCTACTTCCTTGACGTGCTTCTGTTGCACCGATTTTATTCCCAGCATCATCGAAGCCCCAGCAGTACGGACTCCACAACAATTTTCCCAAGCTATGCCGTTACCTGTGAAGAAAGAAATAAACTTTTCCATCACATCTAAAGCTTTAATGGTAGTTGCAAGGTGTGTACAGAACAGATATTCATCTTTGATGTCATGCATGAATACACAGCCTACCTAACAAAGACGAGTAGCTGTGCACAAGAACTCACATCCATCGACTCATCCAACTGTACTGCGAACATACTAGTTGGAGACAATTTAATCTTCTGTATCATTTGTTCCATTATATCAGCTGACATATCATTAATTCTTTCTCTGTGTCTTTTGACAAGGAAATCTGCTGAATCTTATGTGTATTTGAGTCTCCAAGAACCCGCTTGACCATTTTTACAGCACACAGCTTAATTAAAGTTTCACCAATCCTGAGGGCCTTTTCTTCCTTGCAATTCAAGGGAAACCTCATATGAAGCCTCTGCTACCCTTAAGTTCTATTGTTGGAAAGCACCACTCCCATCCAGCCTCTATTTTCCCAAACTCTGTTCATGACGCTTGAAGAAACCAGGGTCTTTCTTCACGTACTGAAAGTGGAATGTCGTCAGATGATGCTTCAGCTTACTGGGCCTCATAGAATCATTCCCCAGCACTTTGAAACACACCACACACTAAGATTTGTCTATGTCATCAGTGAGGATTGATGCAAATTCCTAGTTAATGAATTCATTACTGTACTTCTGCTTCTTAGCGACATTGGCAGCCATCGCAAATTTATCTATCTATCTGTCTATCTATCTACCTATCTATATATATGTAAGGAAGCCAAACAGATAGAAGCAGACGAATGATAGTGTAAAATTATGTGGCCACTTGCACCAAAGTGAATTAAATCACTACACTGATTTGAAATCAATGTTGGAAAAAAAAATCACTATCTTCAAATGACTTTCACCAGACTATCATGATTCATTTTTAACTACACCCAAATGAATGAAATTTTGTGCAGTCACTGGTTTTCAGTATTTGATTTTTTTGCAAGCAATATTTCATACATTTGTTCGTTATTACTTATTTCTAATAAGTTAAAATAAGTTTCATTAAAGAAACTTTCGAGTTGATAATGTAGATGTTAGCACTAGCGCAGCTGATGCAAAAATCGTCTGGCATCATAGCAACTGTTAAATTTTCTGAATTCTTCACATGTGGTGACCGGGTTCCGTCGTCGCCTTTACTTATGCAAAGATTATGTAGTCATGGTTACACTGTAAGTAATGAACGTGGAATATTGTGTGAAACCGCTAAATGCAGCAGTGCACTTTGATTAATCATATTTATTCAGTACCGAATCATTTTCACACTGTCAAGGATTTCAACAGTAAACAGTAAATGTTGATGAAAAAAATAAAAAGCAAAAAGGCGTCAAACACAACAAAACTGATATAATATATCCCACATGAATGTGTAATCATCTAAGAACATCCATAATTATAAGCAAGCAGCAAAAAACAAATGTTTCAAATTTGTAGCCGACTCTACCCTGCATTAAAATATTACATTGTTTGTCACGAATTTCAACTCAGAGCTTATCTACAATGAAATGGTGTTTGGTGAAAGCCGTTTCATTTAGCCCCTTGGCTGCCAGAGGCGATTGTAGTCACCCTACTGATTATTCTTCATGACGCGTCAGGCGACTGAAGACCACAGCCGACATAAAATTTCTCCGTCCAGGCAGCTGTTGTTTTTGTACAAATACGATAAGTTCTGATTTAACAAACAGTGTACATGTGTCTAGTGTATATTTACAAGTGACGAACCTTCCTAAAGTAAATAGTCACGTCATCACTGCAAAATTAGACAACAGCAAAAATTAATTATTTTTGCACTGTTTTCAGAAAATAACATTTTTCTCGTAGACAGGTACATTTTTTTTACCATCATTGCAGTAAAACAAAGTTAAAAATAGCACTTTCATTTTTGGGGGACTTAGGCCGCGTCCAGGGTCATGACCGAGATATGCTGGGTCGCGGCCAAAAGGTTACACTCAACCTAACATGGTGATTTTTTTTTTTTTTTTTTTTAGCATTGATTTTAATTCAGATCGTTTGTTTCAGGTGAATTAGTTGAATTTCGTCATATATTTTAAAGCAATGCTGTATTTTTTTGGCCAGCGGTAATAAAAAAAACAAAGGAATGAGCGAGAAAATGAACGGAAATGAGATAATTAAGAGAATATATGAGAGCAATATCAAAGGTAGACGTGTGACTGGAAGACCACCAGTGAGCTGGGAAGGCAGAGTGGTGGAATACATAAACTATAAAACTACATTTATATCTAAATATATGGACAGGTAGATATATATATATATATATATATATATATATATATATATATATATATATATATATATAGAGAGAGAGAGAGAGAGAGAGAGAGAGAGAAGTCAGTTTCACAATACTACTGTAGTATCAATTAAATATCTTGCAAGTTTCACTAGAATGCTGTACAGAAAGCAGTAGATATTTCTCACAAACTTACACCTGTGGGAGCCAACTGGGATCGTGGCCGAGAGGGAAGTTACAACAGGTAGCGAGGGAGGCAAACTTGCATCCTGTACACAGTCTTAAGTCTGTTGGAAGAATCCCTTCTATAGAGGCGAATAGGACTTTCTATATGGTTTACTCGACAACACGCTCACTCCTACATACTGCATACAAAGTGCTGCCACTTAGCCATAGTATTTTTTTTGCCCGCTCATTGGTCCAGCAGTGTAGAAAAGTAGCAAGCATACGACGAAACGAGAGGAAGCAAGGCGACAAGCTTAAACACGCGGCACCCTAACCCAAGTAAGGCAAACACACTGATTTACTACCTACCCTAGCCCGCCATGGCCCCCTTAAAATCCAGTTTGAGAACCAGCAGTCTACACCCTTCCTGTTTCTCCTTCCCCTTTCTATCTACACCCTTTCTGTTTCTCCCTCCTCTCCCTTGCTCTCTTCACTAATCACCCTATCTACACCTTTCCTATCTCTCCTTTTCTCCTTTCACTAAGCACAGTCTACACACAAAAGCGTATGGGAAGGCATTTCATGGTGGGGGGAGGGGGTCGGAAGGAGTCTGCCTTGAAAATACTCGAATTCGCCCTGATCTCCAAACAAGAACGGTGTATATCAACATGTAAGAAATAACACAAAATTTAATGTCAAGCGTAACACACAAATACCAAGAGTAACTGAGATATCACATGTTCATTTGAATCAATACAAAAAGCCTGATGCTGGAATATTGTATGTAGCACTAAATATGCATAAATCACAAATATGAGGAAATACAGTATATGATTTATGTACATGTGATTTATTTGTTTGAGAGGAAGACAGACACAGAAAAAGAATGATAAAAGTGCGAGAAGAAGTAGGCAGCATTACATCAAGAAGCGTCCACTCACTTGATGTAGTGTTGCCTACTTCTTCTTTCACCTTTATAATTCTTTTTCTGTGTCTGCTCTCCTTTCGTCCACTTTCTCCCATCATTCCTGTCACATTTTATTACTCTTCTTTCCTTCTCAGGTGGCTTTACAATGAGTGACAAACCCAATGGTTTCCTGTAAGCCAGGAAACAATTTACGACGCTGGGTGGTAACCATACAACCAACCATACGTGTTCCCAACGTGTCAACAAGTGGGTTGGGGGAGGGTCAGTGCCCCTTCCCCTAAAACAATTAACTCAAAGACAAACGGCCACCCCTTAAGGGATTATGGCGTCTGGCTATAGAGAGAGAAATAAAATTTATATACTGGTACTTAAAATATGTTCAGATCTGTATCCACTTGAAGACTGATACCGAGCCAGGAATATGTATCAGAGCAACTAAAAATAAATAAGTTTACCGTCACATATTACAGTAAGGATACTGGCTTCATATTAATGCGAGGATTCAAACAGTTTTAATCATCATTCTTTTAACGATGAGTGGATCAGCACACCAAGAGATGGATTTGCCCCGAAAAATCAGCGTTTGTCAAAAAAAAAAAAAAAAAAAAAAAAAAAAATCTCCTAGTTCTTGGGGGCCGAGATTCCCCGCCTTGCACGCCTAAACTACACAGCTCCCATTCCTACCACCTCTCCCTTTCTTCCTTTCTCTAAGCACCCTATTTACACCCTTCCTGTTTCTCCCTCCCCTTCCTTTTTCCCTCTACATGCCAGCCAATATCCCGTTACTGCCGTGGACAAGGTTTACATTGGCCAGGGAGCCGAGATGCAAATGCTGCCGAACTGACCAACACGCCAGATATTGGAACGGTGGAAAAAAATATATGGAGGCAGGACGTGCGGTAGGCAGGGATGAGGCGGCCAGCAGTCGTTTATATGCCAAGGGAGAGCCAGGGCGGTATGATGGACGCCTGAGAGATGCGAGGTGTGTGGCGGGGCTCAGACAGGAAAACACAACCCACAAATTTCACCCCTGGACAACTCAACCCCACAAATTTAGTTCCTGGACAACTCACCCCCTCAAAATTCACCCCTGGACAACTCAACCCAAGAAAACTTAGCCCATGGACAACTCAACCCCTCAAAATTCACCCCTGGACATCATAACCCAACAAATTTAATCCCTGGACAACACAATCCAACAACTTTAATCCCTGGACAAC
>NC_137055.1:2079144-2088746 GCF_032717465.1 Coenobita brevimanus
CGCGTCCACACGTGCTTTCGAAGATGTGTTGGCAACATGGCAGGCAACATGTTTGGGTATATGTTTGCAGCAGTATTTGGACAGATGTATGCAAACAACATTTCAGTGCAGCTTCGAACACTGGCAGCAGAGGTGATGGGATAAGTGTGTCCATACCAGGCAGCTTGAGACTTCATCATGATGTTGCCAACATGATCTGGACGCTGCTGTTCCCAACATGTTTGCAGCGTGTTCGTTACTGTGTTGATTACATGTTGCCAACACTTGTTCGAGCTCACGTGTGCACGCGCCCTTGTAACAAAATAATCTGGAAGTATCAAGAGTAACCGAAAATAGCACGCAAACGCAATATTGAGATTAGCTTTTGTTGTAATCCACTTGATCTTAGGGATTATTATTTTCAACGTTATTATCTCTACACATTTCTATCAAACTTAGCAAAGGCATCCAGTACTAATGACGTCTGTTTTTGCGAAGGCTGTATCTGACTCTGAAACTGAAAATATCTCCTATGCTGACTAAAACCCTCTGAAAGTAACAAAAATTGAATCTACGTCCTCGGGCTGAAGCAGTTTAAATTGCCGTATATATGATGAACTGAAATATTTACTATGCGAAGAATTATACTAAATAATCTGAAGGAATAATTTGCTGTTGAATATCGGGGTAGGAATGTACTGTCACTTTCCTTTTTGCCAACACTTTGGACATTGTACTGTGTGTGTGTAATTCACCGGGTCGGTCAGGATCACTTGATGGTCGTGATCGTCAGCTTTTACCCTCCCGGAAGGGAGCTGAGAGCTCATATAGTCCGATGTAAGGGCAAGGCTGTGACCTTCACACACGCACACACCCGTCCCCTTGAGCAAGGGGACAGTAACCACCCACTTCGTCAGTGAAACTTTTCGCAACCTGAGCGAGGCGCGAACTCCCGTCCACCAGTTGGCAAGCGAGAACGTTACCACTGCACCAGCGAGCGGTGTGTGTGTGTGTGTGTGTGTGAGAGAGAGAGAGAGAGAGAGAGAGAGAGAGAGAGAGAGAGAGAGAGAGAGAGAGAGAGAGAGTCATCTTAAATATACAAATGATGACGTTTTATTATCCCATAAAAGGAACCCGCAATTTCTTTTCGAACAATTTAATTTCAGTCTCAAAAGGTGTGGAATTTATAATTACCACACACACACACACACACACACACACACACACACACACACACACACACACACACACACACACACAAATGAATCCAGGTGTAATCAATTCACTCCCAGGTGTGGAAATTAGAGTACTTAAAAATGTAGGTCTCATACTAACAGACACAGGGTCTCAAGAAAGTGGGGTTTGAAGCCAGACTTAAGCAGGCGTAATATGCAATGGTTAGACTTCATAAAATTTGAAGCCTAATAGACCTAGAAGACACATCAGAATTTATGATTATACTATAGTTCTTTCACCTTAACTTGGCTTAGATTTGTGTCCTTTTGGAGTTATTTTCCACGTAGCTCGATGGTAGAAAAAGAACACTACGGCTCTGCACCCTTTCCATAGCACTTCTTCGTAACTAGCATCATATTCTAGTGTTAATCTCTCGTTTCAGCTCAGCATTCAAGATAGAGATGGTAATTTTGGGCCAAGATAGAGTAAGTGGAGTATAGTCTTGTAAGATCAGGGACAGCATTCTTGTCGGTTAAGGAAGATAGCTTGCACATTTTCCTAAGCGATTTATTTAGCATAGTTCACCTTATTGCCTTTGCTCGTTGTATATAAAACATTTTAATATTCCCATACTCTGCATAAATAACGTACAAGGATATTAGCCAGCTATATTCGAATTAAATCGTTAAGGAAGATGTGCTAGGGAGCCTCCTTACCCGATTAGAATACGAACCCTGGCTTTATATGTGGGTACGAACAGTGGTGTGAGAATAAGAGTTTTCAAGCAATTCCATACCATCAAAAACAAGGCCCTGAAAATCATCAAGGGCAGCTGATGGCAAAAGAGATTCAAAAATTTAACGATTAGAGAGATCATTAAACCAACACTTGATTGATTTTTCGTTACGGAGGGAAGATAGCGGTGATTCGGGAACGCATAACGTGCAGGACGCTCATTTCCGTCCCGTTTTCCAATTTTGCACCTTTTCGTGTTCAGGAAAGTCTGAGTTAGGGTAGGTTTGTTTTGTTAGTAACTGGTTGGGTTGGTTTGTTAGTTACGTTAGGTTAGGTCAGGGTAGGATGTAGTTTGACGGGTGCTGTGTGCTTATCCCAGTGGTGTAGTAATGTAAGCAGAGATTTCCGTACAATGCCGGACTAACCATGAGGCAAATGAAACAACTGGCTTAGGGCCTTCGCAAAAAAGGTCTCCACAGTTTGTTGTGCTTGTACAGTGTGGAGAGAGAGAGAGAGAGAGAGAGAGAGAGAGAGAGAGAGAGAGAGAGAGAGAGAGAGAGAGAGAGAGAGAGAGAGAGAGAGAGAGAGAGAGAATTCATCACAGCGTTCCCTCATTATCGGCCACCTTAGGAAAGCGAGGCTTCAACAAATATAGTGGGTGTCCATACTGGTCGATCTCTGGCAGCCTTCCTATTCAGTACCTTATCCCTGATGTCGCACTGAATGATCTCGTCCGGGGTGTTTTAAGGTCTGCCTCTCCCCCCACGTTCACTTCTCACCTTCCGCACCCAATTGTCATCCTTCATCCTCCCAAGATGCCCAAACCATTTCCATCTCCCCCTCCTCATCATAACACCAATACATTCAAGTCCCATCCTTCCTCTAAACTCATCGTGGTCCTAGTCTACCCAGGCCTCGCATTCAAGGACGCACTACACACCCATCTAATGTTTAGTTTCTGTACGTTTGAGCCAAGAATGCCCTCTTCTTTTACTGCCCATGTCTCGATACCAAACAGAATTGCACTCCTAACAGATACTCATAATAAATAAATAATCATAGTATGTAACATATAAAAGTAAATTAACATTAACTCCGTGAATCCAATGACGTCTTCTATAGTAATCTTTTGCTCCCTTCAGGCGGTTTGATACAGTTTAGGAAACAAAAATCTGGTAATGGGAAAGGTAAATGAAGGCTGCATCTGACCCCTCCAAATGGAAAAGTGTCCCGTAGCCTGAATTATGTCGTTTGGGGATGATAAAAATAATAGACAAATACATCATTGTTTTGAAGGCATGAAAGCTTGTTGCAGAGAAGGATGCCTTCTTGGAGTGGCACGTCTTTAACCAGTCGGATGTACTGCTCGGTTGTACAAGTGCTCTTTAGCTTACTCCCTAACCCCTGAAAGGAGGGTGATTGATTGCACGGGGAGGGTAACTTCAGTCTGCAGTCCACCGTGCCCACATTTCTGATGAACCCAGGGCTATTTCTAATTATATTAATTGTTATGCTGGTGTTTTTAAGGCGACTTCTCGTCGTAAAAACACTAGCTACTGAAGCGGGGTCCCTTCTTCTCTAGACCGGAAGTAAAGCACCAACAAAGGAACAGGATATAAAAACCAGGCAGTATACCTTTAACACATCTATTACCTTAATTCTAACCTGTAACAATACACGTAGAGTGATATTTGAGATACAGGGGAACAGAGACACAGAGTTAATATTCAGCACCACAAAATAGAGTTACACTTAGCACACACTACAATGTTCGTACAGGGAGATCTTGAATTATCTGTAGTATTGTTTATGTGTCATTTTTAGGCAGAATATATACAGAATGGTTCACAAAGGGAATAAACAAGATTGGGAGTCTGTATGCGGGGAAATATTACTATAAATGAGGTAGGGGTGCGGATAGCGACATCTCTGACATCGTCACCTTGTCACGGCGACACTCACACTCAGTGCATTTGGACGGGCACTTTACCTCTCAGGTGTTCACAGAAAGTTCTCCTTATATGGGGGGACTCGGATAATTACAATAAAGTTCATTCTCTGCCCTGCCAACACTGAGTTCTTGTGGGCTACTATCA
The DNA here is from genome assembly GCF_032717465.1 of Coenobita brevimanus. Taxonomy (NCBI): domain Eukaryota; kingdom Metazoa; phylum Arthropoda; class Malacostraca; order Decapoda; family Coenobitidae; genus Coenobita; species Coenobita brevimanus. Next base: position 2,083,131 of record NC_137055.1, read on the forward strand.
ACTACACTTGTTCTTCACTTCTAGTCCCTGTTCACTGTTCTTTTTGGACTTGTTCTTGACACAGGGGGGAGTCACTATTTTCCTATATCTCCTGGGTAACGTTCACTCTGGGTCACACTCTTGTAGGGTGGGGTGCAGGGGAGGCTCTCCCCTGCCTGGGGGCCTCGACCTCGATAGGCGGCCCTCGTGCTGGGGGCCACGTCGGTGTGGTGCAGGAAGGCCCTCTGGTCTGGGGGCCTCGACCTGATAGGTGGCCCTCCGGGACTGGGACCAAACAGCCGGAGTAGTCGGGCCTGTTGTTCTTTGGCTCCGTGGTGCTCAGGGAGCCCAGATAGCCTTCTGTCAGGAGCTGGAGAGTCTGGCCTGGGTGTCCTGGGACTGCGGGCACCAAGGAGGGCAGAGGCGCCCACAGTGGACTGGGCTGCGTGCAGTGTCTCCTTCAGGGCTCGGGCAGGAACAAGGAACTCCCCGGACGTGGGCGGTAAGTTCGATATCGGGCCTTGCCACCACTCTAGCACTCTCCTCCGGGGCTATATTCCCGGGTGGATGACGAAGGGCTTCCACAAGGGAAAGAGGCTGGAGAAGGACTCACGTCACTGTGGTTCCTCTCTAGTACGCGTCCTGGAGGCCAGAGCCTTGGGTCGCCTTTTTTTTTTTTTTTTTTTTAATGCGAGGGAAGAAGGAACCAAAGGCATGAGCCCGCAGTAACAGTTCCCTCCAAGAGAAAAACAAAATACAATAGAGAGCCAAATTCAAGATCCGATCATTTTGAGATATGCTCTGGACACACTACTGTTTGAAAGACTGGAGATCATAGGCTGAAGGAAATACAGACAGAGGGAGACAGTTCCAGAGCTGACCTGTTGCATAAATGAAAGACTGGGAGTACCTGTTAACTCTTGCATTAGGAGAGTTGGACAGAAAAGTGGATGAGAGTTTTTTTTTGCTGCCAGACGGGTGCTACTGCAGCGTCGTAGAGGTGGGAGGGGATGGACAAGCAGACAGTTCAGAGGGAGCAGTGACCATTAAAGTAGCGATAGAAAAGAGATAAAGATGCAATGAAAGTGCTGATGAAGAGACAGAGGTTGAAGGGAGTCATGGGAGAGGAGGAGAGAGTTAATGAGAATCGAAAAGCCTTGACCTCCACCCTATTGAGAAGAGCTGTATGTGGGGAGCCTCCCACACATGAGAGTTGTACTCCACACAGTGGGCGGATAAAACCCCTGTACAGAGTCAACAATTGTGCAGGGGTAAAGAAAGAGCGGAGTTGGCTTAGCACACCCAATCTCTTGGAAGCAGATTTTACAAGAGATGTCATATGATCTTTCCAAGATAAGTCCCGGAGTAAATGAAACCCCCAATAGCATGTTCAAGGATGATGCAAAGGATTAATCTGGAATATTATTAAACATTAGTGGGTATACCTGTGGAAGATTTTGTCGGGTTGATAGGTGTAAGAACTGAGTCTTAGATGCATTAAAGGACAACCATATTATTTTTTACCCCAGTCAGAGATATGAGCCAAGTCAGACATTAGGTGTGCCATAGCCTCATCCCTTAAGTTTCTTGAAGTAACTGTTGAGATGGGCAAGTTATGGGAACCGAATGGGAAAGGTGAAGGGTGGAGTCATCAGCGTATGAGTGGATAGGTTAGATGTACAGCTTAGAAGATCATTGATGAATAAAAGGAAGAGAGTTGGTGATAGGACAGAGCCCTGAGGAACACCACTGTTGATAAGGATCTAGGGAGAAGAACGATGGCTGTCTACGACACAGCAGCTATAGAACGACCAGAAAGGAAGCTAGTGATGAAGGCACAGATAGAAGGATAGAAACCGGGTAGGAGGGCAGTTTGGAAATTAAAGATTTATGCCAGACTTCGATCGAAAGCCTTTTGAGATGTCAAGTGCAATGGCTAAAGCTTTCTGCCAAAGTCCCGGAAAGGAGGATGACCAGGAGTCTGAAAGGTAGGGTGAGAAGATCGCCAGTGGAGTGTCCCTGACGGAACCCATACTGACGATCGGAAAGAAGGTTGTGATAGGAAAGATGCCTTAAAATTTTTCTATTAAGAATTGACTCTGAAAACTTTTGAAATACAGGACGTTAAAGCAATTGGACGGGATAGTTGGAGGGTTGGGAGTGGTCACCCTTCTTTGGGACTGGCTGAATGAGAGCAAACTTCCAGCAAGAAGGAAAGTGTACAAGTTGACCAGACAAAGGCGAAATAGTTTGCCTAGGCAGGGTGTAAGGGCACAGAAGCACAGTTTTTGAGAACAACAGGAGGGACCCCATCAGGCCCATATGCCTTGTTAGTACTGGAGTGCCAGTATAAATGCAGCAGAAAATACATCAACTGAAGAAATTTTAATGTCAAGCTATGAGGGAAGTCAGAGGGGGAAGTGATGGAGGAACAGCACCGGAATCGTCTAAGGTGGAATTGGAGGAGAAAGTTCTGTGAAGCGAAGAGATCTGCTTTATCAGTAGAAGAAATAGCTACAGAACCATCAGAGTAGAAAAGAGGAGGGAAGGATGATGAGGTAAAGTTGTTAGAAAGATTTTTGGCAAGGTGCCAGAAGGAGCGGGAAGAATTCGAGTTGGAGAGTTGAGAGCATTTAGTATGGATGAAAATTATTTTTAGTAGAAAGCCGAAGAACAGACTTAGGCACGATTCCGGGCAGAAACGTAAAGATTATGTGATTCAGGGGTGGGTTGGCTCCGGTACCTTTTGCTGGTAGGGCCTTCTCCTGTTGCGTGACAGCATTAGAACAAGCGTGATTAAACTCAAGGCTTTCTTTGCGTTAGTCAAAGGATATGAAAAGGAATGTATGCTTCCATGCCCGAGAGAATAATCCTCCGTAATGCGCAAGGCACACCTACAGATGGCTCACGGCCATGGGAAGCAATAATCATTCCAGGGAAAATCAAAGAAGTACTGCCTGAGGGCCTCCCAGTCCGCGGCTCCAAAATGCCAGAGACGACGTTTCCCTGGAGGGTCCGTGCAGGCCGTACTGGAGCGATAGGACAGGTTAAGGTAATAAGGTTGTGATCGGAGGAGCCCAACGGAGAGAAAAGATTAACAGAGTAAGGATTAGTTGTGAGGAAGAGCAGTCAAGTATGTTGGAGCTCTCTCTCCACAGGCGGTCAGGGATAACGGGTAGGGTGCTGTACAAGCTGCTCTAGGTCATTAAGGATAGAAAAGATGTAGGCTTGTTCACCAGGTGGGATCCGTGAAAGGAGAGGGAGAGCCAAAGGTGGTAGTGGAACATTGAAATCTCCAAGAATGGAGATTCTCCAGAGAAAGGAGAAATGGACAGAATGTGTTCCATCGTGGAAGTAAGATAGTCGAAGAATTTTTCAGTCAGTAGAATTAGGGGATAAGTAAACAGCACAGATATATTTAGTCAGAGAATGACAGGAATGCTGAAGCCAGAGAGTGGAGAATTCAGAAGAATCAAGTTCAGGAACACGAGGAGCAAGATAAGTCGTTGCGTATGTATACACAACAGCCACCTTTGGCTTCTGGAAATGAGTATAGGGAAAAAGTAGGTGATACAGAAAAAGGGTTTGCTGTCAAGTTGCCTCAGACAGCTGAGTCTCCGTTAGAAAAAGAAGGTGAGTAGTTTAGAGGAGGAGAGGTGTGGTGCTCGCTAACAGAGCGAAAGTTAGATGAAAGGCCGCGAATGTTGCAGGAAATGAAGAAGAGAGTCAGACAGTGGTTCCAGGCACCTCGAGTCGTCACCGGGAGAGGGGCAGATGGCGGGGGCATTTATGGTCCCCCCCCTGGGGACTCCGAGGCTGGGTGAATTGATGCCATTTTGGTGAATTTTGAATAGGAAGTGTAGTGTGTACTGTCAGCATGTAGTTTGGTGAAGATAGATAGAGAAATTTGTACTCGGAGAGCATGCTGGCCTACTCTCTGTGTAACTGAGACACACTGAAAAGTTCAGCAAAGGGGGATGGTCAGGAACTAGTCCTGAGGGCTGATGAAACGGGAGCTCCAGCACTCCCTGTCATCAGCTTTCCATCCACTTCGGGAGTACTGCCCTGCTCGACTGGTGCTACAGTCTACTCCACGTACCCTGGTACGTACTCTGGCTGTAGCCGTGGACTTGCTCCTGCATACAAGCTGAACAACTGAAGGGCGTACTAGGCCGCTCCTTCCCGCCACGTGATATAGACCGTCATGGGCGCGGTGTTGCTCCCCCGTGAGTAGGGGGACAAGCCGGGAGTGAGGGGCACAGAGGCCACACTCTCTCCAGTACGAACTGAAACTACCTTCAGGGGCTTCTCTACCCTGGTACGTGCCCCAGCCGGAGCCGAGTGCCTACCCGTTTTACTGAGATCAACTGGAAGGGCGTGGCCTAGGCCGTCTCCTTCCCCCACCACGTATATAGACCGTCAGCATGGTGTTGCTCCCGTAATAGGGAAGGGCTACACGTACGGCTAGCAGGGGCTCTTTACCTCTGGTCCGTACTCTGGCCGTAGCCGTAAGCTGATCTGTCCGATCAGGAACAACTGAAGCGGCGTACTAGGCCGCTCCTTCCCCCGCCACACGTATATAAACCGTCGGCGCGGGTGTTGCTCCTGAAGGGGAGAACAGCAAGAGATGGCGCACTGAGGCAACTCTCTCTCTCTAGGTGTACTAAGGCCGTTGAGCCTTGCTGTTGCCTTACCCTTTGTACACTTTGTTAGGCCATAGCCTTTGGCCTTTCTGCCCTAGAGAGGGTGTAACAAAGCCGTCAATACGGTGTTACCTGGGACTGAATCTTGTTCAGTCCCATCCCTATTCTGACGACCCGGCTGGTCTGCCCGTAACACAGTAGTTTCCTTTCCCTGGTCACCTGGGGTTGGGGCAATTGTGGGGAACAAGGGCCCAGGATCGTGGAAGTCCTGGTGACCCTCTTGATCGGGGTCACTAACCCCACCGTTGTGTCCTCCTGGGGTGGTGATGCGGTGGTGGGGTGGGAGGTCCGGCGGCGGGCACGGCGGGCATCTTATTAATACTACTTACTGTTATGACCATTATTGTCGCTACTAAAAACAACAAAAAGTTTTCAGGATGACGGGTTAAGCCTAAATTACTCCAAAATAAATAGTACGATAGAAACATAAGGCAAAACGCACGAGTGGAATGAAAAATAATTTAGTTACGTTTGGGTTTTGGCCATCAGAATATTTTGTTTTCTTATGTGCTCCAGCAAACTATGCAAATACAAGCAGTAACAAAGTGATGCAATAATTTTGTCCTCATGCTTCAGTAGCTGTTCATATTTACACATTTTCTGTAATGGAACTGTTGAAGTTAACGGTGCAAAGATGAGAAAAAGAAAGTACATATCGAGAAGAGGCATAAGTAAGCTGGGGGTAGTGGCGCGTAGGATTGGGGGAAAGGAATGGTATATTGGGTTTGGAGAAGTATCAAGAGAGAATGAATAATATGCGGAAATGTATCATATATAAAGAGACATGAAACATGGTGATTATGGAGGAAAGGAAAAGTAATAGAATGGAATGGCTTAAGCAAGAAGAACTGATTACCGACGGGTGGAGGAGTGCAAAAAGTTGTGGAGCAGGATATATATTGCCCACGTTTAGAAGGCGTCATGTTTGCCGTCC
>NC_137055.1:2088846-2321346 GCF_032717465.1 Coenobita brevimanus
AGACAGCCCAAAATTGCCCAATCCAATGGGCCACGCTTCCATTTCCACTCATCATTCAAGCCCCCGGAATCCTGGCTCTATCGGATACGCTAAAAACTTTCACCACGTTCTGTAGCTTCCATATCGTCTTCCGACAGAGAGTCAATCCAGACGCTGCCACGTTAAAAAGGGGTGCCAAAAATCCCTGATCATGCATATCTCCTCACAAAATTCATCCAGCCAGCTCGATCTCCTAAGTCAGTTCCCTGGCCTCACCGACTTTCAAACCTCTTCTTCCTCACACATTCATCCTTATCATATCTCTCCAATTCCTTCTCCTTGGCCTACCTCGCCTCCTCCCTCTCCTTCGAATTCACTCAGATATACCTTCTTCACCACTCTATTGTTATCCATTCTCTCCACATAACCACATACCATCTCAGTACACTTCTCTTTCGATTCTAGTGCCCACAGACTTCTCCTTCACCACACCTTTCACGAATCACATTATTTCGTATCCTATCCTGCCCTCTGTACTCCACATACATTCCTCAGCAGTCCCCATCTCTCACTGCTCTTACTCTTGACTTTTCATTTTCATGCCACATCATAGTCTCACATCCATATGTTAAAGTTGAGCACTAACACTCCTTCATGTAAGCCTCTGTGCAGCTGCAACACTCAAGCCTCTGTTTCTTATCAAGGCCCTTCATTGCACCAGCTACTTTTTCTTCCCTTGTGTCACCTCTCTACTTTCAACTTCTGCTTTTTGCACATTCTTCCTCTCTCTTTTCTATCACTGTACCCAGGTATTTGAACTCTCTCACCAATTCCAGTCTCTCTGACCATTCACTGTTACATTGCACTGGGAGTCACCTTCTCTTCTCAATAACCATTACTTTACTTCATTTCTACATTTACTCTCAAGGCACGACGCTTACAGACATCAGCAAAACTCTAATGGCACTAGCCTACCAAGTTCTTGTATCCGGTAACTTGCATAAGCAGTACTGCATCATCAGGCATACAAACAAATTTGAGATATTCCATCCATCACCATTCATTCACCTAATGCCATCCTCTCTCTCCATTACTCTCGTGTTTTCACTTCTCTCTATCATCCTATCCATATATACATTGAACAATGTTCCATGGGGGACATCAGCACAACCTTGTCGCACGCCCACACCTGATTGTGAAATCCATTCACTTAGATGCCCATTAACCCTGACACATGCTTCACTACCATCATAAAACTCTTGACGGCAATTTCCTAGCAGCTTACTCCTCTACACCGTTACATGCGCAAAACTTTCCATAATCCTTCCTTTCATTACATGTCATATGCTTTTTCAGATCCATGAATGCCATAAACACCTTATGGTCCTTCTCACAAGCCTTTCTCTACTATTCTGTCTCACTGCAAATATTTGGTCTACACATCTTCTGCCACTCTTAAAGCCACCTCACTGTTCATCACTCACTAGGACTTCTGATATCTCTCTTACTTTCTCTATAATAATTCTTCCATATACCTTCCCTACCACACTCAGTAAGCTTTATGCCACAGATAATTCTTACATTCACCTCGTTCACCTTTTTTTTGTAACAGGGGTACAATCACCAGCCTTTTTCCACTCTGCAGGCACAGTTTCACTCATCCATGCCTTCTTACATATCTCCAACAAGCACTTCATTCCATTCTCTCCACTACATTTAAGCATCTCTACATACACCTCATCAACCCCAGCTGCTTTCCCCCATTTTTCAGCAGCTTCACAGCACTCTTCACCTGTGCAGGAGTGTCACGTCTCCTGAAGCACTGCATTCCTTCTCTGCATACCCCCCAAAACCAATCATATGTTTTACAGCTGCTCTGCTCTCTTCTATTCCCATTCATCAGGCTTTCTCAAAATATTCTTTCATCTGGTCCTTACTTCATCTCCATGGGTTAATAATCTACCACCTGGATCCTTCACACAATCCCATTTTCTTACCGCTTTCACTTCCCTACATTTCCGCACCTCTTTCCAGAGCCATAGCTTTCTATTTTCAGAGTAGTTCGCATTCATTTTTTCTTCCTAGATCCCTTCTTTTCCCTCCTTGTTTTTCCTTCTCTCACTGGTCTCTTTACGTGCTTCTTGCTCTCAACATATTCAGTTCTTATTTCAACTGAACCCCTATCCTGTAACCACTTTAGCCACTTCTTCCCTCTTTTTCCTCCACCGCTCTCTTTACTCCTCCTCATCCCGCCATGCCGTACCTTTCTTCTTTGTTGTTACTCTTGCCTACACCACATACCGCTTCAGCATTCCTGAACCAAGCAATCCCTTATATGCATCTCCATACAGTCCGTCCAAGATCCATATTCTATTCCAATTCAGTAATTCTAACTCATCCTCTACTTTTGGTCCTGTATTCATCTGCCATTTCTTTGATCCTCAGCTCTCTCAACTTTCAGTCTCTTCTCCCTGGACTGCTTCTCTCTCTCTCTGGATCCACCTCACTCCTCTTTCAGCTTGATCTTGCATAGCCACCAATAATCATATGATCTGACAGACTTCCACATCGTCCACTCTCACAGCCCTCGTATCAGCAACCATTCCCATCATCGACCTTCTCTCTTCAGCGAGAATGTAATCAATCAGGCTTCTTTCAACACGGATCCCCGTTCCCTCTATACCATGTATATTTATGTGCATCTCGTGTTTGAAATACGAGTTACAAATGCACAACCTCCTCTCCTGACACATATCCTTTAGTCTTTTCCCATTATCATTTTCTCCTGGTACTCCCCATAGCAACCCATTATAAGTCATCCTCAGGACCAGTGCATACTCTTCCATTCATATCCCCCATCATCAGTCACTTTCTTATAGCTCCTGGGCATTTCTCCCACTACTTCATCCTAGCTCATCCCAAAACCTGTCTTTTCTCTCTCCTAATTCCTGTCCTCACATGGTGCGTATATGCTTACAAGGTCACTGCTACTTTCACCTTCTCAAACTTCAACTTGACATATATACATCTCGAGCTGACACATTAGTAGTCTCTCATTCCACTCTGCCACACCTCATTCATCAACAAAGCAAACCCTTCCTTGCATCTTCCTCGCCCATTTTTTCCTGATCTTACACATTTCACACCCTCCCCACTCCTCCATTTCCCACCCTTTCATCTTCTGTTTCCACACAATGCCATCACAGCATATCTCGCACTCTTGAACACATTCACCACTTCCAATTCCTCTTGCTCTCCTCATTCACATTCCTTCCTCACATTCCATGTAATGGCTGAACGCGAGTCTGCCACATTTGGTTGGGGCCCTGGGCAGGTATTGGGCCCTCCGAGGCTTTGTCTGAAACAACTGCCATGATTAAGTGATTTTGGATAGGGGAATCTGGGGGACACTTAACCCTGCCAAAAACCTGCCGGTTATATGGTTACACACCCATGGTTTCCTGGGTACAGGAAACCATTTGAGCTTGTCACTCAGTGTAGAGATCATATGGCACCCTCTACATGGAGGTGAGTGGATGAGTGGAGCGTCCCCACCTTACCACATTACATTGTTATTATTATTATTATTATTATTAGTAGTAGTAGAAGTATTAGTGGTAGTAGTAGTATTAGCAGCAGTAGTAGGTAGTAGTGATGGTGGTGGTGATGGTGGCGGTAGTAGTAATATCAGTGGTGGTGATGGTGGCAGTGTTGACGGCGGCTGAGGCGAAAATATCTTCAACGTCCATCATCATCACGGCAAAAAATAATAGATACAGCCATCAATTTTTCTCTTCTCCCGCTAAAACCGACATTGCATCGGAGGATCTCACAGAATCTTTTTAATAAGAATTCAATACGCCAGCCACGCATGACAAGCCAAAAATGTCCAATTAAGTCCTGGCCAGCTCGTGACTGCCTAGTGGGTGTGATTATCTTCTCCCCAACACCTCATTTCAGTAATTTCCCGCGGTCATTGCCAGATCATCATGTTGGTATTGGGTATTGGGGTATTTACTGGCTGTCAATTATCACATTTATTTACTTATTCATTTACTTTCATGGGAGTTTGAGGTGGTAATGACTCTATGGAAGTTCTTTGGCCAGTGTTTGTGTTCCTGATAAAATGTGTGTGTGTGTGTGTGTGTGTGTGTGTGTGTGTGTGTGTGTGTGTGTGTGTGTGTGTGTGTGTGTGTGCTGAACAATCATAGACAAGTTACATACCCTCCTATCAGTAATAACGAATGAAGAGGAACGGGGACTGAAAAAGACAAAGTTATGAAAGAGAAAAATGAAACACAGATCAAGGTAAAGGGAAATATAAGGCGAGAGAGAAAGACAGGAAGTGCAGGGGAAAGTAAAGAAGATGAATGCAAGCGTAAATATGAAAGAAAATGAAATGATGGGGACTGATGTTGCGCCAGGAAGCATGAAAACTAAATATGATGATGATGATGATGACGGTAAAATTTGTGTAAGTGTACTCAAGAGAAAATGAAAAGGAGGAGTCAGAGGGAGATCGTAAAGTTATAGTAAATAATTATATACCCATGAGAAGAGTCTGGGAACACTTCTCTCCAAACCGTGGCAAGCCAATACCAAGGTAGTAGTAGTAGTAGTAGTATAGTAGTAGTAGTAGTAGTAGTAGTAGTAGTAGTAGTAGTAGTAGTAGTAGTAAACAAAAACGTGTGAAAAAAAAGGTTACTCTCTTTAGTTTCGGGAGGAGTGAGATTCATGCATGACGGGACAAAATATGCTACTTTTTTTACTCCAACGTTTCCAAAAATTGACATCTCTCCTTCTTGAATGCTCAGTTGTGGCAATAGATTAGTACCAGACTATGATGCCAGTCACGAAGAAGTGCAATGGAAAGTCCGTAGCGCTGCAGGAATGTCTTTTTCTGTCACTGAGCTACGTGAAAAAAGCCTCAAATAGACGAAAATCTGGGCCACGTTAAGGTGAAAGCACTATAGCCGAGGACTGAAAATTCTTGTCCATGGCAATACCTAAAAAAAAAAAAAAAAAAAAAAAAAAAATCCTGTCTCATCTCCTGCTATCTCCACTGAAGTTAAGATCCAGTCTGGTGGATCCGTAGCAACCGGCATCAATGAATTTAATTGTTGTGGGATCAGTGCATCAGTGGCTGTGGCTTCGGGTTCAAGAGACTAAGGGTTTTATTATTACCAAAAGGTGGAAGGTGTTATGCAGATCCCAGCCTTTGATATATGCGTGAGATGTGGATTGTCTGTATGTCTCGCTCTGCATTCAACACCGTGGAAAGAAAATCACATACACCCTACTCTCATCATGGGCCTGACAATCTATCTATCTGTATATCGAGGCTGCTTCCCCCAAAGAAAGTGAGGTAGCCGAGACAGGACGACACACTCCCCATTTACTCATCCACACACACACACACACACACACACACACACACACACACACACACACACACATTCATTTGTATCTTAGCCCCAAGGGGAGATTTTAGAGCTAATATGAAAATGCATCAGTGTCCTGCAAATAATAAAAGAGTTGAACCATTGACCCTGCCGTGTGAGTTTGACCTTTGATATATTGTTCTTAAAACTGCATCACTTCATCCTTGTTTGACCCTCAACCCTTCACCAAGTATGGTCTAAATCGTGGAGAACAGTTTGAGCAATATTCATGTTTGAACACACACACACACACACACACACACACACACACACACACACACACACACACACACACACAGGAGCGAAAACAATACACCCTCACAATTCCGCACGCGAGTATGACATTACGACCGCAATTGTCGAAGTCCGTAGAGAGGAAAGCAGGAGATGAGACTTTTATTTTATTTATTTATTTATTTTTTTAGTTATTATCTGCTGACGGTACAAGTGTTATGCTGTGCCAAGAGGATGTTGGAGAGAAGAGAGTGAGGGCTGAGGATAAGAGGTGATAAAGAGGATCAGGGGAGAGTTGGTATCGTACTGGGACTTCTGCGGTGTATAGTATAGGAGCTGAGGAAGGAGAGAAGAGAGTTGGAGGAGTGAGGATGAGAAAGGTCAAGACGAAGATCAAGGTAGAGTTTATAACAGGAATTTTGTTGTCGACTGATTTGTACACGAGAAGAGAAAGGAAAAAGAGAGTTGGGATGAGGAGGAAAGAGGGGCAGTAGGAAAATCAAAAAGCGTATTAGGACTCTCTCGATAGTACAGATGAGGAATGGGAAGAGAGTAGGGATGAGGAGGAGAGAGATCAAGAAGAAAGTCAAGAAGAGAGAGAGTATTAGGACCCTCTCGATTGTACTTTTGAGAAATGGGAAGAAGGTAAGGATGAGGAAAGCAAGAGGAGAATCAGGGAAGAAACAGCAATATGGTTCTCCTGATAGTGCTGATAAGTAAGGAAAGAAGAGAGTAAGAGTTGAGGATAAGAGATCAGGAGCAGAATCAGGGAAGAGACAGTATCAGGACTCTCCCGATAGCAGAGGAAAGAAGAGAGGAGAGCTGGGTGTGAGGAGGAGAGAGAGATCAAGAGGGGGGATCAGGGAAGCGTTAGGATGGACAGGAGGATAAGGATGAGGATGAGGACTGATGGGAGGATAAGGCAACGTTTGGCGGGATCATGGACTCACAGACGTGCGTGGTGGAAACTAGGAGGCTCCGTGACACCTCTCTCTTAGCGATTTATTTTGCCTATTACGCTTTAACATACGCTTGCATGTTATTTATCTCGTTTTAATATCGACATAGTTGGCATCACTGACATATTGAGGTAGCAGATGAAGAATAAATCACTAAGGAAAAGGTGTTAGGAAATCATGAAAGCCACTTAGGTCCGAATTCTCGTCGGTTAAGGAAGCTTCCTAACAGCTCTTTCTCAACGATTTGTTTTTGGATACGGCTGTTTACATCAATGTGTGTTATTTATGCTGAAGATGTTGATATCAGAATAACTTAAATGGCAAAGAAGAAAACAATAAGCGGTAATAAGCAAAATAAATCGCTTAGGAAGAGGTGTTAGGGATCGTCCTTAATCAACGAAAATACAGGCCAAAACGGGTTGTTGTGCACGGATTTTGTACTATATAAAGGTGCCGTTAGTGTGTGTTGGTGACAGGCTTAAATATTTTACTGTATTTTTTTTTTTCATTAACTTGGCCTAAACTTGTCTTCTCTCCATCACGAAATTTGAACTGTAACAATAAATTAACACTTGAACATGCCGTTAGTCACGAAGAAGTGCAGTGGAAGGCATGTACAGTGATAGCAATGTCTGCCACTGACCTACGTGAAATAAAACGAAAAAGGGCGAAAATCTGGGCCAAGTTAGCATAAAAATCCTATAGCGAAATTAGGCAAGAAGTCCGCCGGATTACCAGATTTAGGACGTAAGTAGTAGACTGGAATTTCATGAAGGTAGAATGTTTACAGCGCACTTTCTGAACTAGATTTAAATAAGTCGGCGGTAACAGCGCCGCGTTGAAGCGCCTATAGTCTTTTTACTCTAGCTTGGCCTAAAATTGCTGTCTCTCCATCTTGAATGCTGTTATAACAATGGATTAACAGTAACATATGATGCAAGTCACGAAGAAGTGCTGTGGGAAGGATGTACTGTAGAGCCGTAGCATTGTCTTTTTCTGCCACTGAGCTACGTCAAATAAGCTGCAACAAGACGAAAATCTGGGCCAAGTTAAGATGAAAATGCTGTAAGCTTTATTAATGATAAAAGCAGGGGATACGAATAATTATAATCCCATAGCTTCTACTTGCTTTACTGTGGACTAGGTATTATACTGGTTTCTTCGTACATTTGATTATCAGTATGGAAAATTTCGTAGTCCGCCTTTATTTCTGGTGGTATTCTGTGTGTGTGTGTGTGTGTGTGTGTGTAGTTAGATTTAGTGTTACCATATTTAGTTCATTCACTTCTGCCAACATGCAGTTTATCAGTGTTGCCAACATGGACGAAGAAATGCTCGTGTTGTCAGCAGTCTCCTTAAAACTTCTGTTGTCCATTTCCCTTTCCCCCTTCACTAAGCACCCTATCTATACCCTTCCTGTTTCCCTCTCCCGTCTACGCCAATGTTTCTCAAACTTTTTCACTTCATTCCCCACTTCTGAAGATCTTAACATCCTCGTGTCTCCCCCTTCAATTTTCTCTCAAGTCCTTCACAAATAATGATGAAATAAACTGTTTTGGTGTTCTCCTGTTACTTTAATGCTTACGAATGTCAATCAGGATGCACATTTTGTTACATATCAGTGGGATGGATGACACTGTTTGCTTTCAGTCAGTCGACTGATTCGAGCCTGAGTCACTGATAACGCACATCTCATATGGGGGTCCACATCCAACCGGTTTCGGGTTTTACTTTGTATGTGCAGAAGGGCGAAGAAACCAGAGTCACATAAATATGTTGTGGAAAATGGCAAGAGGACTCTAAGTGCGATTTCACTAACTTTTGGATATGACTGATGCATAAAGCATCAGAACACAGTCAGAGACTTTTCTTCATAAAGGTCTTTGGCAGCAGAATCATTCTTGAGGTCAAGGAATTCGTCCTGAACATCATCGGGAATGGCAGCAATTTCAAGAGTGTCAGAGAAAGGATTCCTCACCAATTTCCCTTCCTCCTCCTTGAATTCTGTGAGGTATCTTTTGAGCTCACTTTCCAAGGATTTCAGGTGCTGAAGTATTTTACTTTTGAGTGATGGGCCACGTAGGTGATCTTCAATTGCGTCAAGAACAGTTGAAAGTTTATCAAACATGGCAACATTTTCTGCACTCACTTTCCTTTGCCAGTTCAGGAATTTAGCAAGAAATGCACGCATATAGTCCACGAGGTAATACATTTCTTCCCTTGCCTTGTAGCTTGAGATTAATCTGTTTGGCTGCTCAAAAATATCGGCCAGGTATGGAAGACGTGACTCCCATAACACTTTTTTTTTGTGTGTGTGTGGAAGAAGGAACCAAAGGCCGCGAGCCCGCAAAATTGTTCCTTCCAAGAGACCTAATAGATCATCCTTCCCTTTCATTTCCAGGAAAAGTTTATGTTCTGTCCGAAGCTCAGATACATTATTCACAATATTGCCCTTAGAAAGCCATCGCACTTTGAAGTAAAGAGGAGGGATTCATGCTCTGAATCCATGCCTTCACAGAATTTGTGGAAAAGGCGAGAGTTCAAATCTCCTATTTTCACAAAGTTGACACATTTTACCACTGCCTCCAGGATCTTGCAAAGGGCATCAGGGAGGGTTTCTGATGCCAGTGCAAAACAATGGATAATACAGTGAGCCACTTTCGCATTCGGAGCTTCTTCCTTGACGTGCTTCTGTTGCACCGATTTTATTCCCAGCATCATCGAAGCCCCAGCAGTACAGACTCCACAACAATTTTCCCAAGCTATGCCGTTACCTGTGAAGAAAGAAGTAAACTTTTCCATCACATCTAAAGCTTTAATGGTAGTTGCAAGGCGTGTACAGAACGGATATTCATCTTTGATGTCATGCATGAATACACAGCCTACCTAACAAAGACGAGTAGCTGTGCACAAGAACTCACATCCATCGACTCATCCAACTGTACTGCGAACATACCAGTTGGAGACAATTTAATCTTCTGTATCATTTGTTCCATTATATCAGCTGACATATCATTAATTTGTCTTTTCTCTGTGTCTTTTGACAAGGAAATCTGCTGAATCTTATGTGTATTTGAGTCTCCAAGAACCCGCTTGACCATTTTTACAGCACACAGCTTAATTGAAGTTTCACCAATCCTGAGGGCCTTTTCTTCCTTGCAATTCAAGGGAAACCTCATATGAAGCCTCTGCTACCCTTAAGTTCTGTTGTTGGAAAGCACCACTCCCATTCAGCCTCTATTTTCCCAAACTCTGTTCATGACGCTTGAAGAAACCAGGGTCTTTCTTCACGTACTGAAAGTGGAATGTCGTCAGATGATGCTTCAGCTTACTGGGCCTCATAGAATCATTCCCCAGCACTTTGAAACACACCACACACTAAGATTTGTCTATGTCATCAGTGAGGATTGATGCAAATTCCTAGTTAATGAATTCATTACTGTACTTCTGCTTCTTAGCGACATTGGCAGCCATCGCAAATTTATCTATCTATCTATCTATCTATCTATCTATCTATATATATATATATATATAAGGAAGCCAAACAGATAGAAGCAGACGAATGATAGTGTAAAATTATGTGGCCACTTGCACCAAAGTGAATTAAATCACTACACTGATTTGAAATCAATGTTGGAAAAAAAAATCACTATCTTCAAATGACTTTCACCAGACTATCATGATTCATTTTTAACTACACCCAAATGAATGAAATTTTGTGCAGTACACAGTCACTGGTTTTCGTATTTGATTTTTTTGCAAGCAATATTTCATACATTTGTTCGTTATTATTTATTTCTAATAAGTTAAAATAAGTTTCATTAAAGAAACTTTCGAGTTGATAATGTAGATGTTAGCACTTGCGCAGCTGATGCAAAAATCGTCTGGCATCATAGCAACTGTTAAATTTTCTGAATTCTTCACATGTGGTGACCGGGTTCCGTCGTCGCCTTTACTTATGCAAAGATTATGTAGTCATGGTTACACTGTAAGAAATGAACGTGGAATATTGTGTGAAACCGCTAAATGCAGCAGTGCACTTTGATTAATCATATTTATTCAGTACCGAATCATTTTCACACTGTCAAGGATTTCAACAGTAAACAGTAAATGTTGATGAAAAAAATAAAAAGCAAAAAGGCGTCAAACACAACAAAACAGATATAATATATCCCACATGAATGTGTAATCATCTAAGAACATCCATAATTATAAGCAAGCAGCAAAAAACAAATGTTTCAAATTTGTAGCCGACTCTACCCTGCATTAAAATATCACATTGTTTGTCACGAATTTCAACTCAAAGCTGCTTAGCTACAATGAAATCGTGTTTGGTAAAAGCCGTTTCATTTAGCCCCTTGGCTGCCAGAGGCGATTGTAGTCACCCTACTGATTATTCTTCATGACGCGTCAGGCGACTGAAGACCACAGCCGACATAAAATTTCTCCGTCCAGGCAGCTGTTGTTTTTGTACAAATACGATAAGTTCTGATTTAACAAACAGTGTACATGTGTCTAGTGTATATTTACAAGTGACGAACCTTCCTGAAGTAAACAGTCATGTCATCACTGCAAAATTAGACAACAGCAAAAATTAATTATTTTTGCACTGTTTTCAGAAAATAATATTTTTCTCGTAGACAGGTACATTTTTTTTACCATCATTGCAGTAAAACAAAGTTAAAAATAGCACTTTCATTTTTGGAGGACTTAGGCCGCGTCCAGGGTCATGACCGAGAGATGCTGGGTCGCGGCCAAAAGGTTACACTCAACGTAACATGGTGATTTTTTTTTTTTTTTAGCATTGATTTTAATTCAGATCGTTTGTTTCAGGTGAATTAGTTGAATTTCGTCATATATTTTAAAGCAATGCTGTATTTTTTTTGGCCAGCGGTAATAAAAAAAACAAAGGAATGAACGAGAAAATGAACGGAAATGAGATTATTAAGAGAATATATGAGAGCAATATCAAAGGTAGACGTGTGACAGGAAGACCACCAGTGAGCTGGGAAGGCAGAGTGGAGGAATACATAAACTATAAAACTACATCTGTATCTAAACATACCTACAGGTAGATAGATAGATACAGAGAGAGAGAGAGAGAGAGAGAGAGAGAGAGAGAGAGAGAGAGAGAGAGAGAGAGAGAGAGAGAACAAATATGTCAGTTTCACAATACTACTGTAGTATCAATTAAATATCTTGCAAGTTTCACTAGAATGCTGTACAGAAAGCAGTAGATATTTCTCACAAATTTACACCTGTGGGAGCCAACTGGGATCGTGGCCGAGAGGGATGTTACAACAGGGAGTGAGGCAAACTTGCTTCCTGTACACAGTCTTAAGTCTGTTGGAAGAATCCCTCCTATAGAGGCGAATAGGACTTTCTATATGGTTTACTCGACAACATGCTCACTCCTGCATACTGCATACAAAGTGCTGCCACTTAGCCATAGTATTTTTTTTTTTTGCCCGCTCATTGGTCCAGCAGTGTAGAAAAGTAGCAAGCATACGACGAAACGAGAGGGAGCAAGGCGACAAGCTTAAACACGCGACACCCTAACCCAAGTAAGGCAAACACACTGATTTACTACCTACCCTAGCCCGCCATGGCCCCCTTAAAATCCAGTTTGAGAACCAGCAGTCTACACCCTTCCTGTTTCTCCTTCCCCTTTCTATCTACACCCTTTCTGTTTCTCCCTCCTCTCCCTTGCTCTCTTCACTAATCACCCTATCTACACCTTTCCTATCTCTCCTTTTCTCCTTTCACTAAGCACAGTCTACACACAAAAGCGTATGGGAAGGCATTTCATGGTGGGGGGAGGGGGTCGGAAGGAGTCTGCCTTGAAAATACTCGAATTAGCCCTGATCTCCAAACAAGAACGGTGTATATCAACATGTAAGAAATAACACAAAATTTAATGTCAAGCGTAACACACAAATACCAAGAGTAACTGAGATATCACATGTTCATTTGAATCAATACAAAAAGCCTGATGCTGGAATATTGTATGTAGCACTAAATATGCATAAATCACAAATATGAGGAAATACAGTATATGATTTATGTACATGTGATTTATTTGTTTGAGAGGAAGACAGACACAGAAAAAGAATGATAAAAGTGCGAGAAGAAGTAGGCAGCATTACATCAAGCAGCATCCACTCACTTGATGTAGTGTTGCCTACTTCTTCTTTCACCTTTATAATTCTTTTTCTGTGTCTGCTCTCCTTTCGTCCAATTTCTCCCATCATTCCTGTCACATTTTATTACTCTTCTTTCCTTCTAAGGTGGCTTTACAATGAGTGACAAACCTAATGGTTTCCTGTAAGCCAGGAAACAATTTACAACGCTGGGTGGTAACCATACAACCAACCATACGTGTTCCCAACATGTCAACAAGTGGGTTGGCGGAGGGTTAGTGCCCCTCCCCCTAAAACAATTAACTCAAAGACAAACGGCCACCCCTTAAGGGATTATGGCGTCTGGCTATAGAGAGAGAAATAAAATTTATATACTGGTACTTAAAGTATGTTCAGATCTGTATCCACTTGAAGATTGATACCGAGCCAGGAATATGTATCAGAGCAACTAAAAATAAATAAGTTTACCGTCACATATTAAGGATACTGGCTTCATATTAATGCGAGGATTCAAACAGTTTTAATCATCATTCTTTTAACGATGAGTGGATCAGCACACCAAGAGATGGATTTGCCCCGAAAAATCAGCGTTTGTCAAAAAAAAAAAAAAAAAAAAAAAAAGATTCTCCTAGTTCTTGGGGGCCGAGATTCCCCGCCTTGCACGCCTATAACTACACAGCTCCCATTCCTACCACCTCTCCCTTTCTTCCTTTCTCCAAGCACCCTATTTACACCCTTCCGGTTTCTCCCTCCCCTTCCTTTTTCCCTCTACATGCCAGCCAATATCCCGTTACTGCCGTGGACAAGGTTTACATTGGCCAGGGAGCCGAGATGCAAATGCTGCCGAACTGACCAACACGCCAGATATTGGAACGGTGGAAAAAAATATATGGAGGCAGGACGTGCGGTAGGCAGGGATGAGGCGGCCAGCAGTCGTTTATATGCCAAGGGAGAGCCAGGGCGGTATGATGGACGCCTGAGAGATGCGAGGTGTGTGGCGGGGCTCAGACAGGAAAACACAACCCACAAATTTCACCCCTGGACAACTCAACCCCACAAATTTAGTTCCTGGACAACTCACCCCCTCAAAATTCACCCCTGGACAACTCAACCCAAGAAAACTTAGCCCATGGACAACTCAACCCCTCAAAATTCACCCCTGGACATCATAACCCAACAAATTTAATCCCTGGACAACACAATCCAACAACTTTAATCCCTGGACAACACAACGCAACAAATTTAATCCCTGGACAACGCAACCCCTCAAAATTCACCCCTGGACAACTCAACCCAACAAAAGTTATCCTTGGACACCTCAACCCCACAAACTCAACCTCTGATAATGCAACTCCAAATATTCAATTCCAGACAGCTTAATTAGTGGGTAGTTAAACCGAAGGCAACTGAACTCTAGAGAGTTTAACCCAAGACAACTGAACCCCAAACAATTGAACCCCAGACAGTCCAACCTCAGGGAACTGAACCCAAGACATCCCAACCCCAGAAAGCCCAACCCCAGACATCTCAATCCTAAACAACTCCTCCCTACACAGTCCAACTCCACACAACACAACACCACACAACAACAAACAACTCAACCTCACACAACATAACCCCACACAAAACAACACAACACAACCCCACACAACACAACACAACCCCACACAACACAACCTTACATCACACAACCCACACAACACAACCCCACACAACACAACCCCACATCACACAACCCACACAACACAACCCCACATCACACAACCCACACAACACAACCCCACACAACACAGCCCCACACAACATGAACCCACACAACACAGCCCCACACAACGTGAACCCACACAACACAACACACCACCACACAACACAACCCCACACAACACAACACAACCCCACACAACACAACACAACCTCACACAACACAACCCCACACAATGCAACCCCACGCAACACAACACAACCCCACACAACACAATACAACCCCACACAACACAACACAATCCCAAACAACATAACCCCACACAACCCCACACAACACAACACAACCCCACACAAGACAACCTCACACAACACAACCCCACACAACACAACCCCACATAACACAACCCCACACAACGCAACACAACCCCACACAACACAACACAACCCCACACAACACAACCCCGTGCGATATGAGGAAGTTGGTGTTTAGGGGGAGTGTGTGTGTGTGTGTGTGTGTGTGTGTGTGTGTGTGTGTGTGTGTGTGTGTGTGTGTGTGTGAGGTGTAAGGGCAGGCTTGGACACGCCTTCACGTGGTGGCACGATGTAAACGGGCGGCTCAAGTGCCAGGTTATACAAACGTCTCTCAGCTATTTCCCTATTATCAGAAATGCGGATGGAGGACTGTTGAAGAGGGGTAACATAAGCCTGCAGTCCACTGGGTTTACGTCTTAAGCTTACAGTCCATCGGTTTTACATTTTAAGCCTGCAGTCCACTGGGTTTACGTCTTAAATAAGTCTAGAGCCACAAAGACAACGACGTGTTATGTGGGTTTTAGAGGGCATCAGATCAATAGGACCAGGAACATTGCTTTCTGTCGCAGGGGAAATGGCCCACCCTTCCCCAGTGCTTCAGGCAATGGTGTAGAAATCAATGCGGGCGCGTCCTTCGCAGAACAGACACCGCACAGACAACCAGGGTAACTGAATGGCAGCCTGGAGATGGAGTGAGAGGAATAGGGAGTCACAGAACAAGGCGCGACGAAATTCGGGGAGATTTGCTGGGAATGAATGGAACGGATAACAGCCAATACAGATAAGAGTGGAGAGACATCAACCCTCCCCCCCCCCACACACACACGAGAGCTATACTCCACACAGGGGCGAAATAGAGAGAGAGAGAGAGAGAGAGAGAGAGAGAGAGAGAGAAGCGGGGAGGAGGCGGGTCATGAATTACAACACAAATACGTACATTTACTGAAATCTTTAAACTTCGACACCAAGCATCAAGGAAGAAATATTAAGGAAACGAGAAAACACCTTGGAAATAAATAACAATGCCTTTAAAAACACAAGAAAATACACAACAATGGATTACAGCAGAAACAAACGCATAAATATCAAACACCAAGTACTGAAGAAAAAGAAGAAGAAGAAGAAATAGAAGAAGACGAAGAAGAAGCAAAAGAAGAAGGAGGAGGAGGAGGAGGAGAAGAGTCCCGAAGAAGAGACCCCAATCCAAAGAAAGATCTGAATGGTGCGAGAAAGGTAAGATTAAAACCGAAGCGAGGTATCAGACAAAACAAAGAAAAAATACAAGAATATAAACTCACTAAGCACATCTAAGTTAAAACAAATATCATGAAAAGAACAAAGAATTTACGAAGAGAACACAAACCAAGCAACAGCCGAGTAAAAGGAGAAAATAAAGGCAGAATATTTAAGTCGACTTCTGCCTATTAACTCCACAATGATGGTTAAAACAGACAAGTACTATTGGTTTTGGGTTTGATGAAGGGACGTTCACTGTTCCTCCTCCCATAAAGCACAAGATTTAAGGAGAAAAAATGAATTAAAAGATATATACTAGAGTCATGAAAAATCGTGAACCAAGAAAGGAAATAGTCACGAAGAAGAGAAAGCCTCCCAAGCCAAGAGCTGACAAGAACCAAGTGACAACGCAAACCGAGTTAAAACGGGAAGAATAGACGAAAGAATGGATTAAAACAGAAACAAATGGTGAACAAGGTAAAACACACACACACACACACACACACACACACACACACACACACACACACACACACACACACACAAATAATCATGAAGAAGAGAAAACCTCCCAAACCAAGTAACAGCTGACAGGAAGCAGGCAATAAGGCGAGGCGAGTAAAAACACGGCAAGAATTTCTGTTCCTGGGAGCCGTTTGCAGGGATGAAACAAAAGTGTCGTCACATTTGGATTGCTGTAGCGTTTTTATTTTTTGCTTCTGGTGTGTGTGTGTGTGTGTGTGTGTGTGTGTGTGTGTGTGTGTGTGTGTGTGCTTTAACCTCCACGATCCGATGATTTTATATAACATTTCATTATTGCTGGACTGACGATTTTATTTATTTACTGAGAGAGGGACCCCGTTGTTGTTGTTTTTGTTGTTATTGTTGCTGCTGCTGTTACAATCGCAGGCTCATCTGAACGTGAACCAATGGATTGCAAGAGTGGAGAGACCAATGGACTGCAAGAGTGGCGGCCACTTCAACCGGGCGCTCCCTGAGAACTTTTGTGATGTTACGTTGAAGATTTGCCTGTGCTGTGATGATATGGTGTACGTGGTGAATAAGGGTGTTGTGGTGTGAGGGGCTGCAATGCTCTGTGGGTATAGTGTATTGTTTGTGAGTTGTGTTATGTGTTGGTACTGTGGCAGGGAAGGGTCGTGGCCGCATCGCAGTCTGGTTAAGTGTAAGCGTGCCTCTGGGTAGGATAGTTGGTGAGGGGTGAATGTCCCATAGTGGCTGGTGAAGGATATTAGTTTGTTGGAAGTTGTGGATGACTGTGGGGGTTATGTGTTAATGTGCTATGTATGTGGTTAGAGGAGGAGGGATGTTGCTGAGACATTGTGTAGTGTTGGGAAGGTATTTGTACTGAAAATAATAGGAAGGCTGTGTTTACCTTCTCCAGAGGTAGGTGGTGGCGACCATCATCGACTCACTTGATGTAATGCTATCTAATTCTTCCTTAGGTGACTTTACAGTAAGTGACAGACCTAATTGTTTCCTGTAACCATTTACAACGGTAGGTGCTAACCACATTATCAACTATTATCTTCATTTTACTCTTTTGTTTCTCCTTCCTCTGTTCCGCTATTGTAAAACAAAACAAAACAAAACAGGGTGATGTGGAGCCTACTGCGGTGCCTCTGTTAACTCAGTGGAGAGACTCAAATGTGGCATCCATCCAGGAAGCAAATCTCCACACTTTTACCCTCGCCTCATTGTGGCGAGGCGCTGTCCAACACAAGCGAACATCGGTTCACTGCATGAGATGGCCTTGCAGGGGGGACTGCTTGCCTACGGTTGATGGGTTTACTCAACCAGACAGAGCGGGGTTACACCACCACTACTACTACTACTACTACTACTAATACCACCACCACCACCACTGCTACCACCTAACTTCTCCAGTTCGAATAAAATATGCATGATGGCACAAAAAATTAAATCACCATTTGGAAGGAGTTAACCTTTACCGTCAGCCCTCTCACTCCTCACTCCCAGGACGTCTTTTTGTGCTTTGTGCTTGGGGTATCAAACAATCGTATGCTTCAGCTTAACGGCGACCTTTCTAACTGAAGAGGTCAGGTATGGTCTTCAATAACCACTGCACTGCTAGATATCATTCCAAACTTGAACAGGAAGGAGTATACGGCCCTACCAGACTTTTGGCTTCATCCTGTTGCTTTGTCCCTTGACCAGTTGTTACCTTTTGAGTGCTCTACTCTCAAGCCTTCCATCATGCCTGGTCCAAATCTGATCAAAATTGTTTAAATTGACCTTGCCCTGTGAGGGTGACCTTTCATCTAGTATTCTCAAAATCGAAATCCTTCATCCTTGCCTGACCCTCAACTCTGCCACCAAGTTTGATCTAAATCGAGGCTAAATTCTAAGAGTTATAGCACTGAACTCTTGACCTATGACCTTGACCTCTGACCGACTGCTCTCAAACTGGAATCACTTCATCCTTGCCAGACCTTCAAAATTTGCACTAAGTTTGACCTGTAGCGGATAAAAAAACTGCCGAAGTTGGATCTTTCTGCGTGACCTTGACCTCTGACCTAATCTTAAAAATATAAGTAAAGCCTTTTGACTGACTTTCAGTTGTTTCAACAAATTCGTCCAATTGGATCAACACTGAGTTTTTGTTCACACAACAAACTGACAGAAATACAAAACAACGCCCCTGCTCACGTAAGTGCGCGTCCACACGTGCTTTCGAAGATGTGTTGGCAACACGGCAGGCAACATGTTTGGGTTTATGTTTGCAGCAGTATTTGGACAGATGTATGCAAACAACATTTCAGTGCAGCTTCGAACACTGGCAGCAGAGGTGATGGGATAAGTGTGTCCATACCAGGCAGCTGAGACTTCATCATGATGTTGCCAACATGATCTGGACGCTGCTGTTCCCAACATGTTTGCAGCGTGTTCGTTACTGTGTTGATTACATGTTGCCAACACTTGTTCGAGCTCACGTGTGCACGCGCCCTTGTAACAAAATAATCTGGAAGTATCAAGAGTAACCGAAAATAGCACGCAAACGCAATATTGAGATTAGCTTTTGTTGTAATCCACTTGATCTCAGAGATTATTATTTTCAACGTTATTACCTCTACACATTTCTATCAAACTTAGCAAAGGCATCCAGTACTAATGACGTCTGTTTTTGCGAAGGTTGTATCTGAATCTGAAACTCTGAAAATATCTCCTATGCTGACTAAAACCCTCTGAAAGTAACAAAAATCGAATCTGCGTCCTCGGGCTGAAGCGGTTTAAATTGCCGTATATATGATGAACTGAAATATTTACTATGCGAAGAATTGTACTAAATAATCTGAAGGAATAATTTGCTGTTGAATATCGGGGTAGGAATGTACTGTCACTTTCCTTTTTGCCAACACTTTGGACATTGTACTCTGTGTGTGTAATTCACCGGGTCGGTCAGGATCACTTGATGGTCGTGATCGTCAGCTTTTACCCTCCCGGAAGGGAGCTGAGAGCTCATATAGTCCGATGTAAGGGCAAGGCTGTGACCTTCACACACGCACACACCCGTCCCCTTGCTCAAGGGGGACAGTAACCACCCACTTCGTCAGTGAAACTTTTCGCAACCTGAGCGAGGCGCGAACTCCCGTCCACCAGTTGGCAAACGAGAACGTTACCACTGCACCAGCGAGCGGTGTGTGTGTGTGTGTGTGTGTGAGAGAGAGAGAGAGAGAGAGAGAGAGAGAGAGAGAGAGAGAGAGAGAGAGAGAGAGAGAGAGTCATCTTAAATATACAAATGATGACGTTTTATTATCCCATAAAAGGAACCCGCAATTTCTTTTCGAACAATTTGATTTCAATCTCAAAAGGTGTGGAATTTATAATTACCACACACACACACACACACACACACACACACACACACACACACACACACACACACACACACAAATGAATCCAGGTGTAATCAATTCACTCCCAGGTGTGGAAATTAGAGTACTTAAAAATGTAGGAATCTGGGTCTCATACTAAAGACAGGGTCTCAAGAAAGTAGGGTTTGAAGCCAGACTTAAGCAGGAGTAATATGCAATGGTTAGACTTCATAAAATTTGAAGCCTAATAGACCTAGAAGACACATCAGAATTTATGATTATACTATAGTTCTTTCACCTTAACTTGGCTTAGATTTGTGTCCTTTTGGAGTTAGTTTCCACGTAGCTCGATGGCAGAAAAAGAACACCACGGCTCGGCACCCTTTCCATAGCACTTCTTCGTAACTAGCATCATATTCTAGTGTTAATCTCTCGTTTCAACTCAGCATTCAAGACGGAGAGATGGTAATTTTGGGCCAAGTCAGAGTAAATGAAGTATAGTCTTGTAAGATCTGGGACAGTATTCTCGTCGGTTAAGGAAGCTCCCTTGCACATTTTTCTAAGCGATTTATTTAGCATAGTGCACCTATTGTCTTTCCACGTTTTATATAAATCTCTTTAATATTTCCATACTCTGCTTAAATAACGTACACAAGGATCTTAACCAGCCATATTCAAAACTAAATCGCTAAGGAACTAGTGCTATGGAGCCTCCTTACCCGATGAGAATACGAACCCTGGCTTTTTACGTGGGTACGAATAGTGGTGTGAGAATAAGAGTTGTCAAGCAATTCCATACCATCAAAAACAAGGCCCTGAAAATCATCAAGGGCAGCTGATGGCAAAAGAGATTCAAAAATTTAACGATTAGAGATATCATTAAACCAACACTTGATTGATTTTTCGTTACGGAGGGAAGATGGCGGTGATTCGGGAACGCATAACGTGCAGGACGCTCATTTCCGTCCCGTTTTCCAATTTTGCACCTTTTCGTGTTCAGGAAAGTATGAGTTAGGGTAGGTTTGTTTTGTTAGTATCTGGTTGGGTTGGTTTGTTAGTTACGTTAGGTTAGGTCAGGGTAGGATGTAGTTTGACGGGTGCTGTGTGCTTATCCCAGTGGTGTAGTAATGTAAGCAGAGATTTCCGTACAATGCCTGACTAACCATGAGGCAAATGAAACAACTGGCTTAGGGCCTTCGCAAAAAAGGAGGCCTCCACAGTTTGTTGTGCTTGTACAGTGTGGAGAGAGAGAGAGAGAGAGAGAGAGAGAGAGAGAGAGAGAGAGAGAGAGAGAGAGAGAGAGAGAGAGAGAGAGAGAGAGAGAGAGAGAGAATTCATCACAGAGTTCCCTCATTATCGGCCACCTTAGGAAAGCTAGGCTTCAACAAATATAGTGGCTGTCCATACTGGTCGATCTCTGGCAGCCTTCCTATTCAGTACCTTATCCTTGATGTCGCACTGAATGATCTCGTCCGGGGTGTTTTAAGGTCTGCCTCTCCCCTCACTTTCACTTGTCACCTTCCACACCCAATTGTCATCCTTCATCCTCCCAAGATGCCCAAACCATTTCCATCTCCCCCTCCTCATCATAACACCAATACATTCAAGTCCCATCCTTCCTCTAAACTCATCGTGGTCCTAGTCTACCCAGGCCTCGCATTCAAGGATGCACTACACACCCATCTAATGTTTAGTTTCTGTACGTTTGAGCCAAGAATGCCCTCTTCTTTTACTGCCCATGTCTCGATACCAAACAGAATTGCACTCCTAACAGATACTCATAATAAATAAATAATCATAGTATGTAGCATATAAAAATAAATTATCATTAACTCCGTGAATCCAATGACGTCTTCTATAGTAATCTTTTGCTGCCTTCAGGCGGTTTGATACAGTTTAGGAAACAAAAATCTGGTAAGGGGAAAGGTAAATGAAGGCTGCATCTGACCCCTCCAAACGGAAAAGTGTCCCGTAGCCTGAATTATGTCGTTTGGGGATGATAAAAATAACAGACAAATAAATCATGGTTTTGAAGGCATGAAAGCTTGTTGCAGAGAGGGATGCCTTCTTGGAGTGGCACGTATTTAACCACTCAGATGTACTGCTCGGTTGTACAAGTGCTCTTCAGCTTACTCCCTAACCCCTGAAAGGAGGGTGATTGATTGCATGGGGAGGGTAACTTCAGTCTGCAGTCCACCGTGCCCACGTTTCTGATGAACCCAGGGCTATTTCTGATTATATTAATTGTTATGCTGGTGTTTTTAAGGCGACTTCTCGTCGTAAAAACACTAGCTACTGAAGCGGGGTCCTCTTTCTAGACCGGAAGTAAAGCACCAACAAAGGAACAGGATATAAAAACCAGGCAGTATACCTTAACACATCTATTACCTTAATTCTAACCGTAACAATACACGTAGAGTGATATTTGAGATACAGGGGAACAGAGACACAGAGTTAATATTCAGCACCACAAAATAGAGTTACACTTAGCACACACTACAATGTTCGTACAGGGAGATCTTGAATTATCTGTAGTATTGTTTATGTGTCATTTTTAGGCAGAATATATACAGAATGGTTCACAAAGGGAATAAACAAGATTGGGAGTCTGTATGGGAAATATTACTATAAATGAGGTAGGGTGCGGATAGCGACACTTGACATCGTCACCTTGTCACGGCGACACTCACACTCAGGCATTTGACGGGCACCCTTACCTCAGGTGTTCACAGAAAGTTCTCTTATATGGGGGGACTCGGATAATTACAATAAAGTTCATTCTCTGCCCTGCCAACACTGAGTTCTTGTGGGCTACTATCAACTACACTGTTCTTCACTTAGTCCCTGTTCACTGTTCTTTTTGACTTGTTCTTGACACAGGGGGGGGAGTCACTATTTTCCTATATCTCCTGGGTAACGTTCACTCTGGGTCACACTCGTAGGTGGGGTGCAGGGAGGCTCTCCCGTCTGGGGGCCTCGACCTGATAGGCGGCCCTCGTGCTGGGGCCGCGTCGGTGTGGTGCAGGAAGGCCCTCTGGTCTGGGGGCCTCGACCTGATAGGTGGCCCTCGGGACTGGGACCAAACAGCCGGAGTAGTCGGGCCTGTTGTCTTTGGCTCCGTGGTGTCAGGGAGCCCAGATAGCCTTCGTCAGGAGCTGGAGAGTCTGGCCTGGGTGTCCTGGGACTGCGGGCACCAAGGAGGAGAGGCGCCGTCAGGACTGGGCTGCGGCAGTGTCTCCTTCAGGGCTCGGGCAGGAACAAGGAACTCCCGGACGTGGGCGGTAAGTTCGATATCGGGCCTTGCCACCACTCTAGCATCTCCTCCGGGGCTATATTCCCGGGTGGTGACGAAGGGCTTCCACAAGGGAAAGAGGCTGGAGAAGGACTCACGTCACTCGTGTCCTCTCTAGTACGTCCTGAGGCCAGAGCCTTGGGTCGCCTTTTTTTTTTTTTTTTTAATGCGAGGAAGAAGGAACCAAAGGCATGAGCCCGCAGTAACAGTTCCCTCCAAGAGAAAAACAAAATACAATAGAGAGCCAAATTCAAGATCCGATCATTTTGAGATGCCTGGACACACTACGTTTGAAAGACTGGAGATCATAGGCTGAAGGAAATACAGACAGAGGGAGACAGTTCCAGAGCTGACCTGTTGCATAAATGAAAGACTGGGAGTAACGGTTAACTCTTGCATTAGAGAGTTGGACAGAAAAGGGATGAGAGTTTGCTGCCAGACGGGTGCTACGCGCTCGTCGTAGAGGTGGAGGGATGCAAGCAGACAGTTCAGAGGAGCAGTGACCATTAAAGTAGCGATAGAAAAGAGATAAAGATGCAACAGTGCGATGAAGAGACAGAGGTTGAAGGGAGTCAGTAAGAGGAGGAGAGTTAATGAGACGAAAAGCCTTTGACTCCACCCTATTGAGAAGAGCTGTATGTGGGGAGCCTCCCCACACATGAGAGTTGTACTCCACACAGGGGCGGATAAAACCCCTGTATAGAGTCAACAATTGTGCAGGGGTAAAGAAAGAGCGGAGTTGGCTTAGCACACCCAATCTCTTGGAAGCAGATTTTACAAGAGATGTAATATGATCTTTCCAAGATAAGTCCCGAGTAAATGAAACCCCAATAGCATGTTCAAGGATGATGCAGGATTAATCTGAATATTATTAAACATTAGTGGGTATACCTGTGGAAGATTTTGTCGGGTTGATAGGTGTAAGAACTGAGTCTTAGATGCATTAAAGACAACCATATTATTTTTACCCCAGTCAGAGATATGAGCCAAGTCAGACATTAGGTGTGCCATAGCCTCATCCCTTGTTTCTTGAAGTAACTGTTGAGATGGGCGTTGCGGGAACCGAATGGAAAGGTGAAGGGTGGAGTCATCAGCGTATGAGTGGATAGGGTTAGATGTACAGCTTAGAAGATCATTGATGAATAAAAGGAAGAGAGTTGGTGATAGGACAGAGCCCTGAGGAACACCACTGTTGATAGATCTAGGAGAAGAACGATGGCCGTCTACGACAGCAGCTATAGAACGACCAGAAAGGAAGCTAGTGATGAAGGCACAGATAGAAGGATAGAAACCGTAGGAGGGCAGTTTGGAAATTAAAGATTTATGCCAGACTCGATCGAAAGCCTTTGAGATGTCAAGTGCAATGGCAAAGCTTTCGCCAAAGTCCCGAAAGGAGGATGACCAGGAGTCTGAAAGGTAGGTGAGAAGATCGCCAGTGGAGTGTCCCTGACGGAACCCATACTGACGATCGGAAAGAAGGTTGTGATAGGAAAGATGCCTTAAAATTTTTCTATTAAGAATTGACTCGAAAACTTTTGAAATACAGGACGTTAAAGCAATTGGACGATAGTTGGAGGGTTGGGAGTGGTCACCCTTCTTTGGGACTGGCTGAATGAGAGCAAACTTCCAGCAAGAAGGAAAGGTACAAGTTGACAGACAAAGGCGAAATAGTTTGCCTAGGCAGGGTGTAAGCACAGAAGCACAGTTTTTGAGAACAACAGGAGGGACCCCATCAGGCCCATATGCCTTGTTAGTACTGAGGCCAGTAATGGCAGAAAATACATCAACTGAAGAAATTTTAATGTCAGCCATGAGGAAGTCAGAGGGGGGAAGTGATGGAGGAACAGCACCGGAATCGTCTAAGGTGGAATTGGAGGAGAAAGTTCTGTGCGAAGAGATCTGCTTTATCAGTAGAAGAAATAGCTACAGAACCATCAGAGTAGAAAAGAGGAGGGAAGGATGATGAGGTAAAGTTGTTAGAAAGATTTTTGGCAAGGTGCCAGAAGGAGCGGGAAGAATTCGAGTTGGAGAGTTGAGAGCATTTAGTATGGATGAAATTATTTTTAGTAGAGCGAAGAACAGACTTAGCACGATTCCGGGCAGAAACGTAAAGATTATGTGATTCAGGGGTGGGTTGGCTCCGGTACCTTTTGTAGGCCTTCTCCTGTTGCGGACAGCATTAGAACAAGCGTGATTAAACCAAGGCTTTCTTGCGTTAGTCAAAGGATATGAAAAAGGAATGTATGCTTCCATGCCCGAGAGAATAACCTCCGTAATGCGCAAGGCACACTCAGATGGCTCACGGCCATGGAAGCAATAATCATTCCAGGGAAAATCAAAGAAGTACTGCCTGAGGGCCTCCCAGTCCGCGGCTCCAAAATGCCAGAGACGACGTTTCCCTGGAGGGTCCGCAGGCCGTACTGGAGCGATAGGACAGGTTAAGGTAATAAGGTTGTGATCGGAGGAGCCCAACGGAGAGAAAAGATTAACAGAGTAAGGATTAGTTGTGAGGAAGAGGTCAAGTATGTTGGAGCTCTCTCCAAGGCGGTCAGGGATACGGGTAGGGTGCTGTACAAGCTGCTCTAGGTCATTAAGGATAGAAAAGATGTAGGCTTGTTCACCAGGTGGATCCGTGAAAGGAGAGGAGAGCCAAAGGTGGTGGTGAACATTGAAATCTCCAAGAATGGAGATTTCAGAGAAAGGAGAAATGGACAGAATGTGTTCCATCGTAGAAGTAAGATAGTCGAAGAATTTTTGACAGTCAGTAGAATTAGGGGATAAGTAAACAGCACAGATATATTTAGTCAGAGAATGACAGGAAAGCCGAAGCCAGAGAGTGGAGAATTCAGAAGAATCAAGTTCAGGAACACGAGAGCAAGATAAGTCGTTGCGTATGTATACACAACAGCCACCTTTGGCTTTGAAATGAGTATAGGGAAAGTAGGAGGATACAGAAAAGGGTTTGCTGTCAGTTGCCTCAGACAGCTGAGTCTCCGTTAGAAAAAGAAGGTGAGGTTTAGAGGAGGAGAGGTGGTGCTCAACAGAGCGAAAGTTAGATGAAAGGCCGCGAATGTTGCAGAAATGAAGAAGAGAGTCAGACAGTGGTTCCAGGCACCTCGAGTCGTCACCGGGAGAGGGGCAGATGGCGGGGGCATTTATGGTCCCCCCCCCTGGGGACTCCGAGGCTGGGTGAATTGATGCCATTTTGGTGAATTTTGAATAGGAAGTGTAGTGTGTACTGTGCATGTAGTTTGGTGAAGATAGATAGAGAAATTTGTACTGGAGAGCATGCTGGCCTACTCTCTGTGTAACTGAGACACTGAAAAAGTTCAGCAAAGGGGGATGGTCAGGAACTAGTCCTGAGGGCTGATGAAACGGGAGCTCCAGCACTCCCTGTCATCAGCTTTCCATCCACTTCGGGAGTACTGCCCTGCTCGACTGGTGCTACAGTCTACTCCACGTACCCTGGTACGTACTCTGGCTGTAGCCGTGGACTTGCCCTGCATACAAGGAACAACTGAAGGGCGTACTAGGCCGCTCCTTCCCCGCCACGTATATAGACCGTCGGCGCGGTGTTGCTCCCGTAGTAGGGGACAAGCCGGAGTGAGGGGCACAGAGGCCACACTCTCTCCAGTACGAACTGAAACTACCTTCAGGGGCTTCTCTACCCTGGTACGTGCCCCAGCCGGAGCCGAGTGCCTACCCGTTTTACTGAGATCAACTGAAGGGCGTACTAGGCCGCTCCTTCCCCACCACGTATATAGACCGTCAGCATGGTGTTGCTCCCGTAATAGGGAAGGGCTACACGTACGGTAGCAGGGGCTCTTTACCCTGGTCCGTACTCTGGCCGTAGCCGTAAGCTGATCTGTCCGATCAGGAACAACTGAAGGGCGTACTAGGCCGCTCCTTCCCCGCCACGTATATAAACCGTCGGCGCGGTGTTGCTCCTGAAGGGGAGAACAGCAAGAGATGTATGCACTGAGGCAACTCTCTCTCTCTAGTGTACTAAGGCCGGAGCCTTGGGTTGCCTTACCCTTTGTACACTTTGTTAGGCCATAGCCTTTGGCCTTCTGCCCTAGAGGGTGTAACAAAGCCGTCAATACGGTGTTACCTGGGACTGAATCTTGTTCAGTCCCATCCCTATTCTGACGACCATTGGTCTGCCCGCAATGTACTGTAGTTTCCTTTCCCTGGTCACCTGGGGTTGGGGCAATTGCGGGGAACAAGGGCCCAGGATCGTGAAGTCCTGGTGACCCTCTTGATCGGGGTCACTAACCCCACCGTTGTGTCCTCCTGGGGTGGTGATGCGGTGGTGGGGTGGGAGGTCCGGCGGCGGGCACGGCGGGCATTTTATTAATACTACTACTGTTATGACCATTATTGTCGCTACTAAAACAACAAAAAGTTTGTGGATGACGGGTTTCAAATTACTCCAAAAATAACAGTACGATAGAAACATAAGGCAAAACGCACGAGTGGAATGAAAATACTTAGTTACGTTTGGGTTTTGGCCATCAGAATATTTTGTTTTCTGTGTGCTCCAGCAAACTATGCAAATACAAGCAGTAACAAAGTGATGCAATAATTTTGTCTTCATGCTTCAGTAGCTGTTCATATTTACACATTTTCTGTAATGGAACTGTTGGGGTTAACGGTGCAAAGATGAGAAAAAGAGGTTATTAATATCGAGAAGAGTAAGTATGTTGGGTAGTGGCGCGTAGGATTGGGGGAAAGGAATGGCATATTGGGTTTGGAGAAGTAACAAGAGAGAATGAATAATACAAGGGAATGTACTGTATATGTGATATGAAAATGGTGATTGTGGAGGAAAGGAAAAGTAACAGAATGGAATGGCTTAAGCAAGAAGAACTGATTAATGACGGGTGGAGGAGTGCAAGTTGTGGAGTAGGATATATATTGCCCACGTTTAGAAGGCGTCATGTTTGCCGTCCTGTGTGTGTGTGTGTGTGTGTGTGTGTTCCCATTATATCTCGATCACGAATGGCTTGAGCTATCAACACGAAATCTTCAGGTTATCAAGATATGTAGTCCATTTGCCCGTCTTATGTACCCAGTGGTGATTCGTGGAATGTTATATAATACAAGTTTTCGTATTTTAGTAAGCAGAAGGTACCTCTAAACTATTTCTAATTGGTTGTCCTCATGACAAGCTTGGCCATTACTCAGAATATGCAAATTAATGTTGCCATTATAGAAAAAACGAGTTTCCTTCATAACTTTGGAACCTATCTATCTATCTATTGCCAGACGCCTCAATCCCGGTCGGGGTGGCCACAAACAAATCGCCTCCACGTCGCCCTGTCCCCCGTCATTTCACTGCCCTGCTCCCAACTCACATCCCCCTCTCTCATATACCTCTCCACCCCATCCCTCCATCTCATCCTCGGCTTCCCCCTCCCTCTCCCCCCCTCCACCTCACTCACATACACTCTCTTTGTCAGTCTCTCACCCTCCATCCTCTCCACATGGCCAAACCACCTCAGTGTATTCCTCCTAACGCTTCGTATCACATCCACATCCACACCACAACGCTCCTTTATATCCTCATTTGTCAGCCTGTCTCTCCATGTGACTCCACAGGCTCCTCTTAAATAACTCATTTCCACTGCTCTCACTCTTGACTTGTGCCCTTCCAACAACGTCCAAGCTTCACATCCATACGTTAGAGTTGGTATCACAATAGTCATGTAGTAACTTTTTCACTTCCATGCTCACTTCCCTGTTTATTATCACTGCTTTCAAGGAACCAGCAAGGAACCATAGAAGATAAATGAATGAATTTAGAGTCTTTACCCATGTTTTCAGGGTCTATGATTAATATAAAGGCATTGTTAAGTCTGAAATATGCATTGTATGGCTTTTTCTACATTGAGGGTTCCTTTCACTTAATCCTCTGTAGGCGTCTCATTCATCCAATATCAGGCTTGCGCTGAGTTTTTCTCTGACGTGTGAATTCAGACATAACAAGAGGCACTTGTCAGGGCTGCTATCATCGTTCAGGTTTGGACCTACTATCAGAGTGGAAACTCAGCATGATGGTGGACTTTCTCATGACGAAGCTGATGTCACTATGATATCATACCTGCTGCAGTTTGCCAGTGATGAACTGGTGATAAGAATTCTCAGTGATGATACTGATGTATTTGTCATGTCAATTTACTGGGTATGGAAAGCAGGTCTTCTGCATGGCTGCAGGGTACAGATGGAGAAATGCGTTGGTACCATCATGGATATCAATGCAACATGCAGGAGGCTTGGTCCCAAATGTCTTCAGTTGTTGGGAATGCACACAGTGAGTGGTTGTGACACTGTATCTTTCTTATTTGGCAAAGGCAAAAGCTGTGTCCTTAATGCCTTGCAGTCCAGTGACTTTCCTGCTTTGTCTGAAGTGCTGCGTGAAGCTGAGGCCAGTCAAGAGGTTCTGACAAAAATTGGGCAAGATTTCTTTGGGGCAATGTATGAACAGCCCCAAGTTACCTACATGAATGTGGCCCGTCCTAGGCTCTATGTTAAGAAACAGGGCAAGCCAGTTCGCATCATGACCTTGCCTCCCACAGATGCCAATTTGCTTCTTCACATGCAGCGTGCACACCTACAAGTGATGCTGTGGAAAGCTGCGGATAGGCAAAGTCCTCCACAAGTGGATATTGTTCAGTGTGGATGGGAAGTGAAGGAGGGAATTCCATAACCCTCCATTGCCTCTGGTCCTCCAGCTCCCCCTACTTTGCTCCATGTCCTGAGCTGCTTATGCAGAGCTGAAGGAATGGCCTGTGGGTCAGCATCATGCAGTTGCCATAAAAATCATTTGTCCTGTACAACATACTGAATTTGTGGTGGTTCAGATGACTGTCATAATCCGTTAATGATCAACACTAGCAGTAATGGTATTGATGAAGATGATGAACACTCATATGATGAGAACTAAGTGCACAATAATTTACATGTTCTTGAAAGCCATTCACATTATGCTTTGAAGCTGAACGTGTTTCATACATACAGCTGGCTTCACTGCCACGAGGGCCACTGCAGTGTTGTCAACGCCGCCTCACCCTGAGTGAACCAAAACCCACGATTTGGGAATAACATCTGAAGCATCTCTCCCTCTCACCAATGAATGCTTCAAATGTTCCTCCTAAATCACTGTTTGTGGTTCACAGCATGGCAAGGGAGCACTGACAACACTGAGTGGCCTTTGTAGCAGTGAAGCCGGCTGTACATACTACATGCATGTAATTCACAGTAACATTTTTCAGTGACATGGCTATGGTAAACCACTTGTGTAGTTGATCTTATACTCCATACAATATTAAACCAAGGCATAAGGAATTCATATATTGTTGCCAGTGGTTGCTATAAGTTGTAAAATTATGAAGTGGTCATGAGCTGTTGAAAAGCAGTGAGATTAATTTTGTTTAATTTTTTGTCGTAAGTACTTACTTTTCAACATGACCAGAAATCTGGTATTCAGTACCTATTACGTTTGTGGTAGTGATGATCCGCATATGATTTTTAATACTGTGCTGTGTAGAATAATATTGCTCTCCACGTCGGGCAAAATCGAGATGTTGCCACTCTTGAAGCATATTACACTCGTAACCCACCACTGCACAATGTTATGGGTGGTGAGTGGCCTCATCATAGTGTTTCCAGGGATGTAAAGAAACTTTTGCCCACAACTGTACATTTTAAGACTGAAATGGGTTTTATGGTAATCTTTGACCATGAAAACATGGGTGTAGATACCAGTTTTACATCTGTATCTTGTATGGTTGCAGAAATATTGAATAAAAAGAATAATTCGGTAATGGCGGCCTTAATTTGCATAATTCAAGTGATGCCCAAGGTTGTCATGAGGACAACCAATTTGAAATAGTTCAGTGGTCCCCTGGGTAAATGAAAAGACCAAAAAAACTTGTACAGTACTATAAAACATTTCTTGGTCCCCCACATTGGCAAATAGACTAATGGCCAAAATATTGGCCGAGTTCGAACATGGGCACTCGGGGTCAAGGTCAGGGTCACCAATATGATTCCCAAAAGTCAACTAGTTTTTATCGTCCGCCACTAGCACCATTATACCTCATGAACGGCTTGAGCTATCAACATGAAGCCTTTAGGGTATCAAATTTACAGCAGTGATGGAATTTTTTCTGGAACATTATTTGTGAGAAAATTAGAGTACTGAGCGATTTAAATATCCAGGAGTGATACTAACAAACACAGGCTCTCAAGAAAACGAGGTTTGAAGCCAGACTTAAGTAAACGTAATAATTATGCAATGGTTAGACTTCATAAAGTTTTGACGCCTAATAGACCTGGAGGACACATCATAATTTATCATTACACTATAGTTCTTTCACCCTAACTTGGCTTAGAGTTTTTGTCATTTTGGAGTTAATTTCCACATTGCTCGATGTTAGAAAAAGGAGAACACTCCGGGTTGCATCCTTTCCATTGCACTTCTTCGTAACTAGTATCATATTCTAGCGTTAATCTCTCGTTTCAACTCAGCATTCAAGATGGAGAGGTGGTAATTTTAGGCCAAGTTAGAGTAAATGGAGTACAGTCTTGTAAGATCTGGGTCCGTATTCTCGTCTGCTAAGGAAGCTCCCTTGCACATTTTCCTATGCGATTTGTTTAGCATAGTGCATCTTACTGTCTTTCTCCGTGCTATATCTATCTATCTATATACCTAGGCTGCTTCCCCCAAGGAAAGGGAGGTAGCCGAGACAGGACGACACACTCCCCATTTACTGATCCATTCAAACACATTCATTCGCATCTTAGCCCCAAAGGGGAGAACGGACAGATTCTCACCGCACCACACCGCATAAGGGTCAACTGCACAATGCAATCAGTGACATCCGCAGCAGGGCCCGACAGCAGAGCTGGTTTACCCCTGCCACATCATAACAGACTCATCCCCTTACCCGCACCTGACCGTAAATAGCTGATATTCCCATACTCTGCATAAATAACGTACACAAGGATATTATCTGAAATACCTGCCGCCACCAGACCACTCACCCCACCACCCCCTACCCCACCACCGAGCCACCACCACACCACCACCTCAAGAGGACACCACGGCGGGGTTAGTGACCCAGGACAAGAGGGTCACCAGGACACCTATTCCCGGAGCCCCTCTTCCCCGCAACCGTCACAACACCAGGTGAGCATCAAAAGGCAACGACCCTGCCGGCAGGGCAACCCTCGGCAGGTTCGGGGTGGGGCTGATCCAGAGTCAGTCCTAGGCAACACCGCGGTACGGCCACTGTACGTACCAGGGAAGGAGCGGCCACCGTACGCCCTTCAGTTGTTTCCCCCTGTGACACCGCCATCACGGCCACCGTACGTGAAGGGGGAGGGAGCGGCCACCGTACACCCCTCAGTCACAGCCACCTGTGGGGACGGCCTCGGGGCACTAGTTATTGAACGCGCCCCGACTGGCAGAGAGAGGAATAGAGGAACCGCGTTCACGGGCCACCGTACGTGACGGGGAGGGAGCGGCCACTGTACGCTCCTCATCCACTATTACCTCCTATGGGAGTAATGCCTCAGTTATTTCCCGAAGGGCAGGCAGGCCCACGGCTATGGCCTTAGTGCGTGCAAAGGTAAGCAGACCCTTGGCTATGGCCTCAGCATGCACCGGAGAGGGCGCTGCCTCTGTGCACCCCTCTCCTGCCTTTTCCTCCTGTGGGGGCAACACCGCATTCACGGCCACCGTACGTGACGGGGAAGAAGTGGCCACCGTACGCCCTTCAGTTGCTTCTCACCAGGTGGGTAGGCCCACGGCTACGGCCTTAGTGCATGAGAGGGTAAGGCGACCCTTGGCTACGGCCTCAGCACATACCGGAGAGGGCACTGCCCCCGGGCACCCCTCTCCTGCCTTTTCCTCCTGTGGGAGTAACACCGGGTTCACGGCCACCATATGTGACGGGGAAGGAGCGGCCACCGTACGCCCTTCAGTTACCTCCCGGCAGGTGGGCAGGCACACGGCTACGGCCTTAGTGCGTGACAGGGTAAGGAGACCCTCGGCTACGGCCTCAGCACGCACCAGAGAGGGCGCTGCCCCTGTGCATCCCTCTCCTGCCTCTTCCTCCTTTGGGACCAGCACCGTGTTCACGGCCACCGTACGTGACGGGGAAGGAGCGGCCACCCTCCGCCCTTCAGCTGCGAGCCCTAGGAGTCATGGAACTGCGTTCACGGCCACCGTACGTGACGGGGAGGGCGTGGCCACTGTACACCCCTCATTCATGACCCCGAAGGCTCTCCCAGAGCAGGAGGTCCCTTGTGCGGCCGACCCCTTTCCTCTCGGCTGCATGGGGTGCCCTTTGTCTCCCCACCGGAGCGATTCCCCAGAGGTGCTGGCGGAGTGGTGGCGTGGCCCAGTACAAACCCTACCACTTACCCCTGGGAGGTCCTTGTTCCTGATGGACACCCGATGGAGGCGGCACCGCAGTCCAACCATGACGGCCCTCCTCCCTGCAGGCAGCCGCAGCCCCCAGACTCCCAGGTCTGGCCAGCAGCCCCTAGGCCCAGATCACCCCGGCTCTCTCACTCCTAGGAGCCAGAGGCGCCAGGCCTGCCCCCGCAGCTGTTTGGCCCCAGCCCCGAGGGCCACTCCACAGGTCGAGACCCCCAGACCGGAGGGCCTCCCTGCACCCCATTGACGCGGTCCCGGTGTGAGGGCCGCCCCTCAGGTCGAGGACCCCAGAGTGAAGGGCCTCCCTGCACACCGATGACGACTACAGGTCGAGGCCCCCAGACCGGAGAGCCTCCCTGCATCCCACCGACGCGGCCCCAGTGTGAGGGCCGCCTCTCAGGTCGAGGCCCCCAGAGTGAAGGGCCTCCCTGCACCCCAACGACGACTACCACCCGGGCAGTGACGCCCCTACGAACAGTGCGCTGCCCCCTTCAGGAGGGCTCCCCGTAGGGCCTCTCTCTCACGCCCAGGACGCGCAGCAAGGTGATACCCAAAGGAAATACGGGTATGTAGTGACAATGATACAGTGAACAATCACCACAGTAGTGCATAGTGAGAGAGAATAAAGTATGGCCCGAATGATAAGTGAATAACTATAAACCCATTCAGTGTACAGTGACCCGATACTTGGCAGGACAGAAAAGACCGTATACAGGAGTGCATAAAGAAAACGTGGGTTAGAGCAGGTGCGCACGGGGCTCATTAGACACCTGTGATTCAGTACTACTGGGACTAAGTAACTTCCGCGAGTGACGCGACCCGCATTCTACCCACTTATGGTACTATTCGCTTCCCCCACTCCTGATCCCGTCCTCCCACAGTGAAACAGACTCTGAATTAAACGCCATCTCTGCCAAAGTGTATTATTCGGGTACTGTAATATCCATACTAAATATCCCTGTACAAGTGAATAGTGACTTACTGTGTGTGCCATTTTGTCTAGTGTATTAAAGGCTAATTCTTATTCCCTGTCTTTTACCAATATCCAATATCTCTTTGTCCATATTGTCACGGTGTCAGAATGAAAGTAATAGATGTGTTAAGGTGTACTGCCTGATTTTTATGTCCTGTTCCTCTTTCCGGTCCGGAAAGAGGACCCCGCTCAGTAGCTGTTGTTCTTAAGACGAGAAGTCGACTTAAAAACACACAGCATAACATTAACCATCCATATTCAAAACTAAATTGTTAAGGAAATGGTGCTAGGGAGCCTCCTTACCCGATGAGAATACGAGCCCATGTGGTACGAATGTGGTGTGAGAATAAGAGTTTCCATGCAATTCCATACCTTCAAAAACAAGGCCCTGAAAATCATCAAGGGAAGATGGCAGTGATTCGTGAAGCATAATGTGCAGGATGCTCATTTCCGTCCCGTTTTCCAATTTTGCATCTTTTCGTGTTCAGGAAAGTCTGAGTTAGGGTAGGTTTGTTTGGTTAGTATCTGGTTAGGTTGGTTTGTTAGTTACGTTAGGTTAGGTCAGGGTAGGATAAGTTCGAGTCTGGGTTAGGTTAGCTATGTTTTCTTAGTATCACGGTAGGTTAGTTAGGTTAGAGGGTGCAGGCGGGATGGAGTGGGTGGAGAAAGATGACGGGAGTGATCTGTGACTGAAGGGTCTCTGCAGAAATGAAAGGGAAAGTTTATAAGACTGTAGTGAGGCCAGCCATTTTGTACGGAATGGAGATAGTACCACTGACAAAAAGACAGGAGGCACAGTTGGAGGTAGCAGAACTGAAGATGTTGCGTTTTTCACTAGGAGTGACGAGGTTGGACAGAATTAGAATTGAACATATTAGAGGGACAGCGCACGTAAGTCAGTTTGGGGACAAAGCTAGAGAGACGAGACTGAGATGGTTTGGACATGTGCGGAGGAGGGATGAGGAGTATGTCGGGAGGAGGATGCTGGAATTGGAGTTACCAGGCAGGAGGAAGAGAGGAAGGTCAAAGAGAAGGTTTATGGATGTAGTGATGGAGAACATACGGGTGGTAGGTGTAAGAGAAGATGCAGAAGACAGAGTAAGATGGAGACAGGTGATCCGCTGTGGCAACCCTTAAGGGGAGAGCCGAAAGAAGAAGAAGACGTTAGGCTAGTCAATTAGGTTAATCTGTTAGGTTGCCACGGTAATGTAGGATAGGTTGTTAAAATACCTGCTGCCGGACCACCCACCCCGCCACCCCCCACCCCACCACTGAGCCGCTACCACACCACCACCCCAGGAGGACACAACAGTGGGGATAGTGACCCAGTACAATAGGGTCACCAGGACACCTACTGTCCTGAGTCCCTTTTCCCCGCAACTACTCCAACACCAGGTGCTTGGAGAGAGACAACGACCTTGCGAGCAGGACAGCCATCACAAGAATCGGGGTGGGACTGAACAAGATTCAGTCCCAGGTAACACCGCGTCGACGGCCACTGTACGTGACGGGGAAGGAGCGGCCACTGTACGCCCTTCAGTTACCTCCCCAAGGGCAGGAGGCCCAAGGCTATGGGCAGAAGTACACACCAGGGTAAGGAGACCCTCGGCTTCAGCCTCAGTGTGTACCGGAGAGGGCGCAGCCTCTGTGCACCCCTCTCCAACTGTTCTCTCCTATGGGAGCAACACCGCGTCGACGGCCACTGTACGTGACGGGGAAGGAGCGGCCACTGTGCGCCCTTCAGTTGCTTCCCAAAGGGCAGGCAGGCTTACGGCTGCGGCCGAAGTACACACCAGGGTAAGCAGACCCTCGGCTACGGCCTCAGTGTGTACTGGAGAGGGTGCAGCCTCTGTGCACCCCTCTCCTGCTTTTCTCTCCTATGAGAGCAGCACCACGTCGACGGCCACTGTATGTGACGGGGAAGGAGCGGCCACTGTACGCCCTTCAGTTGCTTCTCTAAGGGTAGATAAGCTACCGGCTACGGCCAAAGTACGTTCC
Organism: Coenobita brevimanus; assembly: GCF_032717465.1. NCBI lineage: Eukaryota > Metazoa > Arthropoda > Malacostraca > Decapoda > Coenobitidae > Coenobita > Coenobita brevimanus. The sequence continues at coordinate 2,125,416 of NC_137055.1, forward strand.
AGGGTAGACAGACCCTCGGCTATAGCCTCAGTACGTACTGGAGAGGGCGTGGCCTTTGTGTACCCCTCTCCTGCTTTTCCCTCCTATGGGAGCAAAACCATGTTGACGGCCACTGTACGTGACGGGGAAGGAGTGGCCACTGTACGCCCTTCAGTTGCTTCTCATAGCGCGGGCAGGCTCACGGGTACGGCCACAGTATGTACCAGAGTAAGCAGACCCAAGGTTACAGCCTCAGTACGTACTGGAGAGGACTCGGACTCCGTGTACCCTTCTCCTGCCTTTTCCACCTGCGGGAGCAGCACCGCCAGCACGGCCACTGTACGTGCAGGGGAAGGAGCAGCCACTGTACGCCCTTTATTCGTGGCTCTGAAAGCACTCCTGACGCAGGAAGTCCCTTGCGCGGCCGACCCCTTCCTGCTCCATCTTTTCCTGCCACTATCGCTTCCACAGTCACCATTCCACCCCACCACGAAGCTTGGGTAGAACTAAACAGACCCTTGGGTACCTCCGTCCTTTTCTCACCTTCCTTACCCACCAGACCCCTCTCATCCTGTTTAGTGTCCCCCACCTTCCTCCCCCCCCCCGTGCCCAGGGAATATGTATCGCAAACCTCGTCACAACACCGCTAACTCTACCGCGAGGACTCATCATTGGCAACACGGAAGAAGCTGAACCATGCCAAACACCACCCCCTAACCACCCCACTCTCCCCGACCTACCATCACACCTATCCCCTTCCCAAACCAACAGCCTCTGACAACTACTCCTGGACTTTTAGGACCTTTTTTCCTCCGGTCCAACAGACCTCGGCCGCACTACTTATCTCAGTCACGAGATACACATGACCGGACCTCCCATTCGCCAACCATCGCGCTGGAAAAATCCTAAGCAACGGGCAAAAGACCGGCAGGTCCAGGACATGCTTGATGCCGGTGTCATCTCCAACTCCACCAGCCCGTGGTCCTCACCCGTCGTACTCGTGAGAAAAAAAGACGGAACCATGCGCTTCTGCGTTGATTACCGCAGAGTAAACGACGTTACCACCAAGGACGCCATGCCCCTACCCAGAATCGACGACTCCCTTGACTCCCTGCACGGCTCAACATGGTTCTCTACCCTAGACCTGCAGTCAGGTTACTGGCAGGTCCCCGTTCACCCAGACGACAAACAAAAGACCGCCTTCTCAACCTCGAATGGGAAACACTATGAATTTAATGTCCTTCCCTTCGGACTCTGCAACACCCCCACCACATTTTCCCGCCTCATGGAATCTGTCCTGAGCGGTCTGACCTGGGAAACCTGCCTGGCCTACCTGGATGATGTCATAGTCTTCAGTCACACCTGGGCCGACCACCTTCACCTCCTTAAACAGGTGTTTCAACGAATATGCCAGGCTGGGCTCAAACTCAAACCCACAAAGTGCGTCCTGGCCAAACGATCCGTCTCCTTCCTAGGGCACGTGATCAAAGCCGAGGGCATCTCACCTGACCCCGACAAACTACGTGCGATTGTTGACATCCCCCTACCTCGCGACGTACACGAAACCAGGGCCTTCCTAGGTCTAACTTCATATTACAGACACTTTGTAAAAAGGTTTGCCGACATCGCCAAACCCCTCCATGACCTGACAAAAAAGGGCAAACCATTCATATGGACAGAACCGAGAAAAACTGCATTCAACACCCTCAAGTCCAAGTTGATCTCTGCCCCCATTGTTGCATTCCCAGATTACAAGCTCCTCTTCCGTCTGTACACCGACGTCTCCCTCATAGCCATAGGGGCTCTCCTTGCCCAAGTACAACACAGCCGCAAACACAGTCATGCCAGCCGCACCCTGAATCCAGCTGAAAGAAATTACGCGGCCACCAAACACGAGTGCCTTGGAATCATCTGGGCTCTTGAATACTTCCATTCATATATCTCCGGCACCCACGTAGTTGTCATTACTGACCACCAATCCCTACAATGGTTGCGCCAATCCAATACCACCAATGCCCAACTGATATGATGGCGAGAAGCGCTCGAAGAGTACGATTTTGAGATATCATACCGACCAGGCAAGTTGCACACTAACGCAGACATCCTTTCCCGCCTACCTATCAATGCCATTTGCCCAGAACCAGACCTAATCCAAATGTGCAAAAATAAGCAACGTCCTAACTGGATCCCGCCAAGCACATTCGCCAAGCTCCACCTTCACGGCGACCACCTGTTCGATCCCAACGGCCACATCGTCCTAGACCCTACCATCATACATGATGCAATGCTGCACCTTCACGCCAACAATGGCATCCACCTTGAGACCAAGAAACTCTTCCAAGTTTTCAGTGATATGTACTGGACAGCTAACCCATCCACACCATTGCCATAAACATCATCCAATCCTGCCGCGCATGTGCTTTGGGGAAAGACATCACTTGCACACCCGGTCCTTCAGGAAAACTAACAGCACAGAAACCATGGCAGTTACTTTCCCTTGATGTCGTCGGCCCCCTCACACCCAAAGCGGGATACAAATACATTATCACGTTCGTAGATGTGTACTTGAAATTCATCATCACATGTCCCGCCAAAGATCACAACGCTGTATCAGTTGCCGACGCCCTGACACTCGCCACGTCTTCCCTTATTTTGGCATTCCCCAAGCCCTACACTTGGATAATGCCCCAGAATTCACTGGCAAAGTCTGGGAAGAACTGGCAAAAATATTCGGTTATCATGTCTCCCACTCATCCCCCTACTGGCCCCAAGGTAACAGCATCTGCGAGAGGAGCCATCGCTCCCTCATGAACCAAGTCTGGACACGCATCATGCAAACAGGGAACGACGATTGGCCCGCCCATGTCAATATTGTTCAATGGGGCCTCAACACGTGCCCATGAGATGACGGCATAACCCCCCACGAGCGAGTTTTCGGGGAAACCCCGCTCCTTCTGCTCCTCCGCCACCACCTCCACCCGCCCACCCCGCCCTCCACCACTGACCCCCTTCACCACCTCAAATGCCGCCTCCACCACCTCCAAGCCCAACAAGACCTTATGCCCGACACCAACCACTCCAACCCCTACAAACCAGGCCAGTCCGTCGTCGTGGCACACCTACCCGCCCCCACCAAGACCTACCCCTGGTTCGATGGTCCCTTCAAAATAGCCAGAGTCCCTAACCCCTACCAAGTGATCATTGACCAACAAGGACAGCTACGCATGTATCGCAATCGCCACGTGCGACTTTTTCACCCCTCCAACAATGACCACCCTCACACCCGCGGGCCCCGCACCTCTTCCCGTGCACCTGTCCCCTCCGCGTCATCTAAGAATTACCCCCCAGACTCCTACTCTTACTCCTTCTCACTCCCACCCTCCACCTCACCCATGAGCACGCCGACTCCCACAACACCCACTCCCGACACACCACCCTCCAACACCGACCCTAACCCCCAAACCCCCGCCCCCAATCACGACCATCCTACCTCTACACCACCTCCACCGCCTACATCACCACCCCCGCCACCCACAGCTGAATCCTCAGCCCACCAGCCTGACCATCCCTCGCCCGCTGCCGCCACATCCCCACAGCCCACCACTCACCCCCCCCTACCACCTGTCCACCCACCATCTCCCACACCACACCACTCTCCAGCCCATCACGCAGAAGCACCACCCGCCCAACCACACCCCCCCTACCCCACGACCACTCTCATTATACGCGCCACACCGCACCCCCACCTGCCTCCCCCCCAACGGCAGCACGCCCTCACCACCACCACGTGCCCAACTACCCTTACCACCCACACTCACCCTCACCACCACTACCACCACCAGGTCAGGACGTCTTTCACGCCCACCCTCCAGATACACACCAACACCGCCGCCCACCGCCCACACACCCCACCATTCACCACCACAAACCACCCACACCCCAAACACCTCCGCCATAACCCTCCCTCTCCACCAAGCATGATGGAATCCTCCCAAATCCCAATTCCCCACAGGACAACGCTCCTCCCACCGACCCATCCCCCATAAAAGCCCCAATCTCTCGTCACTCGCCAGCATTCAGCTTTTGCCTCCCCACCAAGCACCATTGCCCGAGATGAGGATCACCAGAATCCACTGACTGCCCCACGACCGCCCACATGTCAGGATCCAGGAGACACACCACCTTCTTCGCCTCATACGCTGGACCGACCACCCATCCTCCCTCCGGCTCACTCACAACCCCCACCGAGAGCCAAACCCCATCACCTTCCACTGGACCAGCCTCCTACAACATCTCACCCCAGCCCACCAGACATCCACCACCACAACATACCACCTCCAGTCACAGGGCTGTGACTTCTTTACCACGGAGGGTGGTAAAATACCCGCCGATGGACCACCCACCCCGCCACCCCCCACCCCACCACCGAGCCGCTACCACACCACCACCCCAGGAGGACACAACAGTGGGGCTAGTGACCCAGTACAAGAAGGTCACCGGGACACTGCTGTCCTGAGTCTCTTTTCCCTGCCAGTACCCCAACACCAGGTGAGCGGAAAGAGGCAACGACCTTGCGAGCAGGACAGCCATCACCAGAATCGGGGTGGGACTGAACAAGATTCAGTCCCAGGTAACACCGCGTCAATGGCCACTGTGACGGGAAGGAGCGGCCACTGTACCCCCTTCAGTTACCTCCCCAAGGGCAGGAGGCCCAAGGCTACTGCCAGAAGTACACACCAGGGTAAGGAGACCCTCGGCTATGGCCTCAGTGTGTACCGGAGAGGGCGCGGCCTCTGTGCATCCCTCTCCTGCTGTTCTCTCCTACGGGAGCAACACTGCGTCGACGGCCACTGTACGTGACGGGGAAGGAGCGGCCACTGTACACCCTTCAGTTGCTTCCCAAAGGGCAGGCAGGCTTACGGCTGCGGCTGAAGTACACACCAGGGTAAGCAGATCCTCGGCTACGGCCTCAGTGTGTACTGGAGAGGGTGCGGCCTCTGTGCACCCCTCTCCTGCTTTTCTCTCCTACAAGAGCAACATCGCGTCGACGGCCACTGTATGTGACGGGGAAGAAGCGGCCACTGTACGCCTTTCAATTGCTTCTCTAAGGGTAGATAAGCTCCCGTCTATGGCCAAAGTACGTACCAGGGTAGACAGTCCCTCGGCTACGGCCTCAGTACGTACTGGAGAGGGCATGGCCTCTGTGCACCCCTCTCCTGCTTTTCCCTCCCACATGAGCAACACCGCGTCGACGGCCACTGTATGTGGCGGGGAAGGAGCAGCCACTGTACGCCCTTCGGTTGCTTCTCATATGGCGGGTAGGCTCACGGCTACGGCTGCAGTATGTACCAGGGTAAGCAGACCCAAGGTTACGGCCTCAGTACGTACTGGAGAGGACACGGACTCCGTGTATCCTTCTCCTGCCTTTTCCTCCTGCGGGAGCAGCACCGCCAGCACGGCCACTGTACGTGTGGGGGAAGGAGCTGCCACTGTACGCCCTTTAGCTGTGTGTCCTAAGAGTCACAAAACTGCGTTCACGGCCACTGTACGTGATGGGAAAGGAGCGGCCACTACGTCCTTCATTCGTGGCTCTGAAAGCACTCCCGATGCAGGAAGTCCCTTGCGCGGCCGACCCATTCCCTCTCGGCTGCGTGGGACACCCTTTGTCACCATCCAGGAGTGTTGCCCGGGAGGTGTTGCCAGAGTGGTGGCAAGGCCTGATCCAGGTCCTACCGCCTACCCCTGGGAGATCCCTGCTCCTGCCGGACACCCGACGGAGATGGTACCTCCGCTCACCCGTCAGCGCCTCCCCCTACAGGCGACCGCAGTCCTAGGACCCCCAGGCCCGACCAGCAGCCTCCAGGTGAGGGCAACCCAGGCTCTCTCTCCCCATGGAGCCAGAGGTGACAGGCCCGCCTCCTACAGCTGTTTGGCCCCAGTCCCAAGGGCCACCTCTCAGGTCGAGGCCCCCAGACCGGAGGGCCTCCCTGCACCCCACCAACGAGGCTCCAGTACGAGGGCCTCCTCTCAGGTCGAGGCCCCAGACAGGAGGTTCTCCCTGTATTCCACCGATGACCAGGACCCGGGCAGTGACTCCCCTGCGGGCAGTGTATTGCCCTCTACAGGAAGGCTCCCCCTAGGGCCTTCCCCTCACGCCTGGACACCAGAGTGATTTGTGCCCAGGACACACGGGTAAATAGTGACGCCCCTTGTACCACGAACAATCAAGATGGGAAAATAACAGTGAATAGTGACAAAGTGAGGGCCAGCATAATACCAGTGAAAGTTACCACTAACCTATAAGAGCCCAATACCTGGCAGAATAGAAAATACCCTGAGTCCCAGATAAGAGAACTTATAGTAATTGTGAACTGAGACTAGAGTGAGCGGAAGAATCAAAAGTCTGTGTATGAGTGCCGTCGCGACTAAGTGACTACATCAAGTGTCGCGATCCGCACCCTGTCTAGTTATAGTAGTATTCACCCCACTGACTCTTGGCCTTGTTCACTCCCAGTGCATCGGACTAAATATATATAATATGAATTCTGCCTAAAGACGAAATAAGGGTATCGCAATATTATAACTAATAACATAAGTGTACATGTAGAATACTGTGTCTCAAGTGTAACTGTGAATCTTGGTGTTAAAGGCTAACTATGTGTCCCCGTCTACTGTATATCCAATACCACTCTGTGTTATATTGTAACGGTGTAGAAATTAAGGCAATAGATGTGTTAAGGTATACTGCCTGGTTTTTATGTCCTGTTCCTTTGTGGGTGCTTTACTTCCGGTCCGGAAAGAGGACCCCGCTCAGTCGCTGGTGTTCTTAGGACGAGAAGTCGACCTAAAAACACTTAGCATAACAGTTGTCAGTCTCGTTATCTTAGTTTGTTAGTCAGTTTCGTCAGTACGTTAGGTTAGGTTAATTTAAGTTAGCTTAGAGTAAAAAACTGAATAAGAATACAATAGTGGAAGGATCATCCAGGGAAAATCAAACTTAGCGCGCTAGTGCAAAAGTGGTATACAGTACGGGCATCAGCGTTTCCATCCCAAAAGAATAATTACCCGGTAGCGAGATCTGGGGCGCCTTCACGTGGTGGCACCGATATACCTAGGCAACTCAAGTGCCGGGTGATACAAATGTCCCTCAGCTGCTCCCCTAACCCTGGAAAGGAGGATTGTGGAATGTAGGAGCCTCAGTCCACAGGGTTCACACTTAGCTGAACCTGGGGCTACAAAAAGAACAACTCTCTTACCTCCGAATTTGATCTGCAGGAAGGACAAGAGGCGTGGGGACTGTGCAATCTCCCTCAATTCCCATTCTGCAAAAAAAAAAAATAATAATAATAAGTACTGTAAATAAATACAGTAAATGAATAAAATGAAAAAAAAAAAATGCTTGATAATTTTCCTCTTGTAATAAATTTATTTTTGCAGAAGGTCCAAAGACCTATGGTTGTATTCTACGTGCTATAGGAAGCTTCGTAACACCTCTTCCTTAACGATTTATTTTGCCTACTAGACCTTAATATTATTTTTTATGTTATGTAATTTTAATACTGACATAGTTTCTCAGTAACATTCAAGAGTATACTGAGGCGTCATTTGCAAATTGTTATGCTGGGTGTTTTTAGTCCGACCTCTCGTCCTAAAACCGCCCGCGATTGAGCGGGGTCCTCTTTCCGGACCGGAAGTAAAGCACCCACAAAGGAACAGGACATAAAAACCAGGCAGTACACCTTAGCACATCTATTGTCTTAATTCATACACCGTTACAATATAGAACAGAGAGACACTGGATATGTTTTGGATAGGGACGCAGAGTTAGCCTTCAATATAAATGTACACGGTTACACTCAGGATGTAGTATTCTTCACTTACACATGAATAATAAATAATTAATACACGATACCCGTATTCTGTCTATTGGCAGAATTGGTATTTTATATATTAAGCCTCATGCACTAGGGGTGGAAAGGGCTAAGGGTCAGGGGAGTGAATATTACTATAAGTGTTCAGGGTGCGGGCCACGACACTCGGGAAAGTCACAGTCGCGGTAACACGCGTTCACACGTGATTGGTTTTCCCGCGCACCACTGGTCTTGACCCAGTATTTCTATATGTTATTCTATCTGTATTTATTATAGTCGTTCTATTTTATGAAGGCAGTTTGGGTGGGGCGCTCTGGGACCTCACTCTGTTAGCTCTGTTGTCACATCGTCGCCACACACGTGCTCTCTCTCTCTCTCTCTCTCTCTCTCTCTCATAGTTATATTAACTACTACTAATTTTATTTTCTTTATTTTTTCTCATGTTTTCGACTTTTTTTCCACACCACCCCTGAGGTAAAAGTCTATAGGTGTTTTTTTTTTTTTTTTTATAGCTTCCATGGCGGGAGACTGACCGAGTATGACCCGCTCAAGCAGGGCTGTCCCTCGTGTCACCACCTGACAACCTCGCAAAAGCAACCCTGACAAGTCTTATGAAATTTATACTATACTATAGCTTTTTTATTGAATTACATCTATACAGAGTGTTTAAACTTCATTTATAAGTAGTTACTAGCTTAAAATAGGAGAGCGAGAGAGAGAGAGAGAGAGGTGATCACAAATAATTACACGTGTATCGGCGGCGGTGTGGCAACAGAGCTAACAGTGTGAGGTCCCAAATCGCCCCACCCAAACTGCCTTCATAAAACAGAACGACTGTAGTATTTTCCACTCTGCCCGGGTATCGTTTCTCAGTGTGTCACTTATAACTTAGTCACTTATATTGTTTTGGCCCTCACTTTGTTACTGTCACTACACACTCTCGTCTCGGCGGTTCGCGGCACGAGAGGCGTCGAGATCACTACATACCCTTTTTTCCTGGGTTTAACTTGATGAGGCGCCCAGGCATGAGAGGAGGCCTTATTGGGGAGCCTTCCTGTAGGAGGCAACGCACTGCCCGTAGGGGTGTCACCGCCCGGGCCTTCGTCGTCGGGGGTGTGCAGGGAGGCCCTCCCATCTGGGGGCCTTGACCTGGGAGGAGGCCCTCGTACTGGAGCCTCGTTGGTGGGGTGCAGGGAGGCCCTCCGGTCTGGGGGCCTCGACCTGGAAGGTGGCCTTCGGGACTAGGGTCAAACAGCTGCAGGAAGCAGGCCTGTCGCCTCTGACTCCGGGGAGAGGGGGAGCCCGAGTTGCCCGGGTCTGGAGCCTGCTGGTCAGGCCTGGGGGTCCGGAGGCTGCGGCTACCTTCAGGGTGGGGCGCCGTCAGAGGTGAACTGCAGTGTCTTCTCTGTTGGACGTCCGTCAGGGGCAGGGACCTCCCAGGGGTAGGTGATAGGACCGGGATCGGGCCATGCCACCACTCTGGCAGCACCTCCGGGGAACCACTCATGGAAGGAGACAACAAAGGGCATCCCACGCAGCCGAGAGGAAAAGGGTTGGCCCCGCAAGGGACCTCCTGTTTCAGGAGGGCCATTGGAGTCACGAATGAAGGGCGTACAGTGGCCGCTCCTTCCCCCACAAGTACAGTGGCCGTGTTGGCGGTTCCGTGACTCCTAGGGCCCGCAGCTGAAGGACGTACAGTGGCCGCTCCTTCCCCCACATGTACAGTGGCCGAGCTGGCGGTGCTGCTCCCGAAGGAGGAAGAGGCAGGTGAGGGGTGCACAGTGGCCATGCCCTCCCTGGCACATACAGTGGCCGTAGCCATGGGCCTGCCTGCCCTTCAGGAAGCAACTGAAGGGCGTACAGTGGTCGCTTCTTCCCCGTCACATACAGTGGCCGTGAGTGCGGTGTTACTCTCATAGAAGGAGGAGGTAGTGGATGAAGGGCGTACAATGGCCGCTCCCTCCCCGTCACTAACAGTGTCCGTGATCGCAGCTCCACTACTCCTGCCTTTGCTATTCGGAGCGCATTCAATAACTAATGCTCCGAGGACATCCACAGAGGTGGCTGTGACTGAAGGGCGTACAGTGGCCGCTCCTTCCCCCTCACACACAGTGGCCGTGATGGCGGAGTCACAGGGGAGAGACAACTGAAGGGCGTACAGTGGCCGCTTCTTCCCCGGCACGTACAGTGGCCGTACCGTGATGCTGCTTGGGACTGACTCTGGATCAGTCCCACCCCGAACCTGGTGAAGGCTGCCCCGCTCACAGGGTCATTGCCTCTTCCTGCTTACCTGGTGTTGGGCCAGTTGCGGGGAAGAGAGACTCAGGACAGGGGTGCCCCAGTGACCCTCTTGTTCCGGGTCAATAGCCCCACCGTGGTGTCCTCCTGGGGTGGTGGTGTGGTAATGGCATGGTGGTGGGGTGGGGGGTGGTGGGGTGGGTGGTCTGGCGGCAGCGGGTATTTTACAAATGAAATCACTAAGGGAGAAGTGCTGCAACATTCCCCATCACGTACAGTGGCTGTGAGCGCGGTGTTACTCCCATAGAAGGAGGAGGTAGTGGATGAGAAGTGTACAGTGGTGGCTCCCTCCCCGTCACGTACAGTGGCTGTGATCGCGGCTCCACTACTTCTGCCTTTGCCAGTCAGAGCGCGTTCAATAACTAACGCTCCGAGGCTGTGCCCAGAGGTGGCTGTGACCAAAGGGCGTACAGTGGCAGCTCCTTCCCCGGCATGTACAGTGGCCGTACCGCGATGTTGCTTGGGACTGACTCTGGATTAGTCCCACCCCGAACCTGGTGAAGGCTGCCCCACTCGCAGGGCCGTTGCCTCTTCCTGCTTACCTGGTGTTGGGCCAGTTGCGGGGAAGAGGGACTCAGGACAGGGGTGCCCCGGTGACCCTCTTGTTCCGAGTCAATAGCCCCACCGTGGTGTCCTCCTGGGGTGGTGGTGTGGTAATGGCTTGGTGGTGGGGTGGGGGGTGGCTGGGTGGGTTGTCCGGCGGCGGCGGGTATTTTACAAATGAAATAGCTAAGGGAGAAGTACTGCAAAATTGCCAGACCCATTGAAAGATTCTGAGCCATCAGTCCACTGGGTTCACGTTTCAGGGGTCATGGGGCTGCAGTTACATCTACTACTAAACGTTTTGCAAATGACCTGAACTCACTCAACCAAGGAAGGAAGGATGGACTGGAGGGGGGCGGGGGATAAATTCAGTCTGCAGTCCAGAGGGTTCACATTTCTGATGAACCTAGGATTACTACTCTTACTATTGCTAATTCCAATAAAGTTTTGTGAATGATATGCTAAACTTGCCTTCAAAGTAGTAGTATTGTATTAACATTATTGGTAATTAGCCTCGCCATATTTATAGGAAAAGTCCATCAGAATTTTATATACTGTTTGTGTTCTAGCAAACTACTCGTATGCAAACACTAAGAGTAACGATGCGATACGGTGTTAAAGTCCATGCAGTACATTTGGCATTAATATCTGCCTTTTTATGAAATGTCAGTCTTCAGGACAGCAGGGGAAATAAAAACAGATGTAGTATCAACAACAATGACAAGGATGTCCGGTGGTGGGGCTTCGGGTGGGGGAGGAGCATGGCGATGTGGATGTGGAGAGGTAAGAACAAATAATGAAGTATTACAAGGGAGTGTGGGCTATATGTGGGATGGAAGTGGTAGACATGAAGGAAAGTAAAGTATCAGCAGGGATCAGAGGAAATCTGCAAAACTGCTGACAGACTTTGTTTGATAATTAAGCCACAGCCATTGTTTCTTGTTCTTAAAGCTGGTGGTGGTAATCTATGATCATATCAACATCCACCACTCATAGGAACAGGCGGGAGAGGCAAGGGAGGTTGTGGTGTTTTTTTTTTTTTAAATAAAGAAAAAGGAATTTAAGGCTTAGAAAATGCAAAAATCGTTCTTTAGAAATGACATTCAACACAAAAGGACGCCAAATTTAAGACTCCTTTATTTTGAGATGCTGGGACAACATGCCTAGATTGAAGATTATAGGCAGTAGGGAAGACGGACAGAGAAATAAAGTTCCAGAATTGACCACATACTTACATGAAGGACTGAGAGTACCTGCTAACTTTTGCAATAGAGAGAGATGGACAGCAAAGAGGTTAGAGTATGTAGTTTGACGGGTGCTGTGTGCTTATCCCAGTGGTGTAGAAATGTAAGCAGAGATTTCCGTACAATGCCTGATTAACCATGAGGCAAATGAAACAACTGACTTAGGGCCTTAGGAAAAAAGGAGCTCTCCACAGTTTGTTGTGCTTGTTCAGTGTGATGAGAGAGAGAGAGAGAGAGAGAAAGAGAGAGAGAAGTTTTATGTTCTTTAATCATAAACGTTCCCTCAGTATCGCCCGCCTTAGGAAAGCCAGGCTTCAACACGTATGGCGGCTGTCCATACTGCTCGATCTCTGGCAGCCTTCCTATTCAGTCCCTTATCCGTGAGGTCGCACTGTATGATCTCGTCCGAGGTGTTTTAAGGTCTGCCTCTACCCCCACGTTCACTTCTCACCTTCCGCACCCAATTGTCATCCTTCATCCTCCCAAGATGCCCAAACCATTTCAGTCTCCCCCTCCTCATCATAATACTAATACATTCAAATCCCATCTTTCCTCTCAACTCTTCGGTATCCTAGTCTACCCAGGCCTCGCATTCAAGGACGCACTACACACCCATCTAATGACTGTAGTTTCTGTACGTTTGAGCCAAGAATGCCCTCTTCTTTTACTGCCGATGTCTTGGTACAATACAGAATTGCACTCCCAACAGACTTTCATAATAAATAAAATATATAGTATATAATATAAAAATATATTATCATTAACCCCGTGAATCCAATGATGTCTTCTGTAGTAATTTTTTGCTGCTTTCAGGTGGTTTGATACTAAAATGTGTGGCTTGAAGAACAGTGCCCCCGAAGAATACCATAGTACCCCTGATGACAGGGCAAGCCAAACACAGCTTAGTATGCCAGAAGATGCGCCGCCACCCCCACACAGACCCCACGGGGTAGTCGCCACCAGTCACCACCACTCCAGGCAACAGCGACATATGTCAGCCCGGGCTGTGCGCCCCTGTGTCATGCAGCCACCATGCCGCCGCCACCATAGGAGAAGGACACTACCTTCGCGGAGTGGAATTGTTGAGCCAGCTAGGGGTGGAGTTAGAAAACACTCCAGACGGCGTCCCTCTGGTAGAGACGATCCATGGTCGCTCCCAAAGTGTTCCGGTAGAGACGATCTATGGTTGCTCCCAAAGTGTTCCGGTAGAGACGATCTATGGTCGCTCCCATCCTCGTGAGACGATCTATGGTCACTCCCAAAGTGTTCCAGCAGAGACGATCTATGGTCGCTCCCATCCTCGTGAGACGATCTATGGTCGCTTCGAAAGTGCTCCGGTAGAGACGATCTATGGTCGCTCCGAAAGTGCTCCGGTAGAGACGATCTATGGTCGCTCCGAAAGTGCTCCGGTAGAGACGATCTATGGTCGCTCCGAAAGTGCTCCGGTAGAGACGATCTATGGTCGCTCCGAAAGTGCTCCGGTAGAGACGATCTATGGTCGCTCCCCTCCTCGTGAGACGATCTATGGTCGCTCCTCTCCTCGTGAGACGATCTATGGTCGCTCCCCTCCTCGTGAGACGGTCTATGGTCGCTCCCCTCCTCGTGAGACGATCTATGGTCGCTCCAAAAGTGTTCCAGTAGAGATGATCTATGGTCACTCCGAAAGTGTTCCAGTAGAGAAGATCTATGGTTGCTCCCATCCTCGTGAGACGATCTATGGTCACTCCGAAAGTGCTCTGGTAGAGACGATCTATGGTCGCTCCCATCCTCGTGAGACGATCTATGGTCGCTCCGAAAGTGTTCTGGTAGAGACGATCTATGGTCGCTCCGAAAGTGCTCCGGTAGAGACGATCTATGGTCGCTCCGAAAGTGCTCCAGTAGAGACGATCTATGGTCCCTCCCCTCCTCGTGAGACGATCTATGGTCGCTCCGAAAGTGTTCCAGTGAAGATGATCTATGGTCACTCCGAAAGTGTTCCAGTAGAGATGATCTATGGTCGCTCCCATCCTCGTGAGACTATCTATGGTCACTCCAAAAGTGCTCCGGTAGAGACGATCTATGGTCGTTCCCATCTTCGTGAGACGATCTATGGTCGCTCCGAAAGTGCTCCGGTAGAGACGATCCATGGTCGCTCCAAAAGTGCTCCGGTAGAGACGATCCATGGTCGCTCCCATCCTCGTGAGACGATCTATGGTCGTTCTGAGAGTGTCTTGGTAGAGATGACCTATTGTCATTCCCTTCCTCATGAGACGATCTACTGTCGCTCCGAGGGTGTGCAGAGAGAGGTGAGTGGAGAGACGTCCCCACGGCAGGAGACTAGAGCCCAGGCTTCATGTCCCGGAGTGACCCAGACAGGCCTCACAGCCTCCCCTGGTCTCTGTTCCCAATGCCTGGCTCTAGAGCAGACGCACATGACGGACCCCAGTGGAAGTCGCTGCCGCAGCCCTCCCCTGTCGGCGCCCCTAGATGCTGGAGACCACAGCCCACAGTCTCTCTCAGTTCTCCCCAGGACACCCGGGTGTGATCTCTCTACGCCCCCACGACGCCGGGACTTATCACAGAGGTTCCTGGAGCTATTCGGCCCCAGTCCCGAGGGCCACACGCCTGAGCCAAGCCCAGAAGCCACGGGAAGCCCAGGACGCGAGAGGACGCCCTTACGTGTTGTCCCGTGCCCTCTAGGCACGCCTCACATTGGCGGTGCCCCTAGTCCGGCAGGATCGCCGACGACACGTTCCTGCCTATCCCCCTGATGAATACATGTGATATTGTAGCACGAGTGATTTAGGTTAAGTGTGATTTCCCCTAATGTAAGTATTGTGCAGTGATTTCATATAGTGAATATCGGGGTGAATAAGATCACAGTGAGAAGTTAAAGGACGAGAGTGTGGAACAAGATCTGATTGACTATACGTGTGAATGACATCCCTGTTATACAGTTAATAAGCCTGTGCCGCCGGGAGATTCCCCTATAAAGACATACCCCCATTACTGTGGAGGAATATTGTGAAAGAAAGTATTAATGGTATTCTCTCCCTCCCCCACGCTACCCATAAATCTTGTTTACCACCCTCTTTCACTCCCATGTCTCAAGTACCGGTAAGTGTAAATCAAGAATAAAATCAATTACCAAAGTCTTTTGGCTAGTGTAAACCATATAAACTTCGCGGCTAATATGTGCCGCACTCCAGTATTACCATAACTTTCCCCTAGCCATCACAAGTCACTCCCCACACCTCCCCTATCTCCTAGTGAGACTCAATCCCCCCTTCCCGCGCCCGCGCGCGCGCCAATATTTACTGCACTCCTGATACACTAGGATTGTTTGTGTTGTCATTACTATCAGAGAAGCAAGTATCCTGCGAGATACACATATCCCAGATAAGGTTTTATATTGCTATATATTGTGCTGTAATATCTGCTGATTTGTCCTGTGTCTGACTGTGGTAATATACGTGTAAAGGTTGTTGCCTAGAGTTTTTGTGTCCTGCCTGTCTTTATTGGACTAAGCTCCGGTCTCGAAAGAGGACCCCGCTCCACGTTAGGTGAAATAGGAACGAGAAGTCGAGCCTAATTTCACCTAGCATTACACTGGTGGCCAGCGGTGGTTCTAGACCCGGGTGTAAGAGAGCGGTAATCAGGAAATATTTGGCAAAATGGCAACCAAACCGCACATTCAGTTACCCAAGTTTGACCCCGACCAGTATGATATACACACATATCTGACAATAATTAAATCCTTACTGGATATTGGCTTTGAAAATGACCAACAAAAAATTGCAGTCACACTACCACTATTGGGTAAAGCGGCGGCGAACATAGCGCCGAAAATCGTCCCAGAACTCACCTGGCAGAACTTTACAAAGTTCACTGTACAAGCCATCACCCCATCATTAGGGAAAGTAGTGGCTCTATCCAAATTGGATAGTTTTGCATTCGACGGGGATTTAGATAATACCCTGATACAGGCAAGACGCCTGGTTACTGCTGCCTACCCAGAGGCAGATGAGGAAACCCGGGATCAGCATACATTTAATACTCTGCTCAGAGTACTCCCAAGTGTTGTGAAACAACACTTAACTATCCATGACCCAACAGGAGACATGGATAGAGATATACAGCTGATGCAGCACCTCCTGACTGCCTGCCCTTCTCCACAACAAATTAATGTTGTTAAGAAATTCCCCACCCAACCCCCGGCTCCCCCAGCCACACCGCGTCCACCTCTGCCTCACACCAGCCCGACCCCGACGCCTAGCCCGCCCAGGGCACACCCCTCCCGTCGGCGCCCCGCCCCGTGAGAAAACCCGAACCTAATTCTTATCAACCCGTGGGAATTCACAGCCTGCAACTCCCGCTGCCCCCTTCATGACTTACGGGACCAGCTTAAAGCTGCTCGCCGCAGAATCACAGCCCCAGGTTCGTGTAAAGTGTCTGCCTTAGAAGGCGAGGCCCCAGGGGACGAGATGACGCCCATGGACGAGCCCCATCCAAGAGATCTAGAGCAGGAACAGGAGAACGAGAGCCCTAGCCAGCTGGATTTTTAGGCCTGCCCCCGCACCAACCCACGGTGGCGGGGGCCATCACCCCTAAGTATCGCCCCCCAGTATACCACAAGATGAAAATAAACGACGTGAAGGCCAGACTACTAGTCGATATGGGAGCAGCCAGGTCCTGCCTTTACAGCCACTATTTCTCCCGCTGCAAATTGTAGTTTGGCCCACTCCGCCCTACTACCACTCACCTTGTGGACGCGGGGGATGGCCCCCTGCCTATCCGTGGGGAAAATTGGGCCCTACGGGTTGACACCCACCAGCCAGTGTCCGCCCAACATCCATTCATCATTTTTTATTCCTCCTGCCGGAGTTTTGATGGGTATTTAGGGCTAGACTTGCTCCAAAAACTCGGACCCACGATCGACTGTCACCACCGACAACTCCAGTTCCGCCCCCCCACCCCGTTCCACCCCAGCCGTTTGCACATGCACGCCGCGGCCCCGGCCGGAGGATTCGCCCTCTTCCTCCCCCCAGTGCCCCCCTTCTTCCCCCCTTTTTCCACCTCCCTCTCCTCCCCCTCCCATGCCTTTCCACCCCACTCCTGCCCCCTCTTTCCCTGCCACCATCTCCGCCGCCGTTACCAACCCCTCCCACCATGAGGCATGGGTGCCCCTTAACAGGCCCTCAGGTCCATCCGTTTTGTTCTCCCCCCTCCTCCCCTCCGGACCCCTTTCTGCCTGCCTTGTGTCCTCCACCTTCCACCCTCCCCTCCACGCTGCCATCCGCATCGCCAATCTCGCCCCGTCCCCTCTCACCCTTCCCAAAGGGCTTATCATCGGAGAGATGGAGGAAGCCGAGCCCTGTGCCCCATCCTCCTCCCACCACCCCACCCCTCTACCCCCCATCCCTGACCATCTCTCCAACCAGCAGTCAGACACCTTACGCCGCCTCCTCCTTGATTTCCAGGATGTGTTTGCGACAGGACCAGCAGATATAGGGCATACTACGTACCTGTCGTTCGAAATCCATACGACAGGCCCACCTATACAACCTTCCCGACGCAAGAACCCCCGACAGAGAGAAGAGGAGGACCGCCAGGTGCGCGAAATGGAAGAGGCAGGTGTTATCTCCCCCTCCACCAGCCCGTGGTCCTCCCCAATTGTTCTAATAAAAAAGAAAGACGGCACGATGAGGTTTTGCATCGACTACCGCCGTGTGAACGACGTCACCATTAAAGATGCCACCCCCCTCCCCCGCATTGATGATTCCCTAGACTCCCTCTACAGGGCGTCTTGGTTTTCTACCCTCGACCTCCAGTCTGGATACTGGCAGGTCCCCATCCACCCGGACCATCGAGTCAAGACGGCCTTTTCCACCAGTAATGGCAAACATTACGAATTCAATGTCCTGCCACTCGGCCTCTGCAACGCCCCTGCCACTTTCTCCCAACTAATGGAATCTGTCTTGAGCGGCCTCACTTGGGAAATATGTTTAGCTTATCTTGACGATGTCATTGTTTTTAGCCAGACCTGGGCCGACCACTTGCAGCGCCTCCGTCGAGTTTTCACCAGAATTCGCCAGGAAGGCCTCAAGCTACATCCTTCTAAATGTGTCCTGGCTGCTAAGACTGTCTCGTTCCTAGGACATACTATTTCCCAAGCAAGAATTTCCCCAGATCCCGACAAGCTCCGTGCCATAGCAGAGATACCACCTCCGTAGGATGTCCACGGCGTCCGCGCCTTCCTGGGACTCACGTCCTATTACCGTCGCTTCATGAAGGGATTCGCGCAGATCGCTAAGCCTCTTCACAACTTGACACGAAAAGGGGAACCTTTCCTCTGGACAGGATCGGCGAGCTGCTTTTCAACAGTTAAAAGACAAGCTTGTCTCAGCCCCCATCGTGGCCTTCCCCGACTATGCCCTCCCTTTTTGCCTCTACACGGATGTATCCCTTACCGCGATAGGCACCGTCCTAGCCCAGGTACAGGCCGGCCGGGAACACATCATCGCCTGCGCCAGCCGCACTCTGAACCCAGCCGAAAAAAATTATGCCGCCACCAAGCGAGAATCCCTCCGCATAATCTGGGCCCTCCAATATTTTAGGGCTTATCTTTCCGGGACCCAAGTCACGATAATCACCGACCACCAATCACTCCAGTGGTTGTGCCAATCAGCCTCCTATAACGCCCAATTCGTCTGGTGGCGTGACACCCTAGAGGAGTTTCAGTACGAGATTTCATGCAGACCCGGAAAGCTCCGCACCAATGCAGATGCTCTCTCCCGCCTCCCCATCCACGCGGTACAACCGGACCCCGACCTACTACAACTCTGGCACCACAAGGAACGGCCCCCCTGGATCCCTGCTCACCTATTCCCCAAGCTGTGGCAACAGGGCGACCACCTTCTAACCCCGTCCGGACACATCCTCTTGACCCCCGATGCGGCACGTGACACCCTGTGCCACCTACATGCTCACAACAGCATCCACTTGGGCACCAAAAAATTACTACAGGTGTTCAATGATATTTACTGGGCCCCAAATCCCTCCACTCTCGCCAAGGGAATTATCCAGACTTGCCGCGCCTGCACACTTGGGAAAGATATCACCCGGACCGCCGGGCCATCTGGCCATATCACCGCCTACAAGCCCTGGCAACTCCTGGCGATCGACGTAGTAGGCCCTCTTCCCCCTAAATCTGGATATAAATACGTGATCACTTTTGTAGACACGTACTCCAAATTCGTAGTAGCCTGCCCGGCTAAGGAACATCATGCCGTTGCTGTTGCCGATGCCCTGCTCCGACACGTGTTCCCTTACTTTGGCATTCCCCAAGCCATCCATTCCGATAATGCCCCCGAGTTCTCCAGAAAAGTCTGGGAAGAACTAGCCAGGATTTTCGGGTACAAGATCTCCCACTCCTCACCATACTGGCCACAAGGGAACGCGGTATGTGAACGTAGCCATCGTACCCTTATCAATCAGCTACACACCAGAATTGAGGCTACAAAAGACGACGATTGGCCGGTATATGTAAAAATTGACCAATGGGGCATGAATTCGTGCCCCCGAGAAGATGGGGTTTCCCCCCACGAAAGAATCTTTGGCGAAACCCCCCTCCTACTACCCCTACACCATCACCTGCGACCGCCCGCTTCCGCTCCCACTACAGACCCGCTGCACCTGCTAAAAGGGCAGAATACCACCTACAAAAGAACCTAGACCTTGGACCCGACACAGCCTCCAACCCTTTCAACCCGGGTGACACAGTCGTCGTCGCCCAGCTTCCCACTCCCCACAAGCTTGCCCCCCGTTTCACGGGGCCCCACACAATCACCAAAGTCCCCAGCCCATACCAAGTAGTCGTAGACTATCACGGCACTCATTGTACACTCCGCAACCGTCACGTGCGGCCTTTCCGCACGCCCACCTCCCCCGCTCCGGCCCCACACCCCCAGCCCCCTCCGGCTCCCGCACCACCCTCTACAGTCACATATGAGTGCTATGTTTCCTCCTCACCCTCCCACTCCACCCATCCTCGTGAGACGATCTATGGTCGCTCCGAAAGTGCTCCGGTAGAGACGATCTATGGTCGCTCCCATCTTCCTGAGACGATCTATGGTCGCTCCAAAAGTGTTCCGGTAGAGACGATCTATGGTCGCTCCCACCCTCGTGAGATGATCCATGGTCACTCCGAAAGTGCTCCGGTAGAGACGATCCATGGTCGCTCCCATTCTCGTGAGACGATCTATGGTCGCTCAGAGAGTGTCTTGGTAGAGATGACCTATTGTCGCTCCCTTCCTCGTGAGGCGATCTACTGTCGCTCCGAGGGTGTGCAGAGAGAGGTGAGTGGAGAGACGTCCCCACGGCAGGAGACTAGAGCCCAGGCTTCCTGTCCCAGAGTGACCCAGACAGGCCTCACAGCCTCCCCTGGTCTCTGTTCCCTACGCCTGGCTCTAGAGCAGACGCACATGACGGACCCCAGTGGAAGTCGCTGCCGCAGCCCTCCCCTGTCGGCGCCCCTAGATGCTGGAGACCGCAGCCCACAGTCTCTCTCGGTTCTCCCCAGGACACCCGGGCGTGATCTCTCTACGCCCCCACGACGCTAGAACTTATCACAGAGGTTCCTGGAGCTATTCAGCCCCAGTCCCGAGGGCCACACGCCTGAGCCAAGCCCAGAAGCCACGGGAAGCCCAGGACGCGAGAGGACGCCCTTACGAGTTATCCCGTGCCCTCTCGGCACGCCTCGCATTGGCGGTGCCTCTAGCCCGACAGGATCGCCGACGACACGTTCCTGCCTATCCCCCTGATGAATACATGTGATATTGTAGCACGAGTGATTTAGGTTAAGTGTGATTTCCCCTAATGTAAGTATTGTGCAGTGACTTCATATAGTGAATATCGGGGTGAATACGATCACAGTGAGAAGTTAAAGGACGAGAGTGTGGAACAAGATCTGATTGACTATACGTGTGAGTGACATCCCTGTTATACAATTAATAAGCCTGTGCCGCCGGGAGATTCCCCTATAAAGACATACCCCCATTACTGTGGAGGAATATTGTGAAAGGAAGTATTAATGGTATTCTCTCCCTCCCCCACGCTACCCATAAATCTTGTTTACCACCCTCTCTCACTCCCATATCTCAAGTAAGTGTAAATCAAGAATAAAATCAATTACCAAAGTCTTTTGGCTAGTGTAAACCATATAAACTTCGCGGCTAATATGTGCCGCACTCCAATATTACAATAACTTTCCCCTAGCCGTCACAAGTCACTCCCCGCACCTCCCCTATCTCCTCCTACTGAGACTCAACCCCCCCTCCCGCGCCCGGGCGCGCGCCAATATTTACTGCACTCTTGATACACTAGGATTGTTTGTGTTGTCATTACTATCAGAGAAGCAAGTATCCTGCGAGATACACATATCCCAGATAAGGTTATATATTGCTATATATTGTGCTGTAATATCTGCTGATTTGTCCTGTGTCTGACTGTGGTAATATACGTGTAAAGGTTGTTGCCTAGAGTTTTTGTGTCCTGCCTGTCTTTATTGGACTAAGCTCCGGTCTCGAAAGAGGACCCCGCTCCACGTTAGGTGAAATAGGAACGAGAAGTCGAGCCTAATTTCACCTAGCATTACAGATACAGCTTAGGAAAAAAAAAAAAAATCTGGCAAGGAGAAAGGTAAATGAAGGCTGCATCTGACCCCTCGAAATGGAAAAGTGTCCCGTAGCCTGAATTATATCGTTTGGGGATGATAAAAATAAGAGACAAATACATCATTGGTCTGAAGGCATGAAAGCTTGTTGCAGAGAGGGATGCCTTCTTGCAGTGGCACGTATTTAACCGGTCGGATGCACTGCTCGGTTGTACAAATGTTCTTCAGCTTACTCCCTAACCCCTGAAAGGATGGTGACTGATTGCACAGGGAGGGTAACTTCAGCCTGCAGTCCACCGTGACCACGTTTATGATGAACCCGGGGCTTTTTCTAATGATATTACTATTACTGTTATAACCAATATTCTCAATGCTGATCCAAAAACAACAAAAAGTTTGTGGATGACGGATTTCAAATTACTCCAAAAACTAATAATACAATTAGAGAACGAGGCATAAAACATAGACCATAAAAGTTATCGGTTATGTTTCGGTTTTGCCCATCAGAATATTTTGTTTTCTGTGTGCTCCAGCAAACTATGCAAATACAAGCAGTAACAAAGTGATGCAATAATTTTGTCTTCATGCTTCAGTAGCTGTTCATATTTACACATTTTCTGTAATGGAACTGTTGGGGTTAACGGTGCAAAGATGAGAAAAAGAGGTTATTAATATCGCGAAGAATAAGTATGTTGGGTAGTGGCGCGTAGGATTGGGGGAAAGGAATGGCATATTGGGTTTGGAGAAGTAACAAGAGAGAATGAATAATACAAGGGAATGTACTGTATATGTGATATGAAAATGGTGATTGTGGAGGAAAGGAAAAGTAAGAGAATGGAATGGCATAAGCAAGAACTGATTAAGGACGGGTGGAGGAGCGCAAGTTGTGGAGTAGGATATTTATTGCCCGCGTTTAGAAGGCGGCATGTTTGCCGTCCTGTGTGTGTGTGAGTGTGTGTGTGTGTTCCCATTATATCTCGATCATGAATGGCTTGAGCTATCAACACGAAATCTTCAGGTTATCAAGATATGTAGTCCATTTGCCCGTCTTATGTACCCAGTGGTGAGTCGTGGAATGTTATATAATACAAGTTTTCGTATTTTAGTAAGCAGAAGGTACCTTTAAAGTGACTAAACTATTTCTAATTGGTTGTCCTCATGACAAGCTTGGCCATTACTCAGAATATGCAAATTAATGTTGCCATTATAGAAAAAACGAGTTTCCTTCATAACTTTGGAACCTATCTATCTATCTATTGCCAGACGCCTCAATCCCGGTCGGGGTGGCCACAAACAAATCGCCTCCACGTCGCCCTGTCCCCCGTCATTTCACTGCCCTGCTCCCAACTCACATCCCCCTCTCTCATATACCTCTCCACCCCATCCCTCCATCTCATCTTTGGCGTCCCCCTCCCTCTCCCCCCCTCCACCTCACTCACATACACTCTCTTCGTCAGTCTTTCACCATCCATCCTCTCCACATGGTCAAACCACCTCAGTGTACGAGTATTCCTCCTAACGCTTCGTATCACATCCACATCCACACCACAACGCTCCTTTATATCCTCATTTGTCAGCCTGTCTCTCCATGTGACTCCACAGGCTCCTCTTAAATAACTCATTTCCACTGCTCTCACTCTTGATTTGTGCCCTTCCAACAACGTCCAAGCTTCACTTCCATACGTTAGAGTTGGTATCACAATAGTCATGTGGTAACTTTTTCAATTCCATGCTCACTTCCCTGTTTATTATCACTGCTTTCAAGGAACCAGCAAGGAACCATAGAAGATAAATGAATGAATTTAGAGTTTTTACCCATGTTTTCAGGGTCTATGATTAATATAAAGGCACTGTTAAGTCTGAAATATGCATTGTATGGCTTTTTCTACATTGGGGGTTCCTTTCACTTATTCCTTTGTAGGCGTCTCATTCATCCAATATTAGGCTTGCGCTGAGTTTTTCTCTGACGTGTGAATTCAAACATAACAAGAGACACTTGTCGGGGCTGCTATCATCGTTCAGGTCTGGACCTACTATCAGAGTGGAAACTCAGCATGATGGTGGACTTTCTCATGACGAAGCTGATGTCACTATGATATCATACCTGCTGCAGTTTGCCAGTGATGAACTGGTGATAAGAATTCTCAGCGTTGATACTGATGTGCTTGTCCTGTCAATTTACTGGGTATGGAAAGAAGATCTTCTGCATGGCTGAAGGGTACAGATGGAGAAATGGGATGGTATATCATGGATATCAATGCAACATGCAGGAGGCTTGGTCCCAAATGTCTTCAGTTGTTGGGAATGCACACAGTGAGTGGTTGTGACACTGTATCTTTCCCATTTGGCAAAGGCAAAATCTGTGCCCTTAATGCCTTGCAGTCCCGTGACTTTCCTGCTTTGTCTGAAGTGCTGCGTGAAGCTGAGGCCAGTCAAGAGGATCTGACAAATATTGGGCAAGATTTCTTTGGGGCAATGTATGGACAGCCCCAAGTTACCTCCATGAATGTGGCCCGTCCTAGGCTGTATGTTAAGAAAAAGGGCAAGCCAGTTCGCATCATGACCTTGCCTACCACAGATGCCAATTTGCTCCTTCACATGCAGCGTGCACACCTACAGGTGATGCTGTGGAAAGCTGCGGATAGGCAAAGTCCTCCACAAGTGGACATTGTTCAGTGTGGATGGGAAGTGAAGGAGGGAATTCCATATCCCTCCATTGCCTTTGGTGCGCCAGCTCCCCCTAATTTGCTCCATGTTCTGAGCTGCTCATGCAGAGCTGAAGGAAAGGCCTGTGGGTCAGCATCATGCAGTTGCCATAAAAATCATTTGTCCTGTACAACATACTGTATATGTGGTGGTTCAGATGACTGTCATAATCCGTTAATGATCAACACTAGCAGTAATGGTACTGATGAAGATGATGAACACTCATATGATGAGAACTAAGTGCACAATAATTTACATGTTCTTGAAAGCCATTCATATTATGCTTTGAAGCTGAACGTGTTTCATACATACAGCTGGCTTCACTGCCACGAAGGCCACTGCAGTGTTGTCAACGCCGCCTCACCCTGAGTGAACTAAAACCCATGATTTGGGAATAACATCTGAAGCATCTCTCCCTCTCACCAATGAATGCTTCAATTTGTTCCTCCTAAATCACTGTTTGTGGTTCACACCATGGCAAGGGAGCACTGACAACACTGAGTGGCCTTTGTAGCAGTGAAGCCGGCTGTACATATTACATGCATGTAATTCACAATAACATTTTTCAGTGACATGGCTATGGTAAACCACTTGTGTAGTTGATCTTATACTCCATACAATATTAAACCAAGGCATAAGGAATTCATATACTGTTGCCAGTGGTTGCTAGAAGTTGTAAAATTATAAAGTGGTCATGAGCTGTTGAAAAGCAGTGAGATTAATTTTGTTTAATTTTTTGTCGTAAGTACTTACTTTTCAACATGACCAGAAATCTGGTATTCAGTACCTATTACGTTTGTGGTAGTGATGATCCGCATATGATTTTTAATATTGTGCTGTGTAGAATAATATTGCTCTCCACTCCGGGCAAAATCGAGATGTGGCCACTCTTGAAGCTTAATACACACGTAACCCACCACTGCACAATATTATGCGTGGTAAGTGGCCTCATCATAGTGTTTCCAGGAATGTAAAGAAACTTTTGCCCACAACTGTACATTTTAAGACTGAAATGGGTTTCATGGTAATCTTTGACCATGAAAACATGGGTGTAGATACCAGTTTTACATCTGTATCTTGTATGGTTGCAGAAATATTGAATAAAAAGAATAATTCTGTAATGGCGGCCTTAATTTGCATAATTCAAGTGATGCCCAAGGTTGTCATGAGGACAACCAATTTGAAATAGTTCAGTGGTCCCCTGGGTAAATGAAAAGACCAAAAAAACTTGTACAGTACTATAAAACATTTCTAGGTGCCCCACATTGGCAAATAGACTAATGGCCAAAATCTTGGCCGAGTTCGAACATGGGCACTCGGGGTCAAGGTCAGGGTCACCAATATGATTCCCAAAAGTCAACTAGTTTTTATCGTCCGCCACTAGCACCATTATAGCCTACCTCATGAACGGCTTGAGCTATCAACATGAAGCCTTTAGGGTATCAAATTTACAGCAGTGATGGAATTTTTTCTGGAACAAATTAGAGTACTGAGCGATTTAAATATCCAGGAGTGATACTAACAAACACAGGCTCTCAAGAAAACGAGGTTTGAAGCCAGACTTAAGTAAACGTAATAATTATGCAATGGTTAGACTTCATAAAGTTTTGACGCCTAATAGACCTGGAGGACACATCAGAATTTATCATTACACTATAGTTCTTTCACCTTAACTTGGCTTAGAGTTTTTGTCATTTTGGAGTTAATTTCCACATTGATCGATGTTAGAAAAAGAACACTACGGGTTGCATCCTTTCCATTGCACTTCTTCGTAACTAGTATCATATTCTAGCGTTAATCTCTCGTTTCAACTCAGCATTCAAGATGGAGAGGTGGTAATTTTAGGCCAAGTTAGAGTAAATGGAGTACAGTCTTGTAAGATCTGGGTCCGTATTCTCGTCTGCTAAGGAAGCTCCCTTGCACATTTTCCTATGTGATTTGTTTAGCATAGTGCATCTTACTGTCTTTCTCCGTGCTATATCTATCTATCTATATACCTAGGCTGCTTCCCCCAAGGAAAGGGAGGTAGCCGAGACAGGACGACACACTCCCCATTTACTGATCCATTCAAACACATTTATTCGTATCTTAGCCCCAAAGGGGAGAACGGACAGATCCTCACCGCACCACACCGCACAAGGGTCAACTGCACAATGCAATCAGTGACATCCGCAGCAGGGCCCGACAGCAGAGCTGGTTTACCCCTGCCACATCATAACAGACTCATCCCCTTACCCGCACCTGACCGCAAATAGCTGATATTCCCATACTCTGCATAAATGACGTACACAAGGATATTATCTGAAATACCTGCCGCCGCCAGACCACTCACCCCACCACCCCCCACCCCACCACCGAGTCACCACCACACCACCACCCCAGGAGGACACCACGGCGGGGTTAGTGACCCAGGACAAGAGGGTCACCAGGACACCTATTCCCGGAGCCCCTCTTCCCCGCAACTGTTACAACACCAGGTGAGCATCAAAAGGCAACGACCCTGCCGGCAGGGCAACGCTCGGCAGGTTCGGGGTGGGGCTGATCCAGAGTCAGTCCTAGGCAACACCGCGGTACGGCCACTGTACGTACTGGGGAAGGAGCGGCCACTGTACACTCTTCAGTTGTTTCCCCCTGTGACACCGCCATCACGGCCACCGTACATGAAGGGGGAGGGAGCGGCCATCATACACCCCTCAGTCACAGCCACCTGTGGGGACGGCCTCGGGGCATTAGTTATTGAATGCACCCCGACTGGCAGAGAGAGGAATAGAGGAACCGCGTTCACGGGCCACCGTACGTGACGGGGAGGGAACGGCCACCGTATGCTCCTCATCCACTATTACCTCTTATGGGAGTAACCCCTCAGTTATTTCCCGAAGGGCAGGCAGGCCCACGGCTATGGCCTTAGTGCGTGCAAAGGTAAGCAGACCCTTGGCTATGGCCTCAGCACGCACCGGAGAGGGCACTGCCTCTGTGCACCCCTCTCCTGCCTTTTCCTCCTGTGGGGGCAACACCGTGTTCATGGCCACCGTACGTGACGGGGAAGAAGTGGCCACCGTACGCCCTTCAGTTGCTTCTCACCAGGTGGGTAGGCCCACAGCTACGGCCTTAGTGCATGAGAGGGTAAGGCGACCCTTGGCTACGGCCTCAGCACATACTGGAGAGGGCACTGCCCCTGGGCACCCCTCTCCTGCCTTTTCCTCCTGTGGGAGTAACACCGGGTTCACGGCCGCCATATGTGACGGGGAAGGAGCGGCCACCGTACGCCCTTCAGTTACCTCCCGGCAGGTGGGCAGGCACACGGCTACGGCCTTAGTGCGTGACAGGGTAAGGAGACCCTCGGCTACGGCCTCAGCATGCACCAGAGAGGGCGCTGCCCCTGTGCATCCCTCTCCTGCCTCTTCCTCCTTTGGGAGCAGCACCGTGTTCACGGCCACCGTACGTGACGGGGAAGGAGTGGCCACCGTACGCCCTTCAGCTGCGAGCCCTAGGAGTCATGGAAACGTGTTCATGGCCACCGTACGTGACGGGAAGGGTGTGGCCACTGTACACCCCTCATTCGTGACCCCAAAGGCTCTCCCGGAGCAGGAGGTCCCTTGCGCGGCCGACCCGTTTCCTCTCGGCTGCATGGGATGCCCTTTGTCTCCCCACCGGAGCGATTCCCCAGAGGTGCTGGCGGCGTGGTGGCGTGGACCAGTACAAACCCTACCACTTACCCCTGGGAGGTCTTTGTTCCTGATAGACACCCGATGGAGGCGGCACCGCAGTCCAACCGTGACGGCGCTCCTCCCTGCAGGCAGCCGCAGCCCCCAGACTCCCAGGTCTGGCCAGCAGCCCCCAGGCCCAGACCACCCCGGCTCTCTCACTCCTAGGAGCCAGAGGTGCCAGGCCTGCCCCCTGCAGCTGTTTGGCCCCAGCCCTGAGGGCCACTCCACAGGTCGAGGCCCCCAGACCGGAGGGCCTCCCTGCACCCCATCGACACGGTCCCGGTGTGAGGGCCTCCCCTCAGGTCGAGGACCCCAGAGTGAAGGGCCTCCCTGCACCCCGACGACGACTACAGATCGAAGCCCCCAGACCGGAGAGCCTCCCTGCACCCCACTGATGCGGCCCCAGTGTGAGGGCCGCCTCTCAGGTCGAGGCCCCCAGAGTGAAGGGCCTCCCTGCACCCCAACGACGACTACCACCCGGGCAGTGACGCCCCTACGAACAGTGCGCTGCCCCCTTCAGGAGGACTCCCCGTAGGGCCTCTCTCTCACGCCCAGGACGCACAGCAAGGTGATACCCAAAGGAAATACGGGTATGTAGTGACAATGATACAGTGAACAATCACCACATTAGTGCATAGTGAGAGAGAATAAAGTATGGCCCGAATGATAAGTGAATAACTATAAACCCATTCAGTGTACAGTGACCCGATACTTGGCAGGACAGAAAAGACTGTATACAGGAGTGCATAAAGAAAACGTGGGTTAGAGCAGGTGCGCGCGGGGCTCATTAGAAACCTGTGATTCAGTACTACTGGGACTAAGTAACTCCCGCGAGTGACGCGACCCGCATTCTACCCACTTATGGTACTATTCGCTTCCCCCACTCCTGATCCCGTCCTCCCACAGTGAAACAGACTCAGTGAATTAAACGCCATCTCTGCCAAAGTGTATTATTCGGGTACTGTAATATCCATACTAAATATCCCTGTACAAGTGAATAGTGACTTACTGTGTGTGCCATTTTGTCTAGTGTATTAAAGGCTAATTCTTATTCCCTGTCTTTTACCAATATCCAATATCTCTTTGTCCATATTGTCACGGTGTCAGAATTAAAGTAATAGATGTGTTAAGGTGTACTGCCTGATTTTTATGTCCTGTTCCTCTGTGGGTGCTTTATTTCCGGTCCGGAAAGAGGACCCCGCTCAGTAGCTGTTGTTCTTAAGACGAGAAGTCGACTTAAAAACACACAGCATAACATTAACCATCCATGTTCAAAACTAAATCGTTAAGGAACTGGTGCTAGGGAGCCTCCTTACCCGATGAGAATACGAGCCCATGTGGTACGAATTGTGGTGTGAGAATAAGAGTTTCCATGCAATTCCATACCTTCAAAAAGAAGGCCCTGAAAATCATCAAGGGGAGATGGCAGTGATTCGTGAAGCATAATGTGCAGGATGCTCATTTCCGTCGCGTTTTCCAATTTTGCATCTTTTCGTGTTCAGGAAAGTCTAAGTTAGGGTAGGTTTGTTTGGTTAGTATCTGGTTAGGTTGGTTTGTTAGTTACGTTAGGTTAGCTCAGGGTAGGATAAGTTCGAGTCTGGGTCAGGTTAGCTATGTTTTCTTAGTATCACGGTAGGTTAGTTAGGTTAGAGGGTGCAGGCGGGATGGAGTGGGTGGAGAAAGATGACAGGAGTGATCTGTGACTGAAGGGTCTCTGCAGAAATGAAAGGGAAAGTTTATAAGACTGTAGTGAGGCCAGCCATTTTGTATGGAATGGAATAGTACCACTGACAAAAAGACAGGAGGCACAGTTGGAGGTAGCAGAACTGAAGATGTTGCGTTTTTCACTAGGAGTGATGAGGTTGGACAGAATTAGAATTGAATATATTAGAGGGACAGCGCACGTAAGTCAGTTTGGGGACAAAGCTAGAGAGACGAGACTGAGATGGTTTGGACATGTGCGGAGGAGGGATGAGGAGTATGTCGGGAGGAGGATGGTGGAATTGGAGTTACCAGGCAGGAGGAAAAGAGGAAGGTCAAAGAGAAGGTTTATGGATGTAGTGATGGAGAACATACGGGTGGTAGGTGTAAGAGAAGATGCAGAAGACAGAGTAAGATGGAGACAGGTGATCCGCTGTGGCGACCCTTAAGGGGAGAGCCGAAAGAAGAAGAAGACGTTAGGCTAGTCAATTAGATTAATCTGTTAGGTTGTCACGGTAATGTAGGATAGGTTGTTAAAATACCCGCCGCCGGACAACCCACCCCGCCACCCCCCACCCCACCACTGAGCCGCTACCACACCACCACCCCAGGAGGACACAACAGTGGGGCTAGTGACCCAGTACAAGAGGGTCACCGGGACACTACTGTCCTGAGTCCCTTTTCCCCGCAACTACTCCAACACCAGGTGAATGGAAAGAGACAATGACCTTGCGAGCAGGACAGCCATCACCAGAATCTGGGTGGGACTGAACAAGATTCAGTCCCAGGTAACACCGCGTCGACGGCCACTGTACGTGACGGGGAAGGAGCGGCCACTGTACGCCCTTCAGTTACCTCCCCAAGGGCAGGAGGCCCAAGGCTACGGGCAGAAGTACACACCAGGGTAAGGAGACCCTCGGCTACAGCCTCAGTGTGTACCGGAGAGGGCGCAGCCTCTGTGCACCCCTCTCCTGCTGTTCTCTCCTATGGGAGCAACACCGCGTCGACGGCCACTGTACGTGACGAGGAAGGAGCAGCCACTGTGCGCCCTTCAGTTGCTTCCCAAAGGGCAGGCAGGCTTACGGCTGCGGCCGATGTTTTTTTTTTTAATGCAAGGAAGAAGGAACCAAAGGTCATGAGCCCGCAGTAACAGTTCCCTCCAAGAGAAAAACAAAATACAATAGAGAGCCAAATTCAAGATCCGATCATTTTGAGATGCCTGGACACACTGCGTTTGAAAGACTGGAGATCATAGGCAGCAGGAAATACAGACAGAGGGAGACAGTTCGAGAGCTGACCTGTTGCATAAATGAAAGACTGGGAGTAACGGTTAACTCTTGCATTAGAGAGTTGGACAGAAAAGGGATGAGAGTTTGTTGCCAGACGGGTGCTACGCGCCCGTCATAGAGGTGGAGGAATGCAAGCAGACAGTTCAGAGGAGTAGTGACCATTAAAGTAGCGTTAGAAAAGAGATAAAGATGCAACAGAGCGGCGAAGAGACAGAGGTTGAAGGGAGTCAGTAAGAGGAGGAGAGTTAATGAGACGAAAAGCCTTTGACTCCACCCTATTGAGAAGAGCTGTATGTGGGGAGCCTCCCCACACATGAGAGTTGTACTCCACACAGGGGCGGATAAAACCCCTGTATAGAGTCAACAATTGTGCAGGGGTAAAGAAAGAGCGGAGTCGGCTTAGCACACCCAATCTCTTGGCAGCAGATTTTACAAGAGATGTAATATGATTTTTCCAAGATAAGTCCCGAGTAAATGAAACCCCAGGCATGTTCAAGGATGATGCAGGATTAAGCTGAATATTATTAAACATTAGTGGGTATACCTGTGGAAGATTTTGTCGGGTTGATAGGTGTAAGAACTGAGTCTTAGATGCATTAAAGACAACCATATTATTTTTACCCCAGTCAGAGATACGAGCCAAGTCCATAGCCTCATCCCTTGTTTGTTGAAGTAACTGTTGAGATGGGCGTTGCGGGAACCGAATGGAAAGGTGAAGGGTGGCGTCATCAGCGTATGAGTGGATAGGGTTAGATGTACAGCTTAGAAGATCATTGATGAATAAAAGGAAGAGAGTTGGTGATAGGACAGAGCCCTGAGGAACACCACTGTTGATAGATCTAGGAGAAGAACGATGGCCGTCTACAACAGCGGCTATAGAACGACCAGAAAGGAAGCTAGCGATGAAGGCACAGATAGAAGGATAGAAACCGTAGGAGGGCAGTTTGGAAATTAAAGATTTATGCCAGACTCGATCGAAAGCCTTTGAGATGTCAAGTGCAATGGCAAAGCTTTCGCCAAAGTCCCGAAAGGAGGATGACCAAGAGTCTGAAAGGTAGGTGAGAAGATCGCCAGTGGAGCGTCCCTGACGGAACACATACTGACGATCGGAAAGAAGGTTGTGATAGGAAAGATGCCTTAAAATTTTTCCATTAAGAATTGACTCGAAAACTTTTGAAATACAGGACGTTAAAGCAATTGGACGATAGTTGGAGGGTTGGGAGTGGTCACCCTTCTTTGGGACTGGCTGAATGAGAGCAAACTTCCAGCAAGAAGGAAAGGTACAAGTTGACAGACAAAGGTGAAAGAGTTTGCCTAGGCAGGGTGTAAGCACAGAAGCACAGTTCTTGAGAACAACAGGAGGGACCCCATCAGGCCCATATGCCTTGTAAGTACTGAGGCCAGTGATGGCAGAAAATACATCAACTGAAGAAATTTTAATGTCAGCCATGAGGAAGTCAGAGGGGGGAAGTGATGGAGGAACAGCACCGGAATCGTCTAAGGTGGAATTGGAGGAGAAAGTCTGTGCGAAGAGATCTGCTTTATAAGTAGAAGAAATAGCTACAGAACCATCAGAGTACAGTAGAAAAGAGGAGGGAAGGATGATGAGGTAAAGTTGTTAGAAAGATTTTTGGCAAGGTGCCAGAATGAGCGGGAAGAATTCGAGTTGGAGAGTTGAGAGCATTTAGTACACACCAGGGTAAGCAGACCCTCGGCTACGGCCTCAGTGTGTACTGGAGAGGGTGCAGCCTCTGTGCACCCCTCTCCTGCTTTTCTCTCCTACGAGAGCAGCACCACGTCGACGGCCACTGTATGTGACGGGGAAGGAGCGACCACTGTACGCCCTTCAGTTGCTTCTCTAAGGGTAGAGAAGCTACCGGCTACGGCCAAAGTATGTACCAGGGTAGACAGACCCTCGGCTATGGCCTCAGTACGTACTGGAGAGGGCGTGGCCTTTGTGTACCCCTCTCCTGCTTTTCCCTCCTACGGGAGCAAAACCGCGTCGACGGCCACTGTACGTGACGGGGAAGGAGTGGCCACTGTATGCCCTTCAGTTGCTTCTCATAGTGCGGGTAGGCTCACGGGTACGGCCACAGTACGTACCAGAGTAAGCAGACCCAAGGTTACAGCCTCAGTACGTACTGGAGAGGACACGGACTCCGTGTACCCTTCTCCTGCCTTTTCCACCTGCGGGAGCAGCACCGCCAGCACGGCCACTGTACGTGCAGGGGAAGGAGCGGCCACTGTACGCCCTTCATTCGTGGCTCTGAAAGCACTCCTGACGCAGGAAGTCCCTTGCGCGGCCGACCCCTTCCCTCTCCATCTTTTTCCGCCACTATTGCTTCCACAGTCACCATTCCACCCCACCACGAAGCTTGGGTAGAACTAAACAGACCCTCGGGTACCTCCGTCCTTTTCTCACCTTCCTTACCCACCAGACCCCTCTCATCCTGTTTAGTGTCCCCCACCTTCCTCCCCCCCCGTGCCCAGGCAATACGTATCGCAAACCTCGCCACAACACCACTAACTCTACCGCGAGGACTCATCATTGGCAACATGGAAGAAGCCAAACCATGCCAAACACCACCCCCTAACCACCCCACTCTCCCTGACCTACCATCACACCTATCCCCTTCCCAAACCAACAGCCTCCGACAACTACTCCTGGACTTTCAGGACCTTTTTTCCTCCGGTCCAACAGACCTCGGCCACACTACTTATCTCAGTCACGAGATACACATGACCGGACCTCCCATTCGCCAACCATCGCGCTGGAAAAATCCTAAGCAACGGGCAGAAGAAGACCAGCAGGTCCAGGACATGCTTGATGCCGGTGTCATCTCCAACTCCACCAGCCCGTGGTCCTCACCCGTCGTACTCGTGAGAAAAAAAGACGGAACCATGCGCATCTCTATTGATTACCGCAGAGTAAACGACGTTACCATCAAGGACGCCACGCCCCTACCCAGAATCGACGACTCCCTTGACTCCCTGCACGGCTCAACATGGTTCTCTACCCTAGACCTGCAGTCAGGTTACTGGCAGGTCCCCGTTCACCCAGACGACAAACAAAAGACCGCCTTCTCAACCTTGAACGGGAAACACTATGAATTTAATGTCCTTCCCTTCGGACTCTGCAACACCCCCACCACATTTTCCCGCCTCATGGAATCTGTCCTGAGCGGTCTGACCTGGGAAATCTGCCTGGCCTACCTGGATGATGTCATAGTCTTCAGTCACACCTGGGCCGACCACCTTCACCTCCTTAAACAGGTGTTTCAACGAATACGCCAGGCTGGGCTCAAACTCAAACCCACAAAGTGCGTCCTGGCCAAACGATCCGTCTCCTTCCTAGGGCACGTGATCAAAGCCGAGGGCATCTCACCTGACCCCGACAAACTACGTGCGATTGCCGACATCCCCCTACCTCGCGACGTACACGAAATCAGGGCCTTCCTAGGTCTAACTTCATATTACAGATGCTTTGTAAAAAGGTTTGCCGACATCGCCAAACCCCTCCATGACCTGACAAAAAAGGGCAAACCATTCATATGGACAGAACCGAGAAAAACTGCATTCAACACCCTCAAGTCCAAGTTGATCTCTGCCCCCATCGTTGCATTGCCAGATTACAAGCTCCCCTTCCGTTTGTACACCGACGTCTCCCTCATAGCCATAGGGGCTCTCCTTGCCCAAGTACAACACGGCCGCGAACACAATCGTGCCAGCCGCACCCTGAATCCAGCTGAAAGAAATTACGCGGCCACCAAACACGAGTGCCTCGGAATCATCTGGGCTCTTGAATACTTCCATTCATATATCTCCGGCACCCACGTAGTTGTCATTACTGACCACCAATCCCTACAATGGTTGCGCCAATCCAATACCACCAATGCCCAACTGATACGATGGCGAGAAGCACTCGAAGAGTACGATTTCGAGATATCATACCGACCAGGCAAGTTGCACACTAACGCAGACGTCCTTTCCCGCCTACCTATCAATGCCATTTGCCCAGAACCAGACCTAATCCAAATGTGCAAAAATAAGCAACGTCCTAACTGGATCCCGCCAAGCACATTCGCCAAGCTCCACCTTCACTGCGACCACCTGTTCGATCCCAACGGCCACATCGTCCTAGACCCTACCACCACACATGACGCAATGCTGCACCTTCACGCCAACAATGGCATCCACCTTGAGACCAAGAAACTCTTCCAAGTTTTCAGTGATATGTACTGGACAGCTAACCCATCCACACCATTGCCAAAAACATCATCCAATCCTGCCGCGCATGTGCTTTGGGGAAAGACATCACTCGCACACCCGGTCCTTCAGGAAAACTAACAGCACAGAAACCGTGGCAGTTACTTTCCCTTGACGTCGTCGGCCCCCTCACACCCAAAGCGGGATACAAATACATTATCACATTCGTAGATGTGTACTTGAAATTCATCATCACATGTCCTGCCAAAGATCACAACGCTGTATCAGTTGCCGACGCCCTGACACTCGCCACGTCTTCCCTTATTTTGGCATTCCCCAAGCCCTACACTCGGATAATGCCCCAGAATTCACTGGCAAAGTCTGGGAAGAACTGGCGAAAATATTCGGTTATCATGTCTCCCACTCATCCCCCTACTGGCCCCAAGGTAACAGCATCTGCAAGAGGAGCATTGCTCCCTCATGAACCAAGTCTGGACACGCATCATGCAAACAGGGAATGACGATTGGCCCTCCCATGTCAATATTGTTCAATGGGGCTTCAACACGTGCCCACGAGATGATGGCATAACCCCCCACGAGCGAGTTTTCGGGGAAACCCTGCTCCTTCTGCTCCTCCGCCACCACCTCCACCCGCCCACCCCGCCCTCCACCACTGACCCCCTTCACCACCTCAAATGCCGCCTCCACCACCTCCAAGCCCAACAAGACCTTATGCCCGACACCAACCACTCCAACCCCTACAAACCAGGCCAGTCCGTCGTCGTGGCACACCTACCTGCCCCCACCAAGACCTCCCCCTGGTTCGATGGTCCCTTCAAAATAGTCAGAGTCCCTAACCCCTACCAAGTGATCATTGACCAACAAGGACAGCTACGCATGTATCGCAATCGCCACGTGCGACCTTTTCACCCCTCCAACAATGACCACCCTCACACCCGCGGGCCCCGCACCTCTTCCCGTGCACATGTCCCCTCCGCGTCATCTAAGAATTACCCCCCAGATTCTTACTCTTACTCCTTCTCACTCCCACCCTCCACCTCACCCATGAGCATGCCGACTCCCACAACACCCACTCCCGACACACCACCCTCCAACACCGACCCTAACCCCCAAACCCCCGCCCCCAGTCATGACCATCCTACCTCTACACCACCTCCACCGCGGTGGCTCAATCGGTAGAGAGGTGGCCTGCAGTCCTAACGGACCCAGGTTCGAATCCCGGCTGGGGCAGGAAACAGTTTCAGGATTTGAATTTCATTAAATCAGGCTTTACTAATCTATCAGAAGACCCGCCAACATGTCGTAAAAATACCCCCGCTAATACCAATACACCAGTCCTGTATGAGACAGCCCTAGCATGTATTCAATATGGACGGTGGGTGTTAAGCGCCGAAGTGGTGACATGTAGAGGTGTATGGTATGTAGGAGGACTGCTGGGCCTTGATAGCAGGCTGTGAAGCCTATGCCCAGAGTCGGACACATAAAAAAAAATAAAAATAAAAATAAAAAAACATCACCGCCCCCGCCACCCACAGCTGAATCCTCGGCCCACCAGCCTGACCATCCCTTGCCCGACGCCGCCACATCCCCACAGCCCACCACTCACCCCCCCTCCCACCTGTCCACCCACCATCTCCCACACCACACCACTCTCCAGCCCATCACGCAGAAGCACCACCCGCCCTACCACACCCCCCTACTCCACGACCACTCTCATTATACGCGACACACTGCACCCTCACCTGCCTCCCCCCCAATGGCAGCACGCCCTCACCACCACCACGTGCCCAACTACCCTTACCACCCACACTCACCCTCACCACCACCACCACCACCAGGTCAGGATGTCTTTCACGCCCACCCTCCAGATACACACCAACACCGCCGCCCACCGCCCACACACCCCACCATTCACCACCACAAACCACCCACACTCCAAACACCTTCCCCATAACCCTCCCTCTCCACCAAGCATGATGGAATCCTCCCAAGTCCCAATTCCCCACAGGACAACGCTCCTCCCACCAACCCATCCCCCATAAATGCCCCAATCTCCCGTCACTCGCCAGCATTCAGCTTTTGCCTCCCCACCAAGCACCATTGCCCGAGATGAGGATCACCAGAATCCACTGACTGCCCCACGACCGCCCACATGTCAGGATCCAGGAGACACACCACCTTCTTCGCCTCATACGCTGGACCGACCACCCATCCCCCCTCCAGCTCACTCTCAACCCCCACCGAGAGCCAAACCCCATCACCTTCCACTGGACCAGCCTCCTACAACATCTCACCCCAGCCCACCAGACATCCACCACCACAACATACCACCTCCAGTCACGGGGCTGTGACTTCTTTACCACGGAGGGTGGTAAAATACCCGCCGCTACCACACCACCACCCCAGGAGGACACAACAGTGGGGCTAGTGACCCAGTACAAGAAGGTCACCGGGACACTGCTGTCCTGAGTCTCTTTTCCCCACAACTACCCCAACACCAGGTGAGCGGAAAGAGGCAATGACCTTGCGAGCAGGACAGCCATCACCAGAATCGGGGTGGGACTGAACAAGATTCAGTCCCAGGTAACACCGCGTCAATGGCTACTGTAAGTGATGGGGAAGGAGCAGCCACTGTACGCCCTTCAGTTACCTCCCCAAGGGCAGGAGGCCCAAGGCTACTGCTAGAAATACACACAAGGGTAAGGAGACCCTCGGCTATGGCCTCAGTGTGTACCGGAGAGGGCGCGGCCTCTGTGCATCCCTCTCCTGCTGTTCTCTCCTATGGGAGCAACACTGCATCGATGGCCACTGTATGTGATGGGGAAGGAGCGGCCACTGTACACCCTTCAGTTGCTTCCCAAAGGGCAGGCAGGCTTACGGCTGCGGCCGAAGTACACACCAGGGTAAGCAGATCCTCAGCTATGGCCTCAGTGTGTACTGGAGAGGGTGTGGCCTTTGTGCACCCCTCTCCTGTTTTTCTCTCCTACAAGAGCAACATCGCGTCGACGGCAACTGTACGTGACGGGGAAGAAGCGGCCACTGTACGCCTTTCAGTTGCTTCTCTAAGGGTAGATAAGCTCCCGGCTACGGCCAAAGTACGTACCAGAGTAGACAGTCCCTCGGCTACGGCCTCAGTACGTACTGGAGAGGGCACGGCCTCTGTGCACCCCTCTCCTGCTTTTCCCTCCTACATGAGCAACACCGCGTCGACAGCCACTGTACGTGACGGGGAAGGAGCAGCCACTGTACGCCCTTCGGTTGCTTCTCATAGGGCGGGTAGGCTCACGGCTACGGCTGCAGTATGTACCAGGGTAAGCAGACCCAAGGTTACGGCCTCAGTACATACTGGAGAGGACACGGACTCCGTGTACCCTTCTCCTGCCTTTTCCACCTGCGGGAGCAGCACCGCCAGCATGGCCACTGTACGTGCGGGGGAAGGAGCTGCCACTGTACGCCCTTCAGCTGTGTGCCCTAGGAGTCACGAAACTGCGTTCACGGCCACTGTACGTGACGGGGAAGGAGCGGCCACTGTACGTCCTTCATTCGTGGCTCTGAAAGCACTCCCGATGCAGGAAGTCCCTTGCGCGGCCGACCCCTTCCCTCTCGGCTGCGTGGGACGCCCTTTGTCACCATCCGGGAGTGTTGCCCCAGAGGTGTTGCCAGAGTGGTGGCAAGGCCTGATCCAGGTCCTACCGCCTACCCCTGGGAGATCCCTGCTCCTGCCGGACACCCGACGGAGACGGTACCTCAGCTCACCCCTGTCGGCGCCTCCCCCTACAGGCGACCGCAGTCCTAGGACCCCCAGGCCCGACCAGCAGCCTCCAGGTGAGGGCAACCCAGGCTCTCTCTCCCCACGGAGCCAGAGGCGACAGGCCCGCCTCCTACAGCTGTTTGGCCCCAGTCCCAAGGGCCACCTCTCAGGTCGAGGCCCCCAGACCGGAGGGCCTCCCTGCACCCCACCAACGAGGCTCCAGTACGAGGGCCTCCTCTCAGGTCGAGGCCCCAGACAGGAGGTTCTCCCTGTATTCCACTGACGACCAGGACCCGGGCAGTGACTCCCCTGCGGGCAGTGTATTGCCCTCTACAGGAAGGCTCCCCCTAGGGCCTTCCCCTCACGCCCGGACACCAGAGTGATTTGTGCCCAGGACACACGGGTAAATAGTGACGCCCCTTGTACCATGAACAATCAAGATGGGAAAATAACAGTGAATAGTGACAAAGTGAGGGCCAGCATAATACCAGTGAAAGTTACCACTAACCTATAAGAGCCCGATACCCGGCAGAATAGAAAATACCCTGAGTCCCAGATAAGAGAACTTATAGTAATTGTGAACCGAGACTAGGGTGCGCGGAAGAATCAAAAGTCTGTGTATGAGTGCCGTCGCGACTAAGTGACTACATCAAGTGTCGCGATCCGCACCCTTTCTAGTTATAGTAGTATTCACCCCACTGACTCTTGGCCTTGTTCATTCCCAGTGCATCGGACTAAATATATATAATATGAATTCTGCCTAAAGACGAAATAAGGGTATCGCAATATTATAACTAATAACATAAGTGTACATGTAGAATACTGTGTCTCAAGTGTAACTGTGAATCTTGGTGTTAAAGGCTAACTATGTGTCCCCGTCTACTGTATATCCAATACCACTCTGTATTATATTGTAACGGTGTAGAAATTAAGGCAATAGATGTGTTAAGGTATAGTGCCTGGTTTTTATGTCCTGTTCCTTTGTGGGTGCTTTACTTCCGGTCCGGAGAGGACCCCGCTCAGTCGCTGGTGTTCTTAGGACGAGAAGTCGACCTAAAAACACCCAGCATAACAGTTGTCAGTCTCGTTATCTTAGTTTGTTAGTCAGTTTCGTCAGTACGTTAGGTTAGGTTAGTTTAAGTTAGCTTAGAGTAAAAAACTGAATAAGAATACAATAGTGGAAGGATCATCCAGGGAAAATCAAACTTAGCGCGTAGTGCAAAAGTGGTATACAGTACGGGCATCAGCGTTTCCATCCCAAAAGAATAATTACCCGGTAGCGAGATCTGGGGCGCCTTCACGTGGTGGCACCGATATACCTAGGCAACTCAAGTGCCGGGTGATACAAATGTCCCTCAGCTGCTCCCCTAACCCCGGAAAGGAGGATTGTGGAGTGTAGGAGCCTGCAGTCCACAGGGTTCACACTTAGATGAACCTGGGGCTACAAAAAGAACAACTCTCTTACCTCCGAATTTGATCTGCAGGAAGGACAAGAGGCGTGGGGACTGTGCAATCTCCCTCAATTCCCATTCTGCAAAAAAAAAAAATAAATAAATACACTAAATGAATAAAATGAAAAAAAAAAAAAGCTTGATAATTTTCCTCTTGTAATAAATTTATTTTTGCAGAAGGTCCAAAGACCTATGGTTGTATTCTACGTGCTATAGGAAGCTTCGTAACACCTCTTCCTTAATGATTTATTTTGCTTACTAGACCTTAATATTATTTTTTATGTTATGTAATTTTAATACTGACATAGTTTCTCAGTAACATTCAAGAGTATACTGAGGCGTCATTTGCAAATTGTTATGCTGGGTGTTTTTAGTCCGACCTCTCGTCCTAAAACCGCCCGCGATTGAGCTGGGTCCTCTTTCCGGACCTGAAGTAAAGCACCCACAAAGGAACAGGACATAAAAACCAGGCAGTACACCTTAACACATCTATTGTCTTAATTCATACACCGTTACAATATAGAACAGAGAGACACAGGATATGTTTTGGATAGGGACGCAGAGTTAGCCTTCAATATAAATGTACACGGTTACACTCAGGATGTAGTATTCTTCACTTACACATGAATACTAAATAACTAATACACGATACCCGTATTCTGTCTATTGGCAGAACTGATATTTTATATATTAAGCCTGATGCACTAGGGGTGGAAAGGGCCAAGGGTCAGGGGAGTGAATATTACTATAAGTGTTCAGGGTGCGGGCCACGACACTCGGGAAAGTCACTTAGTCGCGGTAACACGTGTTCAAACGCGATTGGTTTTCCCGCGCACCACTGGTCTTGACCCACTATTTCTATATGTTATTCTATCTGTATTTTTGTAGTATTTTCCACTCTGCCCGGGTATCGTTTCTCAGTGTGTCACTTATAACTTAGTCACTTATATTGTTCTGGCCCTCACTTTGTTACTGTCACTACACACTCTCGTCTCGGCGGTTCACAGCACGAGAGGCGTCGAGATCACTACATACCCTTTTTTCCTGGGTTTAACTTGATGAGTCGCCCAGGCATGAGAGGAGGCCTTATTGGGGAGCCTTCCTGTAGGGG
The DNA here is from genome assembly GCF_032717465.1 of Coenobita brevimanus. Taxonomy (NCBI): domain Eukaryota; kingdom Metazoa; phylum Arthropoda; class Malacostraca; order Decapoda; family Coenobitidae; genus Coenobita; species Coenobita brevimanus. The sequence continues at coordinate 2,166,946 of NC_137055.1, forward strand.
ACAACACACTGCCCATAGGAGTGTCACTGCCCGGGCCTTCGTCGTCGGGGGTGTACAGGGAGTCCCTCCCATCTGGGGGCCTCGACCTGGGAGGAGGCCCTCGTACTTGAGCCTCGTTGGTGGGGTGCAGGGAGGCCCTCCGGTCTGGGGGCCTCGACCTGGAAGGTGGCCTTCGGGACTAGGGCCAAACAGCTGCAGGAGGCAAGCCTGTCGCCTCTGACTCCGGGGAGAGGGGGAGCCCGAGTTGCCCGGGTCTGGAGCCTGCTGGTCAGGCCTGGGGGTCCGGGGGCTGCGGCTACCTTCAGGGTGGGGCGCCATCAGGGGTGAACTGCGGTGCCTTCTCTGTTGGACGTCCGTCAGGGGCAGGGACCTCCCAGGGGTAGGTGATAGGACCGGGATCGGGCCACGCCACCACTCTGGCAGCACCTCCGGGAACCACTCCTTGAAGGAGACAACAAAAGGCATCCCATGCAGCCAAGAGGAAAAGGGTTGGCCGCGCAAGGGACCTCCTGGTTCAGGAGGGCCGTTGCAGTCACGAATGAAGGGCGTACAGTGGCCGCTCCTTCCCCCACACGTACAGTGGCCATGTTGGCGGTTCCGTGACTCCTAGGGCCCGCAGCTGAAGGGTATACAGTGGCCACTCCTTCCCCCGCATGTACAGTGGCCATGCTGGTGGTGCTGCTCCCGAAGGAGGAAGAGGCAGGTGAGGGGTGCACAGTGGCCATGCCCTCCCTGGCACGTACAGTGGCCGTAGCCGTGGGCCTGCCTACCCTTCGGGAAGCAACTGAAGGGCGTACAGTGGTCGCTTCTTCCCCATCACATACAGTGGCCGTGAGTGCGGTGTTACTCTCATAGAAGGAGGAGGTAGTGGATGAGGGGCGTACAATGGCCGCTCCCTCCCCGTCACTAACAGTGGCCGTGATCGCAGCTCCACTACTCCTGCCTTTGCCATTCGGAGCGCATTCAATAACTAATGCTCCGAGGACATCCCCAGAGGTGGCTGTGACTGAAGGGCGTACAGTGGCCGCTCCTTCCCCCTCACGTACAGTGGCCATGATGGCGGAGTCACAGGGGAGAGACAACTGAAGGGCGTACAGTGGCCACTCCTTCCCCGGCACGTACAGTGGCCGTACCGTGATGCTGCTTGGGACTGACTCTGGATCAGTCCCACCCCGAACCTGGTGAAGGCTGCCCCGCTCGCAGGGTCATTGCCTCTTCCTGCTTACCTGGTGTTGGGCCAGTTGCGGAGAAGAGGAACTCAGGACAGGGGTGCCCCGGTGACCCTCTTGTTCCGGGTCAATAGCCCCGCCGTGGTGTCCTCCTGGGGTGGTGGTGTGGTAATGGCATGGTGGTGGGGTGGGGGGTGGTGGGGTGGGTTGTCTGGCGGCAGCGGGTATTTTACAAATGAAATCACTAAAGGAGAAGTGCTGCAACATTCCCCATCACGTACAGTGGCTGTGAGCGCGGTGTTACTCCCATAGAAGGAGGAGGTAGTGGATGAGAGGTGTACAGTGGCGGCTCCCTCCCCGTCACATACAGTGGCTGTGATCGCGGCTCCACTACTCCTGCCTTTGCCAGTCGGAGCGCGTTCAATAACTAATGCTCCGAGGCCGTGCCCAGAGGTGGCTGTGACTGAAAGGCGTACAGTGGCCGCTCCTTCCCCGGCACGTACAGTGGCCATACCGCGATGTTGCTTGGGACTGACTCTGGATTAGTCCCACCCCAAACCTGGTGAAGGCTGCCCCGCTCGCAGGGCCATTGCCTCTTCCTGCTTACCTGGTGTTGGGCCAGTTGTGGGGAAGAGGGACTTAGGACAGGGGTGCCCCGGTGACCCTCTTGTTCCGGGTCAATAGCCCCAACGTGGTGTCTTCCTGGGGTGGTGGTGTGGTAATGGCTTGGTGGTGGGGTGGGGGGTGGCTGGGTGGGTTGTCCGGCGGCGGCGGGTATTTTACAAATTAAATCGCTAAGGGAGAAGTGCTGCAAAATTGCCAGACCCATTGAAAGATTCTCAGCCATCAGTCCACTGGGTTCACGTTTCAGGGGTCATGGGGCTGCAGTTACATCTAGTACTAAACGTTTTGCAAATGACCTGAACTCACTCAACCAAGGAAGGGAGGATGGACTGGAGGGGGGCGGGGGATAAATTCAGTCTGCAGTCCAGAGGGTTCACATTTCTGATGAACCTAGGATTACTACTCCTACTATTGCAAATTCCAATAAAGTTTTGTGAATGATACTGGTATGCTAAACTTGCTTTCAAAGTAGTAGTATTGTATTAACATTATTGGCAATTAGCCTCGCCATATTTATAGGAAAAGTCCATCAGAATTTTATATACTGTTTGTGTTCCAGCAAACTACTCGTATCCAAACACTAAGAGTAACGATGCGATACGGTGTTAAAGTCCATGCAGTACATTTGGCATTAATATCTGCCTTTTTATGAAATATCAGTCTTCAGGACAGCAGGGGAAATAAAAACAGATGTAGTATCAACAACAATGACAAGGATGTCCGGTGGTGGGGCTTCGGGTGGGGGAGGTGCATGGCGATGTGGATGTGGAGAGGTAAGAACAAATAATGAAGTATTACAAGGGAGTGTGGGCTATATGTGGGATGGAAGTGGTAGACATGAGGAAAAGTAAAGTATCAGCAGGGATCAGAGGAAATCTGCAAAACTGCTGACAGACTTTGTTTCATAATTAAGCCACAGCCATTGTTTCTTGTTCTTAAAGCTGGTGGTGGTAATCTATGATCATATCAACATCCACCACTCATAGGAACAGGCGGGAGAGGCAAGGGAGGTTGTTTTTTTTTTTTTTTAAAATAAAGAAAAAGGAATTTAAGGCTTAGAAAATGCAAAAATCGTTCTTTAGAAATTACATTCAACACAAAAGGACGCTAAATTGAAGACTCCTTTATTTTGAGATGCTGGGACAACATGCCTAGATTGAAGATTATAGGCAGTAGGGAAGACGGACAGAGAAATAAAGTTCCAGAATTGACCACATACTTACATGAAGGACTGAGAGTACCTGCTAACTTTTGCAATAGAGATGGACAGCAAAGAGGTTAGAATATGTAGTTTGACGGGTGCTGTGTGCTTATCCCAGTGGTGTAGAAATGTAAGCAAAGATTTCCGTACAATGCCGGATTAACCATGAGGCAAATGAAACAACTGACTTAGGGCCTTAGGAAAAAAGGAGCTCTCCACAGTTTGTTGTGCTTGTTCAGTGTGATGAGAGAGAGAGAGAGAGAGAGAGAGAGAGAGAGAGAGAGAGAGAAAGAGAGAGAAGTTTTATGTTCTTTAATCATAAACGTTCCCTCAGTATCGCCCGCCTTAGGAAAGCCAGGCTTCAACACGTATGGCGGCTGTCCATACTGCTCGATCTCTGGCAGCCTTCCTATTCAGTCCCTTATCCGTGAGGTCGCACTGTATGATCTCGTCCGAGGTGTTTTAAGGTCTGCCTCTATCCCCACGTTCACTTCTCACCTTCCGCACCCAATTGTCATCCTTCATCCTCCCAAGATGCCCAAACCATTTCAGTCTCCCCCTCATCATCATAATACCAATACATTCAAATCCCATCTTTCCTCTCAACTCTTCGGTATCCTATAGTCTGACAGATCGAAACGTAGGGTTTTGGTGGAGTCACCCCCTCCCTGCACTGTTGCCACGTTTCCGAGCTGACCTCTCCATCAGCGATGACCTTGACACTGTTTCCCTCTTGTGATCTCCGTTTTTCTAATACCCCCTATACCCCTGCCACCAACACCCCCTATACCCCTACCCCCAACAACACCCCCATCAACAACACCCGCTATACCTCCACCACCAACACCTCCTATAAATATAGTCCCCCACCATCAACACCTGTATAATAATTAGCCGTTGATAATTGCTATACTTTTATTGAGAGCATACATTCTACCCTATTGCTCAAACTCCCTAATCTTACAATCCCATCTGTCTTAATCCTTCCCACTGCCTTCGTTCCTAAATCCCTTAATTGATCTATTTTTAACCTAAGTGTCCCCACACCTTTTAAACCATTTACCTCTCTGTCACTATTCTCCACCATATGTATCAACTTGTATTATATTGTGTATAGAACTTTCATACTGTATGCTGTACTACTGTATAATGTATAAGAATACCCACTGTTTAGTGGAAATAAAGTTTTATTATTATTATTATTATTATTATTATTTCTCTCTCTCTCTCTCTCTCTCTCTCTCGCTAGATTTTGTTATGTGTCATCCATGGTTTTTTACTTCCATTTTTATGTATGGATTATAATTTTGACTTTATTTCCGCACCACCCTTGAGGTAAAAGTCACGGCGCGTTTTTTTTATAGAGGTTTCCCCAATAGGCCTAAATCCTGTAGGGGGTTGGTGACCTCCCACAGCGTACACACAAACACGTGTCGCGTGAGTGCTGCCACCCCAGAGCTGTTTGATATATTTATTTTAATTATGAAAGGATCGCCTCTTCCCACTTTTATCCCTTCAAATTTTCTTGCAATTATACTTGCTAAATTAATTAGCAATGTTAGAAGTGTTGGGGAAGTAAATAATAATTAGAATATTTTTAGAGCAACACTGCCAAATTTTTATGCCACGTTTCTCTATTATCGTATAATATAGTATGCAGAATAGTTTTATTCTTCCTTGATACATGTCAGCACTTTCATTACAGTTATATTAGTATGAGTTATGTTTATGTATCATTCCTACTACACAAACCACAGGCGTTATACATCGTAGGGTTAGGAAACATGGCAATAGTGTAGGGAGGGGGTGACTCCACCCAAACCCTATGTTACGAGGAGGAACACTATAGTCTACCCAGGCCTCGCATTCAAGGACGCACTACACACCCATCTAATGACTGTAGTTTCTGTACGTTTGAGCCAAGAATGCCCTCTTCTTTTACTGCCCATGTCTCGGTACCATACAGAATTGCACTCCTAACAGACTTTCATAATAAATAAAAAATAATAGTATATAATATAAAAATATATTATCATTAACCCCGTGAATCCAATGACGTCTTCTGTAGTAATTTTTTGCTGCTTTCAGGTGGTTTGATACTAAAATGCGTGGCTTGAAGAACAGTGCCCCCGAAGAATACCATAGTACCCCCGATGACAGGGCAAGCCAAACACAGTTTAGTATGCCCGAAGATGCGCCGACACCCCCACACAGACCCCACGGGGTAGCCGCCACCAGTGACCACCACACCCGGCAACAGCGACATACGTCAGCCCGGGCCGTGCGCCCCTGTGTCATGCAGCCACCACTCCACCACCACCGTAGGAGAAGGACACTACCTTCGCGGAGTGGAATTGTTGAGCCAGCTAGGGGTGGAGTTAGAAAACACTCCAGACGGCGCGCCTCTGGTAGAGACGATCTATGGTCACTCCCAAAGTGTTCCGGTAGAGACGATCTATGGTCGCTCCCAAAGTCTTCCGGTAGAGACGATCTATGGTCGCTCCCAAAGTGTTCCGGTAGAGACGATCTATGCTCGCTCCCATCCTCGTGAGACGATCTATGCTCACTCCAAAAGTGTTCCGGTAGAGACGATCTATGGTTGCTCCCATCCTCGTGAGACGATCTATGGTCGCTACGAAAGTGCTCTGGTAGAGACGATCTATGGTCGCTCCGAAAGTGCTCTGGTAGAGACGATCTATGGTCGCTCCAAAAGTGCTCCGGTAGAGATGATCTATGGTCACTCCAATCCTCGTGAGATGATCTATGGTTGCTCCGAAAGTGCTCCGGTAGAGACGATCTATGGTCGCTCCCATCCTCATGAGACAATCCATGATCGCTCCCATCCTCGTGAGACGATCTATGGTCGCTCCGAGAGTGTCTTGGTAGAGACGACCTATTGTCGCTACCTTCCTCGTGAGACGATCTACTGTCGCTCTGAGGGTGTGCAGAGAGAGGTGAGTGGAGAGACGTACCCACGGCAGGAGGCTAGAGCCCAGGCTTCCTGTCCCAGAGTGACCCAGACAGGCCTCACAGCACTCCCCTGGTCTCTGTTCCCTACGCCTGGCTCTAGAGCAGATGCACCTGACGGACCGCAGTGGAAGTCGCTGCCGCAGCCCTCTCCTGTCGGTGCCCCTAGATGCTGGAGACCGCAGCCCACAGTCTCTCTCGGTTCTCCCCAGGACACCCGGGTGTGATCTCTCTACGCCCCCACGATGCCAGGACTTATCATAGAGGTTCCTGGAGCTATTCGGCCCCAGTCCCGAGGGCCACACGCCTGAGCCAAGCCCGGAAGCCACGGGAAGCCCAGGACGCGAGAGGACGCCCTTACGAGTTATCCCGTGCCCTCTCGGCACGCCTCGCATTGGCGGTGCCCCTAGCCCGGCAGAATTGCCAACGACACGTTTCTGCCTATCCCCCTGATGAATACGTGTGATATTGTGGCACGAGTGATTTAGGTTAAGTGTGATTTACCCTAATGTAAGTATTGTGCAGTGATTTCATATAGTGAATATCGGGGTGAATAAGATCACAGTGAGAAGTTAAAGGATGAGAGTGTGGAACAAGATCTGATTGACTATACGTGTGAGTGACATCCCTGTTATATAATTAATAAGCCTGTGCCGCCGGGAGATTCCCCTATAAAGACATACCCCCATTACTGTGGAGGAATATTGTGAAACGAAGTATTAATGGTATTCTCTCCCTCCCCCACGCTACCCATAAATCTTGTTTACCACCCTCTCTCACTCCCATATCTCAAGTAAGTGTAAATCAAGAATAAAATCAATTACCAAAGTCTTTTGGCTAGTGGAAACCATATAAACTTCGCGGCTAATATCTGCCGCCCTCCAGTATTACCATAACTTTCCCCTAGCCGTCACAAGTCACTCCCCGCACCTCCCCTATCTCCTCCTAGTGAGACTCAACCCCCCCCTCCCGCGCCCCCGCGCGCACCTATATTTACTGCACTCCTGATACACTAGGATTGTTTGTGTTGTCATTACTATCAGAGAAGCAAGTATCCTGCGAGATACACATATCCCAGATAAGGTTTTATATTGCTATATATTGTGCTGTAATATCTGCTGATTTGTCCTGTGTCTGACTGTGGTAATATACGTGTAAAGGTTGTTGCCTAGAGTTTTTGTGTCCTGCCTCTCTTTATTGGACTAAGCTCCGGTCTCGAAAGAGGACCCCGCTCCACGTTAGGTGAAACAGGAACGAAAAGTCGAGCCTAATTTCACCTAGCATTACACTGGTGGCCAGCGGTGGTTCTAGACCCGGGCGTAAGAGAGAGGTAATCAGGAAATATTTGGCAAAATGGCAACCAAACCACACGTTCAGTTACCCAAGTTTAACCCTGACCAGTATGATATACACACATATCTGACAATAATTAAACCCTTACTGGGTATTGGCTTTGAAAATGACCAACAAAAAATTCCAGTCACACTACCACTATTGGGTAAAGCGGCGGCGAACATAGTGCCGAAAATCGTCCCAGAACTCACCTGGCAGAACTTTACAAAGTTCACTGTACAAGCCATCACCACATCATTAGGGAAAGTAGTGGCTCTATCCAAATTGGATAGTTTTGCATTCGACGGGGATTTAGATAATACCCTGATACAGGCGAGACGCCTGGTTACTGCTGCCTACCCGGAGGCAGATGAGGAAACCCGGGATCAGCATACATTTAATACTCTGCTCAGAGTACTCCCAAGTGTTGTGAAACAATACTTCACTATCCATGACCCAACAGGAGACATGGATAGAGATATACAGCTGATGCGGCGCCTCCAGACCGCCTGCCCTTCTCCACAACAAATTAACGTTGTTAAGAAATTCCCCGCCCAACCCCCGGCTCCCCCAGCTACACCGCATCCACCTCTGCCTCACACCAGCCCGACCCCGACACCTAGCCCGCCCAGGGCACACCCCTCCCGTCGGCGCCCTGCCCCGCGAGAAAACCCAAACCTAATTCTTATCAACCCGTGGGAATTCACAGCCTGCAACTCCCACTGCCCCCTTCATGACATACGGGACCAGCTTAAAGCTGCTCGCCGCAGAATCACAGCCCCGGGTTCGCGTAAAGTGTTCGCCTTAGAAGGCGAGGCCCCAGGGGACGAGCTGACGCCCGTGGATGAGCCCCATCCAGAACTAGAGCAGGAACAGGAGAACAAGAGCCCTAGCGAGCTGGATTTTTAGGCCCGCCCCCGAACCAACCCACGGTGGCGGGGGCCATCACCCCTAAGTATCGCCCCCCAGTATACCACAAGATGAAAATAAACAGCGTGAAGGCCAGACTATTAGTCGATACGGGAGCGGCCAGGTCCTGCCTTTACAGCCACTATTTCTCCTGCTACAAATCGCGGTTTGGCCCACTCCGCCCTACTGCCACTCACCTTGTGGACGCGGGGGATGGCCCCCTGCCCATCCGTGGGGAAACTCGGGCCCTACGGGTCGACACCCACCAGCCAGTGTCTGACCAACATCCATTCATCATTTTTGATTCCTCCTGCCGGAGTTATGACGGGTATTTAGGGCTAGACTTGCTCCAAAAACTGGGACCCACGATAGACTGTCGCCACCGACAACTCCAGTTCCACCCCCCACCCCGTTCCACCCCAGCCGTTTGCACATGCACGCCGCGGCCGCGGCTGGAGGATTCGCCCTCTTCCTCCCCCAAGTGCCCCCCTTTTCCCCCCCTTTTTCCTCCTCCCTCTCCTCCCCCTCCCATGCCTTTCCACCCCACTCCTGTCCCCTCTTTCCCTGCCACTATCTCCGCCGCCGTTACCATCCCCTCCCACCATGAGGCATGGGTGCCCCTTAACAGGCCCTCAGGTCCATCCGTTTTGTTCTCCCCCCTACTCCCCTCCGGACCCCTTTCTGCCTGCCTTGTGTCCCCCACCTTCCTCCCCACCACGCCGCCATCCGCATTGCCAATCTCGTCCCGTCCCCTTTCACCCTCCCCAAAGGGCTTATCATCGGAGAGATGGAGGAAGCCGAGCCCTGTGCCACATCCTCCTCCCACCACCCCACCCCTCTACCCCCCATCCCTGATCATCTCTCCAACCAGCAGTCAGACACCTTACGCCGCCGCCTCCTGGATTTCCAGGATTGTTTGCGACAAGACCAGCAGATATAGGGCATACTACGTACCTGTTGCACGAAATCCATACGACAGGCCCACCTATACGACAACCTTCCCGATGCAAGAACCCCCGACAGAGAGAAGAGGAGGACCGCCAGGTGCGCAAAATGGAAGAGGCAGGTGTTATCTCCCCCTCCACCAGCCCGTGGTCCTCCCCCGTTGTTCTAGTAAAAAAGAAAGACGGCACGATGCGGTTTTGCATCGACTACTGCCGTGTGAATGACGTCATCATTAAAGATGCCACCCCCCTCCCCCGCATTGACGATTCCCTAGACTCCCTCTACGGGGTGTCTTGGTTTTCTACTCTCGACCTCCAGTCTGGATACTGGCAGGTCCCCGTCCACCCGGACCATCGAGGGAAGACAGCCTTTTCCACCAGTAATGGCAAACATTACGAATTCAATGTCCTGCCATTCGGCCTCTGCAACGCCCCTGCCACTTTCTCCCGACTAATGGAATCTGTCTTGAGCGGCCTCACTTGGGAAATATGTTTAGCTAATCTTGAAGACGTCATTGTTTTTAGCCAGACCTGGGCCGACCACTTGCAGCGCCTCCGTTGAGTTTTCACCAGAATTCGCCAGGCAGGCCTCAGCTACATCCTTCTAAATGTGTCCTGGCCACTAAGACTGTCTTGTTCCTAGGACATACTATTTCCCAAGCAGGAATTTCCCCAGATCCCGACAAGCTCCGTGCCATAGCAGACATACCACCTCCACAGGATGTCCATGGCGTCCGTGCCTTTCTGGGACTCACGTCCTATTACCGTCGCTTCGTGAAGGGATTCGCGCAGATCACTAAGCCTCTTCACGACTTGACACGAAAAGGGGAACCTTTCCTCTGGACCGAGGATCGGCGAGCTGCTTTTCAACAGTTAAAAGACAAGTTTGTCTCGGCCCCCATCGTGGCCTTCTCCGACTATGCTCTCCCTTTTCGCCTCTACACGGATGTATCCCTTACCGCGATAGGCGCCGTCCTAGCCCAGGTACAGGCCGGCTGGGAACACATCATCGCCTGCGCCAGCCGCACTCTGAACCCAGCCGAAAAAAATTATGCCGCCACCAAGCGAGAATGCCTCGGCATAATCTGGGCCCTCCAATATTTTAGGGCTTATCTTTCCGGGACCCAAGTCATGATAATCACTGACCACCAATCACTCCAGTGGTTACGCCAATCAGACTCCCATAACGCCCAACTCGTCCGGTGGCGTGACACCCTAGAGGAGTTTCAGTACGAGATTTTATGCAGACCCGGAAAGCTCCACACCAATGCAGATGCTCTCTCCTGCCTCCCCATCCATGCGGTACAACCGGACCCTGACCTACTACAACTCTGGCACCACAAGGAATGGCCCCCCTGGATCCCTGCTCACCAAGCTGTGCCGACAGGGCGACCACCTTCTAACCCCGTCCAGACACATCCTCTTGACCCCCGATGAGGCACGTGACACCCTGCGCCACCTACATGCTCACAACGGCATCCACTTGGGCACCAAAAAATTACTACAGGTGTTCAATGATATTTACTGGGCCCCAAATCCCTCCACCCTCGCCAAGGAAATTATCCAGACTTGCCGCGCCTGCATGCTTGGGAAAGATATCACCCGGACCGCTGGTCCATCTGGCCACATCACCGCCCACAAGCCCTGGCAACTCCTGGCGATCGACGTAGTAGGCCCTCTTCCCCCTAAATCTGGATATAAATACGTGATCACTTTTGTAGACACATACTCCAAATTCGTAGTAGCCTGCCCAGCTAAGGAACATCATGCCGTCGCTGTCGCCGATGCCCTGCTCCGACACGTGTTCCCTTACTTTGGCATTCCCCAAGCCATCCATTCCGATAATGCCCCCGAGTTCTCCAGAAAAGTCTGGGAAGAACTAGCCAGGATTTTCGGGTGCAAGATCTCCCACTCCTCACCATACTGGCCACAAGGGAACACGGTATGTGAACGTAACCATCGTACCCTTATCAATCAGCTACGCACCAGAATCGAGGCTACGAAAGACGACGATTGGCCAGCACATGTAAAAATTGTCCAATGGCACATGAATTCGTGCCCCCGAGAAGACGGGGTTTCCCCCCACGAAAGAATCTTTGGTGAAACTCCCCTCCTACTACCCCTACGCCATCACCTGCAACCGCCCGCTTCTGCTCCCACTACAGACCTGCTGCACCTGCTAAAAGGGCGGATATACCACCTACAAAAGGACCTAGACCTTGGACCCGACACAGCCTCCAACCCTTTCAACCCGGGTGACACAGTCGTCGTCGCCCAGCTTCCCACTCCCCACAAGCTCGCCCCCCCGTTTCACGGGGCCCCACACAATCACCAAAGTCCCCAGCCCATACCAAGTAGTCGTAGACTATCACAGCACTCCCCATACCCTCCGCAACTGTCATGTGCGGCCTTTCCGCACGCCCACCTCCCCTGCTTCGGCCCCACACCCCCAGCCCCCTCCGGCTCCCACACCACCCTCTACAGTCACATATGAGTGTTATATTTCCTCCTCACCCTCCCACTCCGCCCCCCCTACCATCTCCACCTCCCTGGCCACCACCACCCCCAGGACCTCACCTGACGCCTCCCCCGCCACCCCTCCCTCACCCTCACCCCTTCCTTCCATAGCCTCCCCCTCAACACCCAATCCCACATCTTCCGCCCATGCCACCACACCCTCACCACAACCCACTTCCACCCCCCCTCCCCCACCCACTATCCGTACACCCACTCTGCCAACACCGCACCCCACCGCGCCCACAACACGCAAAACAACCCGCCCATCCCAGACGTCTACTTCTCCCCCCACCCCGACCCTCAAGACCACCACCACCCGCTCGGGCCGCCTCTCACGCCCGCCTGCCCGATACTCACACTCCCCTACACCACCCACCTCTCCACGACTTCACACCATCAAGCTACATCAGGCCCAAATCCCCTCTACCTGTACTCCCTAGAGACTCAACGTTGCATTACCACGGCACAAAACCCGGCCCTTACCCGCAGTATCCAGCATTCAGCCCCCAACCACACCGACAGCCACACCAAGCAAGATGAGAGTGAAGTGGGCCGTATGGGCACCTACCCTTGGCAGGAACCACAGACTCCGCGGGCCACACCACCTGCTAAACCTCCTCCAGTCTACCACCGCCACCTCCACACTCTTCCTCACCTGCGACCCAGCACAAGAAGAGAACCCCTACACTGTCGCCTGGCAAACTACACTGCAACACCTCCAGCCCGTCTACACCACCTCCAACACACAAGCATTCCACCTCCAGCCACAAGGATGTGACTTTTTACAGGGGGAGAGTGGTAAAATGCGTGGCTTGAAGAACAGTGCCCCCGAAGAATACCATAGTACCCCTGACGACAGGGCAAGCCAAACACAGCTTAGTATGCCCAAAAATGCACTGACACCCCCACAAGGACCCCACGGGGTAGCCGCCACCAGTCACCACCACTCCCGGCAACAGCGACATATGTCAGCCTGGGCCGTGAGCCCCTATGTCATGCAGCCACCACACTGCCGCCACTGTAGGAGAAGGACACTGCCTTCACGGAGTGGAATTGTTGAGCCAGCTAGGGGTGGAGTTAGAAAAAACACTCCAGACGGCACCCCTCTGGTAGAGACGATCTATGGTCGCTCCCAAAGTGTTCCAGTAGAGATGATCTATGGTCCCTCCCAAAGTGTTCCAGTAGAGACGATCTATGGTCGCTCCCAAAGTGTTCTGGTAGAGACGATCTATGGTCGCTCCGAAAATGTTCCGGTAGAGACGATCTATGGTCGCTCCAAAAGTGCTCTGGTAGAGACGATCTATGGTCGCTCCAAAAGTGCTCTGGTAGAGACGATCTATGGTCGCTCCAAAAGTGCTCTGGTAGAGACGATCTATGGTCGCTCCAAAAGTGCTCTGGTAGAGACGATCTATGGTCGCTCCAAAAGTGCTCTGGTAGAGACAATCTATGGTCGCTCCAAAAGTGCTCTGGTAGAGACGAACTATGGTTGCTCCCATCCTCATGAGACGATCTATGGTCACTCCGAAAGTGCTCCGGTAGAGACGATCTATGGTTGCTCCCATCCTCGTGAGACGATCTGTGGTCGCTCCGAAAGTGCTCCGGTAGAGATGATCTATGGTTGCTCCCATCCCCGTGAGACGATCTATGGTCGCTCCGAAAGTGCTCCGGTAGAGACGATCTATGGTCGCTCCGGAAGTGCCCCGGTAGAGACGATCTATGGTCGCTCCCATCCTCGTGAGATGATCCATGGTCGCTCCGAAAGTGCTCCGGTAGAGACGATCCATGGTCGCTCCCATCCTCGTGAGACGATCTATGGTTGCTCCGAGAGTGTCTTGGTAGAGATGACCTATTGTCGCTCCCTTCCTCGTGAGACGATCTACTGTCGCTCCAAGGGTGTGCAGAGAGAGGTGAGTGGAGAGACGTCCCCACGGCAGGAGACTAGAGCCCAGGCTTCCTGTCCCAGAGTGACCCAGACAGGCCTCACAGCCTCCCCTGGTCTCTGTTCCATACGCCTGGCTCTAGAACAGACGCACATGATGGACCCCAGTGGAAGTCGCTGCCGCAGCCCTCCCCTGTCAGCGCCCCTAGACTCTGGAGGCCACAGCCCACAGTCTCTCGTTTCTCCCCAGGACACCCGGGCGTGATCCCTCTACGCCCCCACGACGCCGGGACTTATCACAGAGGTTCCTGGAGCTATTCGGTCCCAGTCCCGAGGGCCACACGCCTGAGCCAAGCCCGGAAGTCACGGGAAGCCCAGGACGCGAGAGGACACCCTTACGAGTTATCCCGTGCCCTCTTGGCACGCCTCGCATTGGCGGTGCCCCTAGCCCGGCAGAATCGCCGACGACACGTTCCTGCCTATCCCCCTGATGAATACGTGTGATATTGTAGCACGAGTGATTTAGGTTAAGTGTGCTTTCCCCTAATGTAAGTATTGTGCAGTGATTTCATATAGTGAATATCGGGGTGAATAAGATCACAGTGAGAAGTTAAAGGACGAGAGTGTGGAACAAGATCTGATTGACTATACGTGTGAGTGACATCCCTGTTATACAATTAATAAGCCTGTGCCGCCGGGAGATTCCCTTATAAAGACATACCCCCATTACTGTGGAGGAATATTGTGAAAGGAAGTATGAATGGTATTCTCTCCCTCCCCCACGATACCCATAAATCTTGTTTACCACCCTCTCTCACTCCCATATCTCAAGTAAGTGTAAATCAAGAATAAAATCAATTACCAAAGTCTTTTGGCTAGTGGAAACCATAAAAACTTCACGGCTAATATCTGCCGCCCTCCAGTATTACCATAACTTTCCTCTAGCCGTCACAAGTCATTCCCCGCACCTCACCTATCTCATCCTAGTGAGACTCAACCCCCCACACACCACAAAGCCCGCCAGGAGACAGGACGTGTGTGCTAGGCAATCCCTAGGTCCTGTTCTTCCCACTTACTGTTTTTTAACCAGCCCATACCCCACTGACCGGGCTAATGTATGGCCCGGCCTGCAATAAAGTTGCAGGAAATCTTTGAACGAACGAACGAACTCAACCCCCCCCCCCTCCCGCGCCCCCGCGCTCGCCTATATTTACTGCACCCCTGATACACTAGGATTGTTTGTGTTGTCATTACTATCAGAGAAGCAAGTATCCTGCAAGATACACATATCCCAGATAAGGTTTTATATTGCTATATATTGTGTTGTAATATCTGCTCATTTGTCCTGTGTTTGACTGTGGTAATATACGTGTAAAGGTTGTTGCCTAGAGTTTTTGTGTCCTGCCTCTCTTTATTGGACTAAGCTCCGGTCTCGAAAGAGGACCCCGCTCCACGTTAGGTGAAATAGGAACGAGAAGTCGAGCTTAATTTCACCTAGCATTACAGATACAGCTTAGGCAAAAAAAAAAAAAAAAAAAAAATCTGGCAAGGAGAGGTAAATGAAGGCTGCATCTGATCCCTCGAAATGGAAAAGTGTCCCGTTGCCTGAATTATATCGTTTGGGGATGATAAAAATAAGAGACAAATACATCATTGGTCTGAAGGCATGAAAGCTTGTTGCAGAGAGGGATGCCTTCTTGCAGTGGCACGTATTTAACCGGTCGGATGCACCGCTCGGTTGTACAAATGTTCTTCAGCTTACTCCCTAACCCCTGAAAGGATGGTGACTGATTGCACAGGGAGGGTAACTGCAGTCTGCAGTCCACCGTGCCCATGTTTATGATGAACCCGGGGCTTTTTCTAATGATATTACTATTACTGTTATAACCAATATTCTCAATGCTGATCCAAAAACAACAAAAAGTTTGTGGATGACGGATTTCAAATTACTCCAAAAACTAATAATACAATTAGAGAACGAGGCATAAAACATAGACAATGAAAGTTTTCGGTTACGTTTGGGTTTTGCCCATCAGAATATTTTGTTTTCTGTGTGCTCCAGCAAACTATGCAAATACAAGCAGTAACAAAGTGATGCAATAATTTTGTCTTCATGCTTCAGTAGCTGTTCATATTTACACATTTTCTGTAATGGAACTGTTGGGGTTAACGGTGCAAAGATGAGAAAAAGAGGTTATTAATATCGAGAGGAATAAGTATGTTGGGTAGTGGCGCGTAGGATTGGGGGAAAGGAATGGCATATTGGGTTTGGAGAAGTAACAAGAGAGAATGAATAATACAAGGGAATGTACTGTATATGTGATATGAAAATGGTGATTGTGGAGGAAAGGAAAAGTAAGAGAATGGAATGGCATAAGCAAGAAGAACTGATTAAGGACGGGTGGAGGAGCGAAAGTTGTGGAGTAGGATATTTATTGCCCGCGTTTAGAAGGCGGCATGTTTGCCGTCCTGTGTGTGTGTAATTCACCGGGTCGGTCAGGATCACTTGATGGTCGTGATCGTCAGCTTTTACCCTCCCAGAAGGGAGCTGAGAGCTCATATAGTCCGATCTAAGGGCAAGGCTGTGACTTTCACACACGCACACACCCGTCCCCTTGCTCCAGGGGGACAGTAACCACCCACTTCGTCAGTGAAACTTTTCGCAACCTGAGCGAGGCGCGAACTCACGTCCACCAGTTGGCAAGCGAGAGCGTTACCACTGCACCAGCGAGCGGTGTGTGTGTGTGTGTTCCCATTATATCTCGATCATGAATGGCTTGAGCTATCAGCACGAAATCTTCAGGTTATCAAGATATGTTGTCCATTTGCCCGTCTTATGTACCCAGTGGTGATTCGTGGAATGTTATATAATACAAGATTTCGTATCTTAGTAAGCAGAAGGTACCTCTAAACTATTTCTAATTGGTTGTCCTCATGACAAGCTTGGCCATTACTCAGAATATGCAAATTAATGTTGCCATTATAGAAAAAACGAGTTTCCTTCATAACTTTGGAACCTATATATCTATCTATTGCCAGACGCCTCAATCCCGTTCGGAGTGGCCACAAACAAATCGCCTCCACGTCGCCCTGTCCCTCGCCATTTCACTGCCCTGCTCCCAACTCACACCCCCCTCTCTCATATACTTCTCCTCCCCATCCCTCCATCTCATCCTCGGCCTCCCCCTCCCTCTCCCCCGCTCCACCTCACTCACATACACTCTCTTCGTCAGTCTTTCACCCTCCATCCTCTCCACATGGCCAAACCACCTCAGTGCATTCCTCCTAACGCTTCGTATCACGTCCACATCCACACCACAACGCTCCTTTATATCCTCATTTGTCAGCCTGTCTCTCCATGTGACTCCACAGGCTCCTTTTAAATAACTTATTTCCACTGCTCTCACTGTTGACTTGTGCCCTTCCAACAACGTCCAAGCTTCACTTCCATACGTTAGAATTGGTATCACAATACTGTCATGTTTTTTTTTTAATGCAAGGAAGAAGGAACCAAAGGCCATGAGCCCGCAGTAACAGTTCCCTCCAAGAGAAAAACAAAATACAATAGAGAGCCAAATTCAAGATCCGATCATTTTGAGATGCCTGGACACACTGCGTTTGAAAGACTGAGATCATAGGCAGCAGGAAATACAGACAGAGGGAGACAGTTCGAGAGCTGACCTGTTGCATAAATGAAAGACTGGGAGTAACGGTTAACCCTTGCATTAGAGAGCTGGACAGAAAAGGGATGAGAGTTTGCTGCCAGACGGGTGCTACGCGCCCGTCGTAGAGGTGGAGGAATGCAAGCAGACAGTTCAGAGGAGCAGTGACCATTAAAGTAGCGATAGAAAAGAAATAAAGATGCAACAGTGCGGCGAAGAGACAGAGGTTGAAGGGAGTCAGTAAGAGGAGAGTTAATGAGACGAAAAGCCTTTGACTCCACCCTATTGAGAAGAGCTGTATGTGGGGAGCCTCCCCACACATGAGAGTTGTACTCCACACAAGGGCAGATAAAACCCCTGTATGCAGGGGTAAAGAAAGAGTGGAGTCGTCTTAGCACACCCAATCTCTTGGAAGCAGATTTTACAAGAGATGTAATATGATCTTTCCAAGATAAGTCCCGAGTAAATGAAACCCCAAGCATGTTCAAGGATGATGCAGGATTAAGCTGAATATTATTAAACATTAGTGGGTATTCCTGTGGAAGATTTTGTTGGGTTGATAGGTGTAAGAACTGAGTCTTAGATGCATTAAAAACAACCATATTATTTTTACCCCAGTCAGAGATACGAACCAAGTCAGACATTAGGTGTGCCATAGCCTCATCCCTTGTCTGTTGAAGTAACTGTTGAGATGGGCGTTGCGGGAACCGAATGGAAAGGTGAAGGGTGGAGTCATCAGCGTATGAGTGGATAGGGTTAGATGTACAGCTTAGAAGATCATTGATGAATAAAAGGAAGAGAGTTGGTGATAGGACAGAGCCCTGAGGAACACCACTGTTGATAGATCTATGAGAAGAACGATGGCCGTCTACAACAGCGGCTATAGAACGACCAGAAAGGAAGCAAGCGATGAAGGCACAGATAGAGGGATAGAAACCGTAGGAGGGCAGTTTGGAAATTAAAGATTTATGCCAGACTCGATCGAAAGCCTTTGAGATGTCAAGTGCAATGGCAAAGCTTTCGCCAAAGTCCCGAAAGGAGGATGACCAGGAGTCTGAAAGGTAGGTGAGAAGATCGCCTGTGGAGCGTCCCTGACGGAACCCGTACTGACGATCGGAAAGAAGGTTGTGATAGGAAAGATGCCTTAAAATTTTTCTATTCCCTTCCATGCTCACTTCCCTGTTTATTATCACTGCTTTCAAGGAACCAACAAGGAACCATAGAAGATAAATGAATGAATTTAGAGTCTTTACCCACGTTTTCAGGGTCTATGATTAATATAAAGGCACTGTTAAGCCTGAAATATGCATTGTATGGCTTTTTCTACACTGGGGGTTCCTTTCACTCATTCCTCTGTAGGTGTCTCATTCATCCAATATCAGGCTTGCGCTGAGTTTTTCTCTGACGTGTGAATTCAAACATAACAAGAGACACTTGTCAGGGCTGCTATCATCGTTCAGGTTTGGACCTACTATCAGAGTGGAAACTCAGCATGATGGTGGATTTTCTCATGACGATGCTGATGTCTTTATGATATACCTGCTGCAGTTTGCCAGTGATGAACTGGTGATAAGAATTCTCAGTGATGATACTGATGTATTTGTCCTGTCAATTTACTGAGTAAGGAAAGAAGGTCTTCTGCATGGCTGCAGGGTACAGATGGAGAAATACGTTGGTACCATCATGGATATCAATGCAACATGCAGGAGGCTTGGTCCCAAATGTCTTCAGTTGTTGGGAATGCACACAGTGAGTGGTTGTGACACTGTATCTTTCCCATTTGGCAAAGGCAAAATCTGTGCCCTTAATGCCTTGCAGTCCAGTGACTTTCCTGCATTGTCTGAAGTGCTGAGTGAATCTGACAAAATTGGGCAAGATTTCTTTGGGGCAATGTATGGACAGCCCCAAGTTACCTACATGAATGTGGCCCGTCATAGGCTCTATGTTTAGAAAAAGGGCAAGCCAGTTCGCATCATGACCTTGCCTCCCACAGATGCCAATTTGCTTCTTCACATGCAGCGTGCACACCTACAAGTGATGCTGTGGAAAGCTGCGGATAGGCAAAGTCCTCCACAAGTGGATATTGTTCAGTGTGGATGGGAAGTGAAGGAGGGAATTCCATAACCCTCCATTGCCTCTGGTCCTCCAGCTCCCCCTACATTGCTCCATGTCCTGAGCTGCTCATGCAGAGCTGAAGGAATGGCCTGTGGGTCAGCATCATGCAGTTGCCATAAAAATCATTTGTCCTGTACAACATACTGTATTTGTGGTGGTTCAGATGATTGTCATAATCCGTTAATGATCAACACTAGCAGTAATGGTATTGATGAAGATGATGAACACTCATATGATGAGAACTAAGTGCACAATAATTTACATGTTCTTGAAAGCCATTCATATTATGCTTTGAAGCTGAACGTGTTTCATACATACAGCTGGCTTCACTGCCACGAGGGCCACTGCAGTGTTGTCAACGCCGCCTCACCCTGAGTGAACCACAACCCACGATTCGGGAATAACATCTGAAGCATCTCTCCCTCTCACCAACGAATGCTTCAAATGTTCCTCCTAAATCACTGTTTGTGGTTCACACCATGGCAAGGGAGCACTGACAACACTGAGTGGCCTTTGTAGCAGTGAAGCCGGCTGTACATATTACATGCATGTAATTCACAATAACATTTTTCAGTGACATGGCTATGGTAAACCACTTGTGTAGTTGATCTTATACTCCATATAACATTAAACCAAGGCATAAGGAATTCATATATTGTTGCCAGTGGTTGCTATAAGTTGTAAGATTATAAAGTGGTCATGGGCTGTTGAAAAGCAGTGAGATTAATTTTGTTTAATTTTTTGTCCTAAGTACTTTTCAACGTGACCAGAAATCTGGTATTCAGTACCTATTACGTTTGTGGTAGTGATGATCCGCATATGATTTTTATTTTTGCGCTATGTGTAGAATAATATTGCTCTCCACGTCGGGCAAGATCGAGATGTTGCCACTCTTGAAGCATATTACACTCGTAACCCACCACTGCACAATGTTATGGGTGGTGAGTGGCCTCATCATAGTGTTTCCAGGGATGTAAAGAAACTTTTGCCCACAACTGTACATTTTAAGACTGAAATGGGTTTCATGGTAATCTTTGACCATGAAAACATGGGTGTAGATACCTGTTTCACATATGTATCTTGTATGGTTGCAGAAATATTGAATAAAAAGAATAATTCGGTAATGGCGGCCTTAATTTGCATATTTCAAGTGATGGCCAAGGTTGTCATGAGGACAACCAATTTGAAATAGTTCAGTGGTCCCCTGGGTATATGAAAAGACCAAAAAATCTTGTACTATAAAACTTTTCTAGGTCCCCAACATAGGCAAATACACTGATGGCTAAAATCTTGGCCGAGTTCGAACATGGGCACTCGGGGTCAAGGTCAAGGTCACCAATATGATTCTCAAAAGTCAACTAGTTTTTATCGTCCACCATTAGCACCATTATACCTCATGAACGGCTTGAGCTATCAACATGAAGCCTTCAGGGTATCAAGATATGACCTAAATCTTGGACTTGGCCAACAGCATATACTAGTGGGCGATTAGCATTCAGCTGCCGAGTGCTTTTCATTCATTTTAATGAAGAAAAGAATGAACATAAGGCTTCGAACCTGCAAAAATTGCTCTTTCTAATTAAAACTCAACGCAAAAGGCATCAAAATTAAAGAATCGTTCATTTCGAGAAGCTTGGATCAACACACTGCCTTTAAAAGACTGGAGATAATAGGCAATGGATATGGTGCAAAGAATTATAGTTTGGTCTGACCAGTTGCTTACACAAATCAGTGAGAGTACCTGTTACGTTCTGCATTAGTGACATGGAAAGGAAAGAGGTTATACGGTGAAGCTAGGCGGATGTTGTGTACCCATCGAAATGGCGTAGGAATGAAAGCAGATATTTCCGAACAACGCAATGGCAGATTAACTATCAGGCAGACAATACAACTGACTTAGAGTCCTCGCGAAAAAGGGGTTCCACAGTTTGTTGTGCTGAGAGA
This sequence comes from Coenobita brevimanus, assembly GCF_032717465.1. Classification (NCBI taxonomy): domain Eukaryota; kingdom Metazoa; phylum Arthropoda; class Malacostraca; order Decapoda; family Coenobitidae; genus Coenobita; species Coenobita brevimanus. Next base: position 2,188,209 of record NC_137055.1, read on the forward strand.
GAGAGAGAGAGAGAGAGAGAAACTTCGTATTCTTTAATCAGAAATATGGCGTTCCCTCATCATCAAATTTACAGCAGTGATGAATTATTAGAGTACGGAACAATTTAAATATCTAGGAATCATACTAACAAACACAGGCTCCCAAGAAAATGGGGTTTGAAGCCAGCCTTAACCCTTTAACCGCGGGTGTCATTCCAGAATGACGTTGCAAAAACTGGACCAAACCGCGGGTGTCATTCTCGAATGTTTGTGAATATTTTGAATACCCCGCGTTTTTTCCGTGCGCCAATTGTTTCAAGGGAGAGTAGCTATTAAGTTCTTTCACTCCAGCCGACCCCCACCTCCCTCTTCCCCCCCTTGGGGCCCCACCTCCCACCCCCTGGGCTCCCCACCCCACCCCTGACCAAGCACGCATCAGTATCTGTCCAGCTGTGTGAGTGACAACACATGCTGATGTGGCAGTGAAGTGCAGGCAATTACAGTGCCTTTTACCTGTCTCAGTGAACACAGAGTGGGTGTTTATCGTATGTGCAGTGTTCATATATGTTTACAGTATTATTATCAGAATGTGATTGGCATTTGGTAATGATGTGTGAGCGAAAAATAGTGATTACAACACCGCTGATGTGGCAGTGAAGAGCGGGCAATTACAGTGCCTTTTACCTGCCTCAGTGAACACAGAGTGGGTGTTTATCGTATGTGCAGTGTTCATATATGTTTATAGTATAATTATCAGAATGAGGTTGGCATTTGGTAATGGTGTGTGAGCGAAAAATAGTGATTACAACACCGCTGATGTGGCAGTGAAGTGCGGGTAATTACAGTGCCTTTTACCTGCCTCAGTGAACACAGAGTGGGTGTTTATCGTATGTGCAGTGTTCATATATGTTTATAGTATTATTATCAGAATGAGGTTGGCATTTGGTAATGGTGTATGAGCGAAGGTAATGGTGTGTGAGCGAAAAATAGTGATTTTACACCCCTCACTTCTAACGGCACTGCCCGTCCTGTGAAAGTCAACAAAGTCATGAAACCTACATCAATGGAAAGCTGAAGGTTAGTACTTTCTAATGGTACCTTATTTTTTTCTCTAGCTTTATTCTGTGCAGAGTTATTAAGGTTTAAAGGTTTGTTTACATTTGGCTGAAACCCCCGCGGGAGAGGACAGTCAGACCAAAACAATACCCGCGGTTACCGTAAAGGGTTAAGTAAACGTAATATGCAATGGTTAGACTTCATTAAATTTGACGCCTAATGGACCTGGAGGACACATCAGAATTTATCATTACACTATAGTTCTTTCACCTTAACTTGGCCTAGATTTGAGTCGTTTTGGTGTTAATTTCCACATAGCTCGATGGTAGTAAAAAGAGAACACTACGGCGATCTGCATCCTTTCCATTGCACTTCTTCGTAACTAGCATCATATTCTAGTGTTCCATCCATGTACAGATTGAACAACCATGGAGACATGACACATCCTGTTTCAACCCAACCTTCAAAGAGAAAAATTCACTCAGTTCACCATCCACATGCACTGAAGCCTTAGCACCATCATACATACTCTTCACAGCATTCAACGACTTCCCATCTACTTCATATATTCTTAATACTTTCCACAATCCTTGTCTATCCACCCTGTCATATGCTTTCTCCAAATCCATGAAAGCTGCATACAACTTCTTTCCCTTCTCTAAAAGCTTTTCCACTAAAGATCTAAGAATGAATATCTGATCTACACAACCTCTTCCCTTCCTAAAGCCTCCCTGTTCTTCTCCATCTAATTCCTATGTCCTTTCTCTAACTCTGTCAATAAGTATCCTACCATACACGTTTCCTATTATACTAAGAAGACAGATGCCCCTATGATTACCACACACTTCTTTTTCCCCTTTTCTTTTGTGCAAGGGAAAAATTATACCTGACTTCCAATCCTACGGGACTCTACCTTCCTCCCAGGCCAATCTGCACATTTTCCACATCCATTCTACTACTATCTCTCCCCCATGCTTCAGCATTTCACCACACACTCCATCAATTCCTGGGGCTTTCCCCGATTTAACTTTCTTCATTGCTTCCACAACTTCTGTCCTACTGATTTCATCCTGTCTTCTCACCTCCCTCCTTCCCCCAGCCATTCCCCAGCCTCTTATACTCGCATTACTTCCATCCTCTATGTTCAACAATTCCTTAAAGTGTTCTCTCCATCTGCTCACTTTTTCTCCCTGCTCCACTAATAATCTACTATTTTTATCTTTCACTTCCCTGCTAACTTCACTTCCACCCTGTCTTACTCTTTTCACTTCTTTCCAGAACATTTTCTTACAGTCCCTCCACTTTACACTCAAGTTCCTTCCAAATTCCTCATCCGCTCTCTTTTTACTCTCTCTTACTAATCTTTTCACCTCTCTCTTTCTTTTTACATATAACTCTCTCTTCCGCCTCTCAACTTCTTCGACGCTCCTATGCCTCATCCATTCATTGTATGCTTTCTTCTTTTGTGCCACAACCTTCCTCACCTCTTCATTCCACCACGCAGTTCCTTGCACACCCCTCCGTCTTCTCTTCATCCCACACACCACATCACATGCTGCACATATTTCTTCTGTAAATATCCTGCACACACCTTCCACGTCCCCCATCTGCTCCAATTCATATTTGCCCAATCGTTCCTCCACTTCTCTCTTATATTCTGCCTTTTTCTCATCCTCTTGTAACCTTTCCACTCTCCTTACAAATATTCCTTCTTCCCGTCCTTCCCTTCTTCTATTTCTCCATCCTAATTGGACCTTGATTCTGGCCACCACCAAGTAGTGGTCAGAAAGTCCACTCCCCCAACCTCTATAAGCTCTTGTATCCATTACACATTTTCGCATCCTTTCATCCACACGCACATAATCAATCATTGCCTTCCTTTTATTCAGTTCACCACCCACCCTTCTCATCACTCACCTTGTATACCTGTGGATCATTTTGTGCCTGAAGAGGGTATTGGCTATCACTAACCCCCTCCCAGCACTAATGCACTGCCATTCTCATCTATCTCAGCAGGCACACCCCACTCACCAACTATTCCATCCACCTTCACATTCCCTACTTTACCATTCATATCACTGATCAAAAACACTCTTTCATTCCTTCCAAACTTTTCCATGCACACTTCCACGTTTGTCCAGAACTCTTCTCTCACTCTGCTTGCACGATCTTGCATTGGCACATACACACACACAATCGCCCACATTTGTATTCCAACTTTCAATCTTACCCACACAATCCTTGACCCAACTAATCCATACTCTCTTATGCTCTTCTTCCATCTTTTACTCACAACTATACATACTCCTTCTTTTGCCCTCTCATTCTCACCTACTCCTGCACATATACCCCATCCATACTCCCATTCTCTCACACTCTCACCTCTCCATTTCGTTTCAATTATTCCGCATACATCAACTTTCGCACCCTCAAGGACCTGGACAATCTCTCTCTCACCTCATCATTCGCTCCCCTTACATTCCACGTTCTGATTACCATGTCCTTTGTCCGGTCCTTGGTCGTCATCTTTTGGTCAGTCCTTGTCTGAGGCTTATTGTTTGTCATTTTAGTTGTTTTCCAGGGAGGGGCACTAACCCCCCACTAACCCTTTTAGTCACCTTTTATGACAAGCAGGAATACTGGGGGAGTATTCTTGGAAAACCCCCCTACTCCCAGGGGGTAGAATGATCATCCACGGAAAATCAAACTTAGTGCATAGTGCAAAAGTGGTATACAGTGAGGGCATCAGCGCTCCCACCCCAAAAGAATAATTACCCAGTAGTGAGATCTGGGGTGCCTTCATGTGGTGGCACCGATATAATTAGGCAACTCAAGTGCCGGGTGATACAAATGTCCCTCAGCTGCTCCCCTAACCCCGGAAAGAAGGATTGTGGAGTGTAGGAGCCTGCAGTCCACAGGGTTCACACTTAGATAAAACTGGGGCTACAACAAGAACAACTCTCTCTTTCCTCCGATTTTGGGCTGGGATGTTCAAAAGATCGTTGCCAGACGCCGCTATGATCATAGTAACGCGCTTGTAGCGGTCATCTTTCATCATGAGCTACGACAACCGCTTAAGCCCCTGTCACACATGCGCGACTCAAGGCCTGACCGCGGCGCAACTCAAGGTCATAACGGTTTTTGTCATCGGTTGTCCCTTGATTCTCCGACGAAGCCCGGACTCTGGAGGGCGGTCGTGAGCTTCTTGGACGACTCCTCGAGTCTCATGAATTTTTAACGCGTGCATTAAAAAAATCGTGGCCGCCTCACGACTTGCCAAAAGTCGGGTCACAGTTGCATTGTAGTCGGGAGTGTCGTATGTCGGTTGTGAAGCAGTCTTAGCTCAATTGGATGCGTCGTGATACGGTCGCTGCATGTCGTGATGCTATCACTGACAAAAAATCCGTTATGAATGCATGTACTTCATCAACTGACTAGACACAGGAGAGGTCCATTGTGATGCACTGGATGTCATTGGTGATCTAGGTGTGATGCCCCGCCCCACACTGGGTGTCATTGGTGGTTCAGGTGTGATGCCCCGCCCCATGCTGGGTGTCACTGGTGGTCTAGGTGTGATGCCCTGTCCCTCACTGGATGTCATTGGTGGTCTAAATGTGATACCCCGCCCCATGGGTCGGTCGTGGGGGGACGTGGGGGTGTTGTGGGGGGTTGGGGTGCATTCCCCAAATGCATCACGTAGTCGTCTTGTGTTCGTGGGCGGTCGTATCACGGTCGTGACTGACAAAAATTCGTTAAATTTCAAATTTGAAGACTCGTAGCTCTGTCACCTCGTGGTTGCCTTGTGATCATGTTGCGTTCTTGAGGACATCACGACAGATCATGCAGCAGTTCTGACGCAGTCGAGCAGAGCAGATTCGGGGCCAGTCAGGAGGCGTGGGAGCCAACTAGGACACGACCTTGAGTCTCGCCGCGGTCGGCCCTTGAGTCGCGTATGTGTGACAGGGGCTTTAGTTCTAACGCTCGCGACAATGTTCGTAGCTCACGAGGATGCGATCGTAAAACCCGTTCCGTTCCGTTCCCATTGTTTATAATGCAACCCAGCTAATCGTCGCTGGGCCAATCAGAATAGAGATTTCATAAACTTTGAAGGATTGTGAGCCAATCATACTGCACTTTCAAAATGTAAACAAATACACTCCTCCAAGCACGCCATTACATCACTCAAGCAACTACGGTATTCATCGCAAGACATCTGAGACATGGCAAGTGACGAGCCCCCTACCAAACGAATTCGTCGAGTAAATTTTACAGATGAGGAGATGATGGCGCTAATACAGGGTTGGCACGACAGACAAACAGTGCTGCGGGAAAGGTTTAGCGCAAAGTGACTGCTGAGAGAAGACAAGCGGCATGGGACGAGATAACCCAGGAAGTGAATGCTGTTTCACGAGTACAGAGGCAGAAGGAGGAGATAAAGAAAAAAAAATGTAGATTTTAAGTCAGTGGTGAAGAAAAAGTATGCTGCATTCAGACAGGAACAGCAGATGACAGGTAAGATCCACATATTAACAAAACATACTGCTAATTTTGGAAAATGTCTAGATCCAAAATGAGACAATTTTACTTGAAAAACAATATATCATTGGCTTCAGACTGTGTCATTACAACTCCCACAGAGTTAAACCATGTTTTAATGAACGGTGCATCGGTCTGCATATTTATAGGTGTAAGCAGTAGAAACGAAAAATTCCCCTTCTTGGCTTACCTCTTGGCATCTTAACTTCCCTAAGAGATATCCTGTACAATACGTTATCACTGTTAATTATTCTGCTCACGCATCCCTGTGTTAAGCCGAATCTGTCTGCCAGCACACTCTGAAATGAGCCACTTGCATAAAATCTGAATGTCATTAACACCTGCAAATGACATGGCACAGCACGTGATCTTCTTGTCGCTGGTCCAACTATACCGGTACTCATTTTCACCGAGTCTGGCACCATCAGTGATATCCTCAACACCTGTAGTACTGATAAAGCTCCTCAGAACTGGATATACCTTTTTGTATTGCCTGTATGTATTGGTTCTCAAGGTAAAACATAGAGGTTTACTTAGAGCTGAAGATTTACATCAACACTACAGGCGTTAAGGGCATCACTGATGGTGCCAAACTTGGTGAAATAGAGTATCGTACTGGTGGTTCAAGTCTTGCACACCAATGAAGTTCTTGTCTGGGAAACCTATAATATCTCAACAAATGTTCGTCACTGTACGCAAATGGATCCATTCTGTCTTTGTAGTTCCTCTCACGTTTCATCGCTCTTCATACTGCCAGTTCTACCTGTAAAACCACTTGTAACTCCATCCTCGTTCACAGAAAAGGGTAAATAAACAAACTCAGCATCATTTGATACGGTTTGTTTATTAGAGAAACATCCACTATGCGACTCTACGATCAGCTTAAGGGTGCTTGTCAGAAATCGTAGCGCTGCGAGCAAATATGGCGGATGGAGGATCGTTAAATTTGTTTCAACATACACCTTAGCGGTTTACGAGCGCGCTACGATTATCGTACCCACTACAATGATCTTAGCGGCAGTTACGAGCTTTCGAACATCCCACTCTTGATCTGCAGGAAGGCCAAGAGGCGTGGGGACTTTTTGCAATCTCTCTCAATACCCATCCTGCAAAAGAAAAGTAAAAATAAATAATACATAAGAAAATTACTTGATAATTTTCCTCTCGTAATTAAGATCAGTTTTTGCGGAAGGTCTAAAGACCTAAGGTTGTATTCTACGTGCCATAGGAGGCTTCATAACACCTCTTCCTAACTGATAAATTTTGTTTACTTGACCTTGATTATTTTTTTTTTTTTATGTTATTCGTGTAGTGTTAATGCTGACATACAGTAGTTTGTCTCAGCAATATTTAAGGGGATACTGAGGCGTCATTTGCAAAATAAATCGCTAAGGAAGAAGTGCTGATAAATTTCCAGACTCTTGGAAAGATTATAGAGTCAGCGGTCCACCGGGTTCACTTTTCAGAGGTCATGGGGCTACAGTTACATCTACGACTAAGCGTTTTGCGAATGACCTGAACTCACTCAACCCAGGAAGGCAGGATGGACTGGAGGGGGGCGGGGGGTAAAGTCAGCCTGTAGTCCCCAGGGTTCAAATTTCTGATGAACCTAGGATTACTACTCCTGCTATTACTACTTTCAGTACCGTTCTGTGAATGATATGTTAAACTTGCCTCCCAAGTAGCAGTACTGTATTAACATTAAGATTGACAATTAGCCTCGTCATATTTGTGGTTCAACCCAATCAAAATATTGTGTACTGTTTGTATTCCAGAACTTCCAGTAACTATGCACACACTACGAGTAACGATGCGCTGCATTAATTACGTCAGTAAAGCACATTTGGCTATAATATTTGCCTTTTTAATGAAATGTCAGGCTAGAGGAGAGCAAGGGAAATAAAAACAGGTGTTATTAATATCAACAGTGAGAAGGACGTCCGGTAGTGGGGCTTCGGGTGGGGTAGGAGCAAGGCGATGTGGATGTGGAAAGTTAAGAAGAGAGAATGAATTATTACAAGGGAATGTCGGCTGTATGTGGGATGGAAGTGGTAGACGTGAGGGAAAGGAAAGGTATAAGCAGGGATCAGAGGAAATCTGCAAAACTGCTGACAGACTTTGATAATCAAACTACAACCACTGTTTCTAGTTCTTAAAGCTGGCGGTGGTAATATGAATGATTCTGTCATATCAACATCTACTACTCACAGGAACAGACGGGAGAGGGAAGGGAGATTGTGGAGTGAGATTTTTTCCTATAAAGAAAAAGGAATTCAAGGCTTAGAAAGTGCAAAAATCGTTCTTTAGAAATGACATTGAACACAAAAGGAAGCCAAATTCAAGACTCCTTCATTTTGAGATTCAGGGACACAGTGCCTAGAATGAAGATAACAGGCAGTTGGGAAGACGGACAGAAATAAAGTTCCAGAGTTGACCACCTACTTACCTGAAGGACTGAGAGTACCTGTTAACTCTTGCAATAGAGAGAGATGGACAGTAAAGAGGTTAGACTGTGTAGTTTGACGGGTGCTGTGTGCTTATCCCAGTGGTGTGGTAATGTAAGCAGGAATTTTCGTACAATGCCGGATTAACCATGAGGCAAATGAAACCACTGGCTTAGGGCCTTCGCAAAAAAAAGGGGGCCTCCACAGTTTGTTGTGCGTGTACAGTGTGATGAGAAGAGAGAGAGAGAGAGAGAGAGAGAGAGAGAGAGAGAGAGAGAGAGAGAGAGAGAGAGAGAGAATTTCATGTTCTTTAATCACAGTGTTCGCTCATTACGCCCGCCGTAGAAAAGCGAGGGTTCAACAGGTATGGCTGCTGTCCATGCTGCTCGATCTCTGGCGGCCTTCCTATTCAGCCCCTTATCCTTGAGGTAGCACTGTATGATCTCGTCCGAAGTGTTTCAAGGTCTGCCTCTCCACCCACGTTCACTTCTCACCTTCGACACCCAATTGTTACCCTTCATCCTCCCAGGATGCCCAGACCATTTCAATCTCCCCCTCTTCATCATAACACCAATACATTCAAGTCCCATCCTTCCTCTCAACTCTTCGGTATCCTAGTTTACCCAGGCATCGCATTCAAGGACGCACTACACACCTGTCTAATGACTAGTTTCTGTACGTTTGAGCCAAGAATGCCCTCTTCTTTTACTGTCCATGTCTCACTACCATACAGAATTGCACTCCTAACAGATACGCATAATGAATAAATAATCATAGTATAAAAAAAAAAAAATGAAAATAAATGATCATTAACTCGTTAAATCCAGTCACGTATTCTGTAGCAAATTTTTGCTGCTTTCAGACGGTTTCATACAAGCTTAGGAAAAAAAAATCTGGCAATGAAGGAGGTAAATAAAGACTGTATCTGACCCCTTCAAATAAAAAAGTGTCCCATAGCCTGAATTATATCGTTTGGAGATAATAAAAATAAGCAACAAATACATGTTTTGAAGGAATGAAAGTGTTTCAGAGAGGGATGCCTTCGTGCAGTGGCACGTATTTAATCGTTCGGATGCACTGCTCGGTTGTACAAATGTTCTTCAGCTTACTCCCTAACCCCTGAAAGGAGGGTGATTGATTGCATGGGGAGGGTAACTTCAGCCTGCAGTCCACGGGGTCCACGTTTCTAATGAACCCGGGGCTTTTCTAATGATATTATTACTACTGTTATTGCCACTGTTATCACTACGGATACAACAACAACTGAAACTTTGTGAATGGCGGGTTTTAATTTACTCCAAAAACTAACAAGAATTGACAACATTACACAAATTTAGTAATATAGTGAATTTGGCTACGTTTGCATTTGTGCCATCAGAATATTTTGTTTAATGTTTGTTCGAGCAAACTATGCAAATACAAGCAGTAACAAAATGTTGTAATAATTTTTTCTTTAAGATGCACTAGCTGTTAATATTTACACGTTTTCTGAAATGAAATTGTTGGGTTTAGTCGTGTAAATATGAGAAAAAGAGATTATTAATATCGACATGAATAAATATGTTCGGTAGTGACGCGTAGGATTGGGGAAAGGAATGGCATACTGAGTTTGGAGAAGTAAGAAGAGAGAATGAATAATACAAGGGAATGTATATATCAGCTGAAAGTGTTGGATGTGAAGGAAAGGAAAAGTAAGAGAATGGAATGGCATAAGTATGAAGAAATGATTAAGGACGGGTGGAGGAAGACACGGTGTGGAGTAAGATTTTTTATCGCCCGCGTTTAGAAGGCGAAGCGATGATGTTTGCCGTCCTGTGTGTGTGTGTGTGTGTGTGTGATCCCATTATATCTCATGAATCTCTTGAGCTACAACATGAATCCTTCAGGGTATCAAGATATGGCCAAAATCTTGGCAGAGTTCGAACATGGGCACTCGGGGTCATGGTCAAGGTCACCTACATGGTTCCCAAAAGTCAACTAGTTTGTATCGTCCACCATTAGCACCATTATATCTCAAGAACGGCTTGAGCTATCAACATGAAACTTTCAGGGTATGAAGATCTGCTGAATCTTGGACTTGGCCAACAGCATATTCTGGTGGACGATTAGCATTCGGCTCCCAAATGCTTTTCTTTCATTTTAATGAAGAAAAGAATGGGCATAAGACTTAGAACCTGCAAAAATCGTTCTAACTGAAACCCAACGCAAAAGGCATCAAAATTAAAGATCGTTCATTTTGAGAAGCCTGGACACACTGCCTTTAAGACTGAAGATAACAGGCAATGGGGAAGAGACATTAGACTTACACAAATCAGTGAGAGTACCTGTTAAGTTTTGCATTAGTGAGATGGACAGCAAAGAAGTCAGACGGTGAAGCTAGACGGATGCTGCGTGCCCATCAAAATGTTGTAGGAATGAAGGCAGATATTTTGGAACAGCGCAATGCCAGATTAACTATCAGGCAGACGATACAGCTGACTTAGAGCCTTCGCAAAAAAGGGATTCCACAGTTTGTTGTGCTGAGAGAGAGAGAGAGAGAGAGAGAGAGAGAGAGAGAGATTTCGTGTTCTTTAATAAGAAATATGGCGTCCCCTTATTGTTTATTAAATTTACGGCAGTGATGGAATTATTTTTGGGACATTACTTGTGATAGAAGAGGGTGAGTGTTATGTATGGCTACTTGTGATTTAACCATTATTAGCCAAAAGTGTAAATTTCAATCTAGGCCAAGAACATCTATTTTAAACTGAGGTAAAATCTGATTCCAGTCCGTAAATAATAATAATAATTGAAATGCGTGGCTTTGACAGTACTCCCGAGGAAACTCCCGGAGAATACCATAGTATCCCCGACAATAGGGCGAACCAGGAACAACAGGGTTCGCCCACAAGTATGCCGACACCCCCACACGGACCCCACGGGGTAGCCGCCACCAGCCACCACCACTCCGGGCAACAACGACGCATGTCAGCCCGGGCCGTGCGCCCCTGTGACATACAGCCACCACGCCGCCGCCACCGTAGGCGAAAGACACTACCTTCGCGTGGCGGAATCACTGAGCTAGCTAGGGGTGGAGTCAGAAACAGTACTCCAGACAGCGCCCCTCTGGTAGAGACGATCTATGGTCGCTCCCACAGTGTTTCGGTAGAGACGATCAATGGTCGCTCCCGTAGTGTTCAGGTTGAGACGATCAATGGTCGCTCCCTTAGTGTTCCGGTCGAGACGATCAATGGTCGCTCCCACAGTGTCCAGGTAGAGACGATCAATGGTCGCTCCCTTAGTGTTCCGGTCGAGACGATCAATGGTCGCTCCCACAGTGTCCAGGTAGAGACGATCAATGGTCGCTCCCTTAGTGTTCCGGTTGAGACGATCAATGGTCGCTCCCACAGTGTCCAGGTAGAGACGATCAATGGTCGCTCCCTTAGTGTTCCGGTTGAGACGATCAATGGTCGCTCCCACAGTGTCCAGGTAGAGACGATCAATGGTCGCTCCCTTACTGTTCCGGTCGAGACGATCAATGGTCGCTCTCACAGTGTCCAGGTAGAGACGATCAATGGTCGCTCCCTTAGTGTTCCGGTCGAGATGATCAATGGTCGCTCCCACAGTGTCCAGGTAGAGACGATCAATGGTCGCTCCCTTAGTGTTCCGGTCGAGACGATCAATGGTCGCTCCCACAGTGTCCAGGTAGAGACGATCAATGGTCGCTCCCTTAGTGCTCCGGTCGAGACGATCAATGGTCGCTCCCACAGTGTCCAGGTAGAGACGATCAATGGTCGCTCCCTTAGTGCTCCGGTCGAGACGATCAATGGTCGCTCCCACAGTGTTCGGGTAGAGACGATCAATGGTCGCTCCCCCAGTGTCCAGGTAGAGACTATCTATGGTCGCTCCCAGGGCGTAGCTAGGAGAGGGACGTCTCCACAACCGGAGATTGAACTCCAGGTGTCCTGTCCCAGAACATCCCGGACAGACCTCCCTGCCTCCCCCGGTCTCTGTTCTTTAAGCCTGGCCCTAGAGCAGACACACCTGCTGGGCCCCAGTGACAGTCGCTGCTGCAGTCCTCCCCTGACGGCGCCTCTGGATGTGGGAGACCGCAGCCCGTCGCCTCTCTCGGCCCTCCCTAGGACACCCGGGCGAGACCTCGCCACGCCCCCACGACCTGACCCAGAGGTTCCGGGACCTATTTGGCCCCAGTCCCAAGGGCCTTACGCCGGAGCCCAGTCCGGAAGCCACCGGGAGTCCCGGACACGAGAGGACGCCCTTGCGAGCCGCCCCGTGTCCTCTCAGTTCGCCCTGTCTTGATGGCACCCCTAACTCAGCCGGATCACCAATGTCGTGCCCCTGTCTCCTTTCTTAAGAGAATACGGGTGATAATGTAATATTAGTGATATAGGTTAAGTGTGACTCTCTCTCTCCTAGAACCAGTACTGTGCAGTGAAACTATGTGATGTATATCAGGGTAAAACAGATCACAATGAGAAGTTAGAGGTCGAGAATGTGGACTAAGATCTGAGTGAATATATGTGCGAGTGTCACCCCGGATATCTATAAAGACATATCCCCATTGCTGAAAGAAAGACTGTGAGGAAGAAATGTCATCTAGCCGCGAAGTAATATTGTGAAAGTAGTATTAAGAGTATTCCGCCCTTGTTCCGCGTTGTGAAGCGAGATTCTATGGACCTTACCTGGAAGACCTCTCTGACAGATGTGTAATTAATAAGCCTGTGCCTAAAGAGACATGTTCCCACTCTAACGAGGAAATATCAAGAAAGGAAGTATTAATAATATTCCCTCCCTCTGCACGCTACCCCTAAAAACCCTCTCTATTACTCGCTCACGCTCTTAAAGCCAAATCAAGAACCAGAGTTATTTGCCAAAGTACCTTCACTAACAGAAACCATATAAACTCCCCTGCTAATATCGGGCATCTTCCAATATTACCATAACTTTCTCCTCGCCGTTTTAAGTCACTCTCCGCGCCTCCCCTATCTCCTCCTAGTGAATCACAAACCCCCCCCTCCTCCTCCCCCCCCTCCGCGCTCTGCGCGCACCTGTATTTACTGCATTCCTAATACACTAGGATTGTTGTGTTGTCATTAGTATCTAGAAAGCAAGAATCCCGCGAGATACACATATCTTAGATAAGGTTTTATATTGCTCAATATTGTGTTGTAATATCTGCTGAAATGTCCTGTGTCTGACTGTGGTAATATATGTGTATGGTGTTGCCGAAAGTTTTTATGTCCTGCCTCTATTGCACTAGCTCCGGTCTCGAAAGAGGACCCCGCTCCACGTTGGGTGAAATAGGTACGAGAAGTCAAGCCTAATTCTACCCAGCATTACAATAATAATAATAATAATAATAATAATAAACGTCCTACTAAAAATATTAACCGATACTGTTTTTAAATGCCCGCCGCCGGACCACCCACCATGCCACCCCCCACCCCACCACCGGGCCACCACCACACCACCACCCCAGGAAGACACAACGGTGGGGCTAATGACCCAGGGCAAGAGGGTCACCTGCCCACTACTGACCTGCGCCCCTTTTCCCCGCAACTGCCCCGACACCAGGTGAACAAGGATCGGCAACGACCTTGCAGGCGGGACAACCATCGCCAGCAGTGGGGTGGGACTGAACAGGATTCAGTCCCAAGTAACGTATTGGCGACGGCCATAGTTACCCCCCCTCAAGGGCAGGAAGCCCTTTAGTGCGCCACGAGGTGTCAATACCCTCTGCCACGTCCAGGGCAAGAGGCCCTTCAGTGTGCCACAAGGTGTTAGTACCCTCCGCCACGTCTAGGGCAAGAGGCCCTTTAGTGTGCCACGAGGTGTTAGTACCCTCCGCCACGTGTAGGGCAAGAGGCCCTTTAGTGTGCCACGAGGTGTCAGTACCCTCCGCCACGTCTAGGGCAGGAGGCCCTTTAGTGTGCTACGAGGTTCCAGTACCCTCCGCCACTCCAAGGGCAGGAGGCCCTAGTAGACAGCTAAAAGTGGGTCCCAGGGTAAAAAGACCTGGAGCCACGGCTGTGACAGACCCAGGAGAGAGAGTCGCCTCTGTGGTTCCCTCCCTGTATGTAGGAGAGGACACGGTCTCCGTGTACACTCCACCTACCGCGTTTCCCTGCGGGAACTGCTCGACACCACCCGGGAGTGTTGCCCCGGAGGTGTCACCAGAGTGGAGGCAAAGTCAGAGACCGGACCTGCCTCCCACTCCTGGGAAATATCTGTCTTTCACAGGCACCAGCAGGAGATGAGGCTGCAGCCCAACCCTGACGGCGCGTCCCCTGGCAGACAATCGCACCCCCAGGACCCCCAGGCGAGCCCAGCAGACTACAGGCGAGGGCAACCCCAACTCCCTCACCCCGTGGAGCCGCCGACGTCAGGCCTGCCTCCTCCAGCTGTTTGGCCCTAGTCCCGAGGGCCACCTCTCAGGTCGAGGCCCCCAGACAGGAGGGCCTCCCTGCACCCCACCGACGAGACCCCGAGGTAAGGGTCTCCCTTCAGGTCGAGGCCCCCAGACAGGAGGGCCTCCCTGCGACTCACCGACGGCCCGGACCCGGGCAGTGACTCCCCTGCGGGTAGTATGTTGCCCGTTACAGGCAGAGTCCCCCTGAGGTCCTCTCCCTCGAACAGTGACAGAGTGAATCAACCCAGGAAACACGGGTAAATTAGTGACGTCCCTTAGACCGAAAATAAGCCCGAGGAAGAGGAACAGTGAACAGTGACAGAGTGTGATCCATGTAAAACCAGTGGCTATTGTTATTAACCCAACAGACCTTCATACCCAACAGAGTAGAAAATATTCAATAATAATAAGTAGAGTCATATCACCTGCCCAGAATAAATGAACTTCCCGTAATTGTGAATGACGATCAGGGTGCGCGGGAGAACCGAGACCGTGCCTAAAGTGTCGCCGCGACTAGGTAACTGAGCCGAGTGTCGTGATCCGCACCCTGACTTCATTATAGTAATATTCCTCCCCCAGACTCTTAACCTTGTGTATTCCCCTTGTTATCATGTGTATATATATTTTGGGTTTGAATGAAAGACGGGTATCTAGACATATATAACTAAAGACATTAGTATACATGCATCATAACGTGTGTTAAGTGCAACTGTATTTTTTGCTATCAAAGCCTAACTCTGTGTCCCTGTATCCTGTATCTCAAATATCACTCTGTATCATATTGTAACGGTTTTAGAATTAAGGCAATAGATGTGTTAAGCTATACTGCCTAGTTTTTATGTCCTGTTCCTTAGTTGGTGCTTTACTTGCGGTCCGGAAAGAGGACCCAGCTTAGTGTTTTTAGGACGAGGAGTCGACCTAAAAACACTCAGCATAACAGTTTTTAACGGTTTTAACACACGGGACAACTTTCAAAAGGTCAGCAAAATGTCATTGGTTAATAACATACGTCCTAGTTCTGACTAGGTTAAATATATTCATAAATTTCTCCTAATTATTACACCATTCAAACAAGAGGCATTTGATTCCCTAATGGAAAAAGAAAATCTCTTACCATGGCACTTACTGCGTTTGTTCAAAGAAGTTCTTGACTGGTCAGGGTGAAGCAAACTCTGATCAGATTTCTGGAACATACGACACAAGAAAAACTTCGATATTACAATTTTGCTCTATGCATCAAATACCAGTTTTGGGAAGATGTGTTGGCAATAATAAATAATTATATTACATAAATATATATTATATAATTTGGTGAATTTTTGCTGCCTTCAGACCGTTGCATTCAGCACTGGAAAGAAATCCGGCTATGAAGGAGGTAAAAACCCTTCCTGCTTGAAAAGTGTCCCGTAACCTGGAATAAATAGTCTGGAGATGATAAAAATAAGCAACAAAATGAGCCCTTGGTGTGAAGGAATAAAAACAGTGCGGAGAGGGATCCCTTCATGCAGTGGCTCAGATATAACTGGTTGGATGTTTTGTTTGGTTGTACAAATGTCCTTCAATTCACGTGCAATGCCTTGAAAGGAGGATAACAGACTACAAGGGGAGGACAACTACAATCTGTAGCCCACCGGGCCCATATTTCAGATGAATTCGGGGCTATTATCACTTCTACTGATGCTCTTTGCAGATGTATTACTGTTATTCCAAAATATACGCTAAATGAATTTGTGTCTATGAAGTACGAAGCATAATCTCATGGCTGATGCCAGATGCGTGGTTGAATGCCATCAGAATATTGTTTGTTTCTGTTTGTGTTCCAGCAAATTATGTAAACACACGCAGACGTGAAGTGATGAAGTGATTCTTTCTTTATAGTGGCGTGAATGTTAATATTTGTCTTTTTAGGAAATGCCAGTCTTGGGGATAGCTGTGTAAATAATACGAAAATACTGACCATGACAAGGACGTTCGGCAATGGGACTTAGGATGGTGGAGGGGGTGCGACGTAATGGAAAACGAAGTTGAGAGAATAATACAATAGAAAGTACAGTATACTGTGGGATGGAAGCAGAAGACGTGAAGGAAATAAAGGTACCAGAGGGGAATGACCAAGGTAAGAAGAATTAATAGATGAAGCAAGGGTTACACGAATCAGCAAAGTTTGGCTGTCAGTGGTGAAAGACACTTGTTTTGGAATAAGTTTGATACATCTAAATTATTCCCAATATGGTGTGTGTGTGTGTGTGTGTGTGTGTGTGTGTGTTTTGGAATAACCCATGTATCAACGTTATTCCAGAAACAGTGTGTTTTACCATTGCCAACCAAACACTGACGTGGGTTGAGATTCCAGACACCATTTGCTTGGCAATGATTTCGTTTTTATAGCCATTTAGATGCTAATATTTGTCTTTGTATGACGTGTTAGTCTTGGCTTTAATAAGGGAAATAACAGGCGAGAGGTCATTGAATCTCTCTTATTCACATAGGATTAGTATTTGTGGTTCATCTGAAACGTGAACCCATTGGAATGCAGGCAGTTGTCCTCCAGTCCATCCTCCTCTCATAAGATATATAAAAAGTGAGCTAAGAGATGCTTGTATATAACCAGACAGTACATCCGACTTGTGCCACTACAAGAAGGCATTCCTCTCTGCAATACGTTTTCTTTCCTCCAATCCAGTGACGTATTTTGAAGTTATTTTAAGTATTATGAGACACTTTTCGAACTGGGGTTACATGCAGCCTTCATTTACCCCTTTCCTTGCCAAAAATCTTTTCTAAGCCGAATGAAACCGTCTGAAGGTAGCAATAAGTTTACAACGAAAGACGGTTTGGATTCAAGGTTCTGGTAATTTAACGATGGTTCATATAATAGCGCTCCACATCCACACCATCGGGCAATATCTCGTGTGTTGTAGTGACGCCCCATCGGTGTAATCAATATCTACCCTGCATCATTTATTCATATCCTACCCTCACTGCCACATCCACACCAGCAGACTGAGCCGTCCCCCCCTATGATCTCCAGTCTTTCAAACATAGTGTGTCCAGGCATCTCAAAATGATCGGATCTTGAATTTGGCTCTCTATTGTATTTTGTTTTTCTCTTGGAGGGAACTGTTACTGCGGGCTCATGGCCTTTGGTTCCTTCTTCCTCACATAAAAAAAAAAAAAATAAGATATAGCCACGTGAGCGTCTATGAGGGGCGCGATTTACGAACCACCCTCTATATTTAGGTCAATGCGCAACGCCTCTGGGTAAATCTGGAATTTGTAGGTAGAAGATGACAATACTATAATTCTCCATAGTTTTCAGAGCACTTCTTGGTGACTAGCAGCATATTCTAGTGTTAATCTTTTGTCACGGTTCAGCATTCAGCACGTAGAGATGGCAGTTTTAGGCCACGTTAGAGTAAAAAGAGTATAACATGCTTCTCTAACCGGTCACTAGGCTCATATGGATACGAAGTTAGTATGAAAATATAGAATTAAGATCCACAAAATATTTTCTATAAAGGCCAGAACACAAGCCGTGACCACATATATATATTTCCCATTTAATAGTCTCCCCCCACCACTGCCTCCGTAGACTTTCCTGATGTGTAGTTTGGTGTGTGAGAGAAGTATTTTGAGGTGGTTTGGTTATACGGAGACGATGGTGAACAAGAGACTGACTTGAAGGGTGTATATGAATGAGGTGAGGGAGGAAAGGAGGGGAAGACCAAGAATGAGACTGAGGGGGTGGAGTGGGAGATATATGAGTGAGGTGTATGTGAGCAGGAGGGAGAGCAATCAAATGGCAGAGGAGACAGAGTGACAATGGAGGTGATTTGCACGTGCCTTAGTCTGGTAATAGATAGATGGATATTTTGAGGTAGGAGGGAGGTGGAGGGGGACGTGGTAGGGGAACAATGGACGAGAATAGGGAGGAAGTCTACATACCCTTACTAAGTGCTTTTGCAAGTGTGTGTGTGTGTGTGTGTGTGTGTGTGTGTGTGTGTGTGTGTGTGTGTGTGTGTGTGTGTGTGTGTGTTTCCCCGCACTAACGACAGCCATCACATTTCATCCACATCCACTTAACGATTTTGGAAATGTGTTGCAGGGACACGAACAGACACACACATATACAGAATATACACCATAGCAATAACAACCCTCATCGGCGTTCAGCTTCCTTACTTTGTTTTAACTTACTCTAAATTCACCATCTCTTCACCGTAAACACTGAGATGGAAAAAGAGACTAAGGCTAAAAGGGATGCTGGTCACGAAGTCTTACGGGCAGGAAGAAGAAATATAGTGTTCTTATTCTACCTAGAGCTTAACGAGAGATTACAATATGATGACAGTCACGAAGAAGTGTTCAGGATGTAGAACCACAGTAGTATTTTGGTCTGCCAGTCAACAAAAGGAAATAAGCTTCATAAAGACGAAATTCAATGCCAAATCACGGCGGACGAGCAGAAGTTAATTATACGAAAGAAAAATGAACTGTGAAAGGACGAAATTCTGAGCCAAGGCAAGGAGGAAGGACTAGAAGCATCTGGAAAGGAAAATAAACTACAAAAGGACAAATTCAGAGCCAAGTCAAGGGCGGGAGAACTAAAGTCAAACTCTCGAAGGGAAAATAAACTAGTGAAGGACTAAATTCTTTGCCAAATTAAGGTGGACGAACTGTATTAACCCCTCGCAAGGAAAAGACGAAATTCTTAGCCAGCTCAAGGTGAACGAACTATAGCCAGTCTCTGTCAGGGAAAATAAACTGATAAGACGATATTTCTTGCCAAATCACGGTGGACGAGCAAATTCTTGAAAGGAAAATAAGCTACGAAAGGACGAAATTCTGGGCCAAGTCAATCTGAACAAACTATAGACAACGTAGAGCAAAGAAAATCTCGATAGACTGAAGAAAATCGTCTGAGAAAAGCAAGAATTATATGAAAAAATGCTATCAAAGTCAAAATCTTCAGGAGAACGCGAGGATTAAATAAAAAATACGCCATTGAATTCAAACTGTCTGGAAAAAAAAAAAAAAAAATACGCCAACAGAAGAAAAGAAAATTAATGATATGTTACGCCATGGTATTCAAAATCGTCAAGAGAACACACACACACACACACACACACACACACACACACACACACACACACACACAAAGCCATAGAATTCACGGCGGTAAGATGCCCAGCCAAGCCCACTCTCGAGCCAGTCATGGAGTTAGGGGAGGGGAACCTAATTAGGGGGCCATTAAACCCATTATCGGGCCAGCATAATTGATGAGCACCCTTAATGACCCACTGACGGCCACTTAAGATTAGGGTGACGAAGGGGTTATGCTCCTCCGCCTGCTAACGCCTTCAGGGGGGCGCCTCTGAACTCCCGCCGGGGGTGATTTTGCATACATTACACCCTCCAAACAGATGAAGAATTTCTTATATTTTTCTGCCTTCCAGACACTCCAAATCATCAAATTATTATTATTATTATTATTATTATTATTATTAGTATTATTATTAAAACTGCTACTGCTACTACTACTACTACTACTACTATAATTATTATTATTATTATTATTATTGTATTTAAACTCCGTTTACCCTAACCTGGCATAAACTTCTCTCTCTCTCTCTCTCTCTCTCTCTCTCTCTCTCCAATGCTGAGTTGTAACAAGAGATTAACAGTAGAATGCGGTTCTAATCACGAAGATTTATAGAAAGGATGTGGAGTCACAGCGATCTTTTTCTGCCACTGAGCTACGTGAAATATGTTGGAAAAATACGAAAACTAAGGGACAAGTTAGAGTATAAGAGAATTTATGTAACTGGAAATCTTTACGCAGCAATATACTCTGTTCACTTTATCTAGGCGTAAAATTACTGTCTCTATCGATCAAAGGTGAAGATTACAGGATAAAGTCAATTATTCGGCCCTAAAGCCAATTAATGGGTACTGGTGGTGCTCTCTCTCTCTCTCTCTCAGCATGGGTCAGTCGATTATTATCATGTTAATATAGGAGTGTCGAAGCCTCAGCATGTACTCCTCTGTCCATAATTCATCCAACCAACTCGATCCTCTGACGATTCCCCAGTCTCATCAATTTTCATAGCTTGCTTTCTTAGTTCTTACAGATCCACATACCATAGTCATCCACCTTCTTGACCTCCCATGTCTCCTTTAGTCTCCAGAGTCACTTACATATTCTCTTTTTCACCATCCATTTCCTCCATATAGACCTATCATCTAAGCACAAGCTCTTTATGTAAACAATTATTAACACTTTCCTTCTTCCGTATCTTTTGCAAAGCACGTTATTCAGTCGCTCTCGTGAGGTCAGTCAGTCGCTCTCCTGAGGTCAGTCAGTCGCTCTCCTGAGGTCAATTGAGTCTCTCGTGAGGTCAGTCAGTCGCTCGCGTGAGGTCAGTCTGCTCAGACGTGCTAGTGACCTGTGGTAGTTTGTGCTAGTATGTTTTAGTGATCTGTGATAGTGGGTGTGTTAGTGTGTTGTAGTGACCAGTGATGGTGCTGTGCTAGTGATCCATGAAAGTGTTGTGCTAGTGATCCGTGAAAGTGTTGTGCTAGGGTGTTGTAGTGACCCGTAGTGACCTGCGATAGTGCATGCTACCTTGTGTGAATTTGTGCGTGATGGCTTCCTCGGCAGAGAACTGTGTCCCCACTGCAAGTATAGAAAAGGGATACCTTGAATTAAAAGAGGAACTTCTCGAACTGAAGTGGGAGGTACAAATTCTCAGGCAGGAGAAGTCACAAATGAGGGAATTGTTGGAGGAGATATTGGAGGAGAAAGAGAAAAAGGCTGAAGGTTGGACACTTGTTCACAAGGGTGTAACGAAGTTCACCCTTAAGAGGCAAACGGAACTTAAGACCACTAATGCCTTCGACGCACTACGGGAGGAAAGTGATGGGAAGGCAGAGAGGGAAGTAGAGGAGAAGGATGGTGAGAGAATTTCCCGTACAGGTAAGTATAATCAGAACAAGAAAGGTAAGAAAAATGTTGCCGTTGTTGGAGACTCCGAGGTGAGATATCTTAACAGAACCATGTATACTCCACTTGCTAAACATGTGTGTTTTCCAGAGGCCAGGGTGGCTAATGTGATAGAGAAAATTTCAAATATCGTGAAGGATAGTGGTGACAAACCCACTGTGTGCCTGTTCTGGTGTCAACATCTTTTTCCATATGAAGTTGTAGTATCACACATTTTACATAATAATTTTTAAAGCTGTTTAGTCATAATTAACAGTGTGTAATGAAGTGTGAATGATGAACAACCAAATATCATTTCGCTGTTAGCTGTGGTATAGGAAGAAGGTGGATGGCAGACCACAAGGGCCACCCTGTTTCAATTATAAAAGAAGGTTAGGAGAAGTGAAAAGATATCTGAATAAGTGCGTAAGTGTAAAGTCCTGGGGAACCATTTATTATGTTGGTATATGTGAATGTACTTAATACCATTTTATAGAGGTCTATAATGTGCTAGTAGAGTTGTCATTTATCTCTACTTTTTGCATAAGCCCAGAGTATATGTAATGCTCGGCACCTCACTTTTTAGCTGACCTAAGCACCGCGCCCTTGTCCGGCTCGGTGACTGTACAGCGTCAGAGAGGCCGTTTTACAGTTATAAAGGGAGGTGGTGTCGCTCCTACATATCTCTCGGGTCGCAGTTATATTATTCTGTACCCAATAAAGAGAGATTTAATCTGCTCATTTCTATCACCTTACGCTACCACTTAATAACAGACCAGCTTCCACCTTCTCGTGGCAGAGGACCTTTGGTGGGAAGTGTCGGGCAGTGACGGCGAGTAGCTGACGTGTACTACAGACAGTGTCGTCGATCCAACACGGTGGTCTAGTTATACTAAACAGCAGAACACTTAATATGTAGTCAACTGCAACTCCATAACGGCTACATTAAACTGGTGGCCAGCAGTGCGACGATACATTTTATTGGTGTATTTAAGCACGATATTTAGTGCTAGCCGTGAACCGATACATTAAATTGGTGCTCAGTGCTGGGATACGATACGTACTAAAGGGCATTATGCTGTGAACCAGTAACCCTTGCAATCGCTCGTTCCTGAAGGTGAAACAGAAAATCTTACTCTACTATTGTAAGGGGACTAATTACTAGTGAGTTAAGTGGAGCAGATAAACTGGAGTGGTGAATATTAATTCCTCCCATTATTCTGCCAGTGCGAGATTCCTATCTTAAGCACAAACTGGCAGTTATCTCGCCCTGTGGTGTGCGAGATATCTCCATCTTCAAACGCAAACTGGCAAGAATCTTGCTCTCGTGTGCGAGAGGCGAGATAAGGAGAGTTCAAGCCAGTGCGGTGAGGAGTGGGTCAACTAGCGAGCGACTTCTGGCAACTCCAGAGGCGCGGACGGCCGCAGCGAGCCGAGGGAGAGCGAGAGCTGGCGTATGTGGTGCCACGATCGTATGTGGTGCGTCGAGTGGCGTCACTGCCTGGCGTGCTGCTAACTCCCACAGCGAGAGGGCTGTCGTGCATGATTGGAGGAGTCTGGTGGAGTGTGGAACGTGGAATGTGGAACATCATCCTGGACTTTCATATCTAGGTAGAGTCCATACCACACACACACACACTTGAATCAACACACGTTAGTTAGTTGATGAGTGGAAATAAAGGTTTCTCAGAATTCCCTTGAAATAAATATACTTTCTGTGTATTGTATATGTGTTCCATTTAGGGAAATAGAGATAAGCCAACCACTAGACTCAGCATTACTTTCCTGAGGCAGAGGATGTAACTGTGATTTGTGCCTTGCAGAATCAATTCCTTACAGTAAAGGGGTACTATGTTGCACCTGATTTTTGTGAGTTACACGAGAGATAGCAGTTCTGCCCAGCAAGCATCGTCTAGCTTTGACAGTGAACTTCTCATCCCAGTTACGACCCTTTTTACCTTCATTCAATGTTAATTCCTTGAATGTAAACAGGCTGTCTCATGTATTAAAGGAGCTTACCTTCCTCTTCCACCTGAACAGGACTGATTTAGAGCCTTATGTACTAACCTATCTTCCTTCATACCTTTCTCGTTCCTATTTTGGTCCTGGCGTTGGTCTTCTACTTATTGTGGACTTGTCCTGTGTTTGTGGTTTAGGCTACTATTTAAGGCGCCAATAAGGAACCCACTGATACCACGTGTCCGTACTCGCGGATTGCAAGTGGATGTTCCTGAATAGTTAGCTACCCTACACTATGGTTAGGCTACACGGTAGTTAGGACAACAATGTCGACGAGGACGTCTATGGTGTGGCCGAGCGATGTTCTGGTGTCAACATCTTTTTCCATATGAAGTTGTAGTATCACACATTTTACATAATAATTTTTAAAGCTGTTTAGTCATAATTAACAGTGTGTAATGAAGTGTGAATGATGAACAACCAAATATCATTTCGCTGTTAGCTGTGGTATAGGAAGAAGGTGGATGGCAGACCACAAGGGCTACCCTGTTTCAATTATAAAAGAAGGTTAGGAGAAATGAAAAGATATCTGAATAAGTGCGTAAGTGTAAAGTCCTGGGGAACCATTTATTATGTTGGTATATGTGAATGTACTTAATACCATTTTATAGAGGTGTATAATGTGCTAGTAGAGTTGTCATTTATCTCTACTTTTTGCATAAGCCCAGAGTATATGTAATGCTCGGCACCTCACTTTTTAGCTGACCTAAGCACCGCGCCCTAGTCCGGCTCGGTGACTGTACAGCGTCAGAGAGGCCGTTTTACAGTTATAAAGGGAGGTGGTGTCGCTCCTACACATCTCTCGGGTCGCAGTTATATTATTCTGTACCCAATAAAGAGAGATTTAATCTGCTCATTTCTATCACCTTACGCTACCACTCAATAACAGACCAGCTTCCACCTTCTCGTGGCAGAGGACCTTTGGTGGGAAGTGTCGGGCAGTGACGGCGAGTAGCTGACGTGTACTACAGACAGTGTCGTCGATCCAACACGGTGGTCTAGTTATACTAAACAGCAGAACACTTAATATGTAGTCAACTGCTACTCCATAACGGCTACATTAAACTGGCGGCCAGCAGTGCGACGATACATTTTATTGGTGCTAGCGGTGGCACGATATTTAGTGCTAGCCGTGAACCGATACATGCCTCAGTGTAGGAGGCAATGATATTAGTAGCCGTAAGAGTGAGGTATTGTGGCAGAAGTATAAGGTGATGTTAGACAAGGTTAGGGAGAGGGGAGGAAGCCCTGTAGTGCTTGGTGTTTTACCCAGGTGGCGAGTTGGGAGGGAGTGGTTGAGCAGGGCAATAGGTTTTAATTGCTGCCTTGAAAGGTATTGCAAAGATAACGCAATACCTTTCATTGACAGCTGGGACCAGTTTTATGGACGGAGTGCCTTGTATAGTTGGGATGGGACTCATCTTAGCAGGCAGGGAGTTACTGTTTTAGCTGGAATGATAGATAGGGAGTTAGAGGTTATTTTTTCGAGGTTGAGAAGTAGACGTACAGGAAGTTACGGCAGCTGCACCGTACGAAAAAAAAAAAAAAAGATAGGATAAGACCACTCAGAACAGAATCAGGTGACATTACCAGTGAAGATAAAGAAGTGTGCTCCATCCTAAATAATTATTTCATATCAGTAATCACCAAGGAAAATCTAGACCTGGTCCCTCAAGCAGCAAATATTTACGATGATAATACGGAAAATACTCTTAGTAAAATAACCATTAGTAAGGAGGACGTATTGAAAGAAATTAATAAGTTAAAACCTCAAAAATCGCCTGGTCCGGACGATATATATGCAAGAATTATAAAAGAAACCAAAGAAGAATTATGTCAGCCACTTTTAACGTTATTTAATGACTCTTTAATTTCAGGAGAAGTTCCAGAGGCGTGGAAGACCGCAAACGTAGTGCCCGTCTTTAAAAACGATGATAAATCATCTGCGTCGAATTATCGTCCGATAAGTCTAACGTCAATAGTAGGAAAAATGTTAGAGTCAATTTTGGCAAATAAGATTAGAGAACACTTAGAAAGATTTAATCTTATAAACGAAAGTCAGCACGGATGCAGGCAAGGACGATCCTGCTTCACAAACTTGTTGTCATTCTACTCGGAGGTCTATGAGGCAGTAGATAGCGATAAAGCTTACGATGTTATTTATCTGGACTTTAGTAAAGCTTTTGGTAGGGTCCCACAAGAAAGGTCAGTTAGAAAGATTCGAGCACACGGTATAGACAGCGATATCTTAAAATGGATAGAATCCTGGCTGAAAGGACGAA
The DNA here is from genome assembly GCF_032717465.1 of Coenobita brevimanus. NCBI lineage: Eukaryota > Metazoa > Arthropoda > Malacostraca > Decapoda > Coenobitidae > Coenobita > Coenobita brevimanus. Next base: position 2,213,916 of record NC_137055.1, read on the forward strand.
AACAGAGAGTATTAATAAATGGAACTAAGTCGGATTGGGGATTAGTAACTAGCGGTGTACCACAGGGTTCAGTACTCGGTCCCTTATTATTTATTGTATATAAGAATGATCTAGACTTAGGAGTCACTAGTAGCATCAGCAAATTTGCCGACGATATGAAAATAGGGCGTATCCTTAACTTGACTGACGATTGCCATAACTTACAAAAAGACCTCTATATATTGTCCAAATGGTCCAAAACTTGGCAAATGGAATTTAACGTTGAAAAATGTAAAGTACTTAACGTAGGCAAGACCATTGGAGACACTAAATACGGCTTAGATAACAAAGAAATTAGCAAATCGGAATGCGAGAGGGATCTAGGAGTTATGGTTAGTAACGACCTTAAACGAAGGCAACAGTGTATTAATGCGAGAAATAAAGCAAATAGGGTCCTAGGATTTATTTCGAGAAGCGTGAGCAATAGATCATCTAAAGTAATACTGCAACTTTATCTAGCATTAGTAAGGCTACATTTAGACTACACAGTACAATTTTGGCGTCCTTACTATAGAATGGATATTAACTCGTTAGAAAATGTACAGAGAAGAATGACAAAAATGATACATGACGTCCGGAACCTGTCATATGAAAACAGGCTGAAAAGACTAAGTCTGCATTCGCTAGAGAGGCGTAGAGTAAGGGGAGACTTAATTGAGGTGTTTAAGTGGATGAAGGGTATAAATAAGGGAGATATTAGGAAGGTACTTAAAGTAAGCATACAGGATAGAACTAGAAGTAATGGTTCCAAACTAGAAAAATTCCGTTTCAATAAGGAAATAGGTAGAAACTTGTTTGGTAATAGAGTAATAGACGAATGGAATAAGCTACCTAGTAAAGTAGTTGCTGCCTCTTCCATTGAGAGTTTCAAGCATAGGTTAGATAAGCATATGACAAATAAGGGGTGGATATAGAAAAAAAAAATCTTATAACCAATACTAATTCATAACTTTTCCTTTTCAGGTTACACTATGATAGTCTCTATTCTCCTTTCACACTTTCCTGTAAAATGTCCACGCCAGTTTTTCTATACTGCGTGGTGTTCTTTCTGACTTTTTCCTGCCGGCTTCGGCTGGAGGGTTTTAAGGGCGGAGGAGAGCCTTCTTCTTTGTTATCCTTAACTCATTCTAGTAGTTCAGTTACTCTTCTAGGAGCTGCCTAGCATGGGCCAACCGGCCTACTGCAGTTATCCTCTCTTCTTATGTTCTGTCCTGTCCACTCTATATGAACCTCTATTGCATTCCCCAGCAATGCTACCTCCACTCATCGCACTGTTAATTTATCGTTCTCATGCCATACCAACTTCTCGTATCGTTAGGTAATGTGGGTACTAACACACATTCACGGTAGTACTTTACAAATAATTGTTAAAGTATAAGTGTCCTTTGTCATTTATATTAATGACCATTTGAGAGAGAAAAAAGAGAACAGTTTAATCTATACAAAATTTATGCACATGTTATCACCATCGCCGAAAGGATAACGATAATTTGTCGTAGCTTGTCGTTCGTCTTTCAGAGTTACCATTCTTCCTGCAGTCTCCCCTTCTTTCCTCCCTGTTGGCATCCTCCCTTCTCAACTCCTCTCTGTTGGCAGCCTCCTCTATCAACTCCTCTCTGTTGGCAGCCTCCTCTATCAACTCCTCTCTGTTGGCAGCCTCCTCTATCAACTCCTCTCTGTTGGCAGCCTCCTCTATCAACTCCCCTCTGTTGGCAGCCTCCCCTCTCAACTCCTTCTTGTTGGCAGCCTCCCCTTTCGACTCCTCTCCGTTGGCAGCCTCCATTCTCAACTCCTCTCTGTTGGCAGCCTCCACTCTCAACTCCTCTCTGTTGGCAGCCTCCCCTCTCATCTCCTCTCTGTTGGCAGCCTCCATTCTCAACTCCTCTCTGTTGGCAGCCTCCACTCTCAACTCCTCTCTGTTGGCAGCCTCCCCTCTCATCTCCTCTCTGTTGGCAGCCTCCATTCTCAACTCCTCTCTGTTGGCAGCCTCCATTCTCAACTCCTCTCTGTTGGCAGCCTCCACTCTCATCTCCTCTCTGTTGGCAGCCTCCCCTCTCATCTCCTCTCTGTTGGCAGCCTCCTCTCTCAACTCCTCACTTCTGTCCCTCCTCCCATCCTTCTTTATGCACTCAGTTCATCTTAATGTGACCCCTTTGGACTTAGACCAATATTCTCTTCGGGTAAGGAGGCTCCCTAGCACCTCTTCCTTAACGATTTATTTTCCAAACTATCCATCAATATCATTTTTGTCTTCTTATATCTTTTTAATATAGATATAGATTGAATACTCGTAAATAACACACAAGAAAATAGGAGCAGAATCACAGAAATAAACCAGTGAGGAAGAGGCGTTTAGTAAGCTTCCTAACCACACGAGAATACTGCCCATGAGTCTTTTCACCTCCTGTCTCTCCCCTTCCACTGACAGGCTCCCTCAAGTCCTCTCCGCATGCCCTGTCCAATTGTGTCTTTTCTTTACAGCATCATGCACTGCGTTTCTGTTTAGCTCCACGTCTGCTCGTAGTTCCAACATCCTTCTGCTCTTAATTCAGACATTCTCCTGCCCCTACTTCTGCTCACTCCTGCTGTTCTTCTGACCTAGTTGTTCTCGTCACTTGTGGCTCGAAATATACGATTACAATTAGTTCTTATCTCTAGCTCACAGCTCGCACAACATTCCCTTTTATTGCTTGAATATTATGTACTCCTGAAAGTCTGGATACATTCCTATCTGTATCTATTCATATCTATCTATCTATCTATCTATCCATTTTGAGGTGACAGAATTATTCCAGTGATAATAACGGTAGTGGTGCTGATGTTGACAGCGGCGTTGATGGTTGTGTTAGCACTGATGATCAAGACAAGCAGAGGTTATAAAAGTACAAATATATTTTTTGTTAACTGATTACCATGGCTGCAGCGTAGGTGAAAATGACAGGAGTAATAGTGGTGGTGATAATACTGGCAGTGAAAATAGTGGTAAAAGTGTGAGTGGTAATACTGACAGTGATGTGTAATGTGGTCCGCTGGTAGCTGGATGCGAGAAAATAATTATTCATTCTGTTATGTGATTAATGCGCGCTACCTCATTGTCATGTGTGTGTGTGTGTGTGTGTGTGTGTGTGTGTGTGTGTGTGTGTGTGTGTGTGTATTTACGTACTGTACATGAATGCAAAATTTTGATTAGACTCGTGTTGTCCTGTCTCCTAATCTGCATTAATTTTATCCAGTCTGTTTTTGATGTTTTCCTAATCTTTTTCTGATATTTATTTAGTCAGTTTGCATATACAGTATATATGAATATGGATATATTAGATAAACAGATATTGTACATATAGATAGATGGATAGATAGATATAGGGATATGGATATGATTTTGAGTGTGTGTGTGTGTGTGTGTGTGTGTGTGTGTGTAATCCACCCCACACACACACACACACACACACACACACAGAGGCACGCCGCCTAAACCGCCACGACAAAAGTCATTTAGCCAGACCGCAGCGGCCTGACGTAAACACAAACAAATGCATTACGCGCCGTTTTTGCGTCCTTGAATTAATACCCGCGTGCCACATTGAAATTCTACACCCACGATAAATTTCCGGGGGTAAAAGGGGGTGAAATGCGGCCTGTCTGAGCTGGCTGGTTATATAGCCCCGGATGTCGTTGAAAATACTTAAAACGACGAAGGCTAAACACAACAAAAACAGTTTACGTGTCACTCTGGGCTGGCTCTTGTCCTTAGCGATTTGTTTGACATTTTATATCCTAACACCATCGTCTGTAGTCTGACACGACCTTTTACTAACTCTTGCCACTACCATAAGTTTTAGTTCAGTTTTGAAGAGACTCGTATTGAAGAGTTGTAAAAGACTATCAGCCCTTCTCTTTGTGATGGCGGTCTTTTATTTTTTTATTCTTGCTGCCAGTTAACCAGTTTCCTTCAGTGTAAAACGGAGCTCTTGTTCTGAAGGGGTGGATAACAGAGAGGTGGCTTTTGTGTACTGGATATTTTTTTTTTTTCTGACTCTGGGTATAGGCTTAAAGTTCCATTCCCTGAGGCCTAGCTACATATTATACATCTCCTCTTATCACCATTTCGGTGCTAACCCCCACCGTCCATACTGAATACATGCTAGGACTGTCTCATACAGGACTGGTGTACTGGTATTTGCGGGGTGATTTTATGGTACATGGGCGGATCTTAAAGTAAAATAAATCGCTGAGGAAGTAGTAAAGCAAGACAAACAAACAGACAGACAGACCGACACACACACACACACACACACACACACACACACACACACACACACACACACACACACACACACACACACACTTTAGATGCCACTCTTTCTGATCAAGGTTAATTTTTTTTTCCAATATGTTCTTTTCACATTGGTTAATGAAAATTGAAATTACTGATTGTAACCAAAGTGCTGAGAGAGAGAGAGAGAGAGAGAGAGAGAGAGAGAGAGAGAGAGAGAGAGAGAGATGAGTGTTCCTTTATTTATTATTTATATTTATTTTATTTCTTGTCTTAATATTGATATAAAAGTTCGGATTTTTGTTAAGAGGTATTGGTCAATATTAGTTCCGTCTGACACTAAATTTTTGAGCCTTGGCGGGCAAATGCGCTCTCTCTCTCTCTCTCTCTCTCTAAGTGAATGGTTCACGATCGGTGTGGGAGTGCGACAAGGTTGTGTGATGTTCCCATGATTGTTCAATATATATATATATATATATATATATATATATATATATATATATATATATATATATATATATATATATATATATATATATATAAATGGGGTGACGAGAGAAGTAAATACATGAATAATGGAGAGAGGGATGGCGTTGGTAATGAATGGTGATGGATGGAATATCTCAGATTTGTTGTATGCTAATGATGCAGTACTACTTGCAAATACCGGACAAGAACTTGGTAGACTATGAGTGCTGAGTTTTGCTGATGTCTGTGAGCGTCGTGCCATGAGAGTAAATGTAGAAAAGAGTAAAGCTATGGCTATTGAGAGAGAAGGTGACTCCCAGTGCGATGTTACAGTGAATGGAGAGAGACTGGAATTGGTGAGTGAGTTCAAATACCTGGGTAGAGAGATAGAAAAGAGAGGAAAATGTGCAAAAGAAGTGGAAAGTAGAGCGACACAAGGAAGAAAATTAGCTGGTGCAATGAAGGCCTTGATAAGAAACAGAGGCTTGAGTGTTGCAGCTGCACGAGGCTTACATGAAGGAGTGTTAGTGCCAACTCTAACATATAGATGCGAGACTATGGTTTGGCATGAAAATGAAAAGTCAAGAGTAAAAGCAGTGGAGATGAGATTGCTGAGGAATGAATGTGGAGTACAGAGGGTGGATAGGATACGAAATAACGTGATTCGTGAAAGCTGTGGAGTGAGGAAGTCTGTGGACACCAGAATCGAAGAGTGTACTGAGATGGTATGGTCATATGGAGAGAATGGATAACAACAGAGTGGTGAAAAAGGTATAGCTGAGCGAATTTGAAGGAGGGAGGAGGCGAGGTAGGCCAATGAGAAGGTGGAGATATATTATGGTGGATGAGTGTGTGAGGAAGAGAGGTTTGGGAGTCGGTGAGGCTAGGGAACTGACAAGAGATCGAGCTGGCTGGATGAATGTTGTGAGGAGAAGTGCATGATCAGGGATTTGGCACCACTTTTTAACGTGGGAGCGTTCGGATTGACTCTGTAGGATACCTTTATGTGAAGCTACAGAACGCGGTGAATGTTTTTGGCGTATCCGATAGAGCCAGGATTCCCTGGGGTTTGAATGATGAGTGAATGGAAGCGTGGCCCATTGGACTGGGCAAATTTGAGCTGTCTGGACATTGCTACTCCTCACCATACTCTAGGGTGGGAAAGGAGGTCCGGATGATGATGATGATGATAATGATATTATATATATATATATATATATATATATATATATATATATATATATATATATATATATATATATATATATATATATATATATATGGAGCCTTAGTGGTAGAGTGTGCGTTTCGCACGCTGGTGAGCGCGGGTTCGCCTCCCGCCAGAGTTGTAAAAACTTTGGGAAGCGTTCACCAAGCCACTTGCTACTTTGGCGGACACAAGGGGTGCTGTGGTTGAATCAGTGTCGCATACTAGTATGCTTGCACCCAATCGGCTTAAGGCGGCCCGATTACACTTGGTTCACAGACTACACACACATCCAAAGCCACTACAACACTACAGTACAGTCACACTTACAAACACTTCTCACGCTACATAGTCTCTACCAGACAGCCTAAGCCACTGGGTAGAGATACAATGGCTGTATCGTCCCTGCTTCGGTACGGATAGGCCGGTCCTGCAGTGGACCTCAACGGCTGATGATGATGATGATGATATATATATATATATATATATATATATATATATATATATATATATATATATAATATGTAAAAGAATGTCTGTCTGTCTTCTATGGAATCGAGGGGGATGCATGTAGAAATCCCTAAACAACTCTGACAGATGTAACTTGTTACGGCAATTCTAAATGTGAACACTACAGTGGCTAAAGTGGCGCCCCTTATGACCAAGATTTGAGATATTGGATACAATCATGGCAGCCAATTACCGTAGAGTTATTTACTTCTACAAACATATGTCCATATGACTCTAGCTACAGTGGGTCAAAATTGGTGGGTTCATATGTAATGGGAAAATAGGTCCATGGAGACTATATCCCTGGTGAAATGGGCTCAAAAAGGAACACAGGTTCAGTTGGTGAAATAAGACCCCGAGGGGTCTTCTCCCACAGGTTGAATGGTTAGCTTGTATCCCAGGCAGTGCCGAGGAGGAGGTTCATAGGGTTTTAACAGGGCAACGCCGGGTACCCCTTACAGTAACATATAATAAAAATGTTACTTAGTATACAGGAAAGATATTAGAGTACGTTTCTTTCCCCTATGATAAATAACACTTCTGCGCTGGTGGAATCGATGAATCCGGCAGAGGTAAAAGTTTTGGCAGGCGGGGAGGGCGAGTGGGCTCTGACTTGGCCCATTACTATTCCAGCGAGGTAAACACGGGCGGGAAAACTTGCGCTATTACTCTTCTTGAAAGCTGGTAAAAGGGAGTAATGAGTGAGACGCCAGGATTTATGAGCAACGCATTAACGGCCACTGAAGGAAGGCTAATCAAGACTTATGCGTTCTTGGACTGAGGGAAAAACCTGCCTGGAAGAAAGGTGTAGTAATCAGATATGTTGTGGGTCCTCAGGCTCGTATTCTCTCTGTGGTAAAGAGGCTGCCCAGCACTTCTTCCTTAGCGATTTATGTTTGGATCTGATTGGTAAATATCCTCTTGTACGTTATATATGAAGAGTATGTCGATATTGGAAGGATTTAAGTAACACAGAATAGGACAGTGAGATGTAACAAGCAAAACAAATCGCTTAGGAAAAGGTGCTAGGGAGCTTCCTTAACCAGCAAGAATACGGGTTTAAGACTGTTGCTGTGAACTCCTATTCTCTTGACCTAAAACTGCCATCTCCCCACATTGAAAGATTAGTACACTACACTACGGCATGATGCTAGTCACGGGGAAGTGCTGTGGCAAGGATATAGTGCCGTAGTATTGCCTTTATCTTCCACTGAGGTACTACTGTGGAGCGTAATGTCGGTCCACTGCCTGATGATAAACAGCAAGACAGTGAACAATGAATTTTGAAACGTAGTGATGTTATATTTGAAACCTGGCAGACTTTTCAGAATACTTTGTGAGAATTCCGTCGTTCTTCGACCAAAAAAAAGTGGAGCGATATCCCTGACTCCAACTTTACGTGAAATGAGCTGCCAAAGAACGAAAATCTGGGCCAAGTTAAGGTGAAAGAACTATAGTGTATCACCATCATCATCTTCATCCTCCTCCTCCTCATCATCATCACTAACTTTGTACAGCTGCTAAAAAAGTGAGGTGAAAATGCAAAACAATATTGGATCTATCTATCTATCTATTGCCAGACGCCTCAATCCCGTTTGCGGTGACCACAAACAAATCGCCTCCAAGTCGCCCTGTCCCCCGCCATTTCACTGCCCTGCTCCCAACTCACACCCCCCTCTCTCATATACCTCTCCACCCCATCCCTCCATCTCATCCTCGGCCTCCCCCTCCCTCTTCCCCCCTCCACCTCACTCACATACACTCTCTTCGTCGGTCTTTCTTTTTGTTTTTCACCAAGATCGACTTTCTGAATATTAAAATTACCCACCATCATCAAAATCCTACTCCTTGATTATCATGACGGTGTAATTAACGTAAATAGGCAATGGAGTATGAACGTGTGTGAAGATTTTTTATTTTATTTTTGGCGCGTAATGGATTGGACTCTACTGTGTGTCAGATACGGATATGCAAAAAATATGAGAGAGAGAGAGAGAGAGAGAGAGAGAGAGAGAGAGAGAGAGAGAGAGAGAGAGAGAGAGAGAGACCATGGAACTCTTCAATTCCCTGTTACTGGAATGCCAACAAAAGAGAGTCACGAATGAGTACTAACATTATCATAATTCTGTTTTAAGTAAGAAATATGACACCTGGGACCATCATATTTTATTTACTTATTACACATTCATTTATTTTCATGTACTTGACGGCTGGCATGAACCTGGCAGCCCGTTCTCTGAGGCCCAGCACCCATCCTACGTACAAAACAATACCATACAACTTCACATGTCACCACTTTAACGCTAATACCCACTGTAAGTAAAGAATACATGCTAGGACTGTCTCATTCAAGAATGGTGTGATGATATGACCGGGGGTGTTTTAATAGCATGTCGGTGGAACTTGTGGAATATCAGTAAAATCTAATGAAATTCAAGTAATCAGACTGTTTTCTGCCCCGGTGTAAACTCGAATTCTCCTCCATTCTAAAAGCAGACAATTCCCCTAACCGCCCGCCTACCTTCTTCTCTAAGCTGTAAAGTAGGTCAGGGTGTGCCACGACCAAGTTCCGGGTTACAGCGCCTTGAGAATGGGAAAGTGTGGCTGAAGTTGCTCTCCAGCTCATGGGCGTATTTCTCCTCCTTGGTGTCCTTGGCAAACTTCTTGAATGTAGTTAGAGTTGCTAAAATAGACTCACAGAAGTTGTCTTGCTTGTTATGAGAAGCTGTTTGAAAGTCGCTGGGCACAAAATATCCCAAGTATCACCGAGAAGTGAGGTAAAATTCCTCAGACTTGCTCATTATCTAGAAAATGCTCCCGAATGGAAATATCTTTAAATCCAGGCATACAAGCGCTGAATTGGCTACCTTGTTAATTATGTTCTGAGAAAGTATATTAATGTGTAGAGACAAATGCAGCTAGCCACACCATAGTAACTACACCTGGTATGACACACGAATATTTAGGTATCCAAAGTAATGCGTGGAGGGCTACGGTATTTCCTGCGTTCCTTTCTTCTTAATTCCAAACGCCTCTTCAGCTTAACGCCGCCATTCCTGTATTTCCTCACCAATTCCCTTCTAACTTGGCACTGTTGTTCCTTGGGTCTACTGTCTCTACGTTTTTTATTTTTTTTATTAAGGCCTTCTAAGAGCCTTCAGTCTTTTATCTACTCCTGTTCTCAGCATCTTCCACATTCCTTGGCTGTCAACTCCAGATTCATGAAGACGGTATATAACAACTTGTCTTTCCCTATATATATTCTGTGTTATACATCTCTGGAAGACTATCTGGCCTATACACCATAACCTTTCCTAAAAGTTCCCCCTTTCCTCTCCAGCCTCTCCCATCGTTCTCTCCGTAACTCCGCCGACACGAATTCTATAGTGTAATATCTTTCCCTGTTTAGTCCATTTAATTGAGGATTATATGCGGACAAAATTCATGAAAAGTTGAAATTTTGCACACATACTGCTGAAGGACATACCAGAACGATTAAACTATTTCTCGCTTCAGTCCTGTTGCAGTGACTTTTCTTTTGGAACCTCCTCCCATCGTTTTTTTTTTTTTTTTTTTTTTTCATTTACGTTGTAACTACATTTTTGCGATTGTTTGGGAAGCGATGCGTTCATAAAAAACTTATAGTGTAAAAAATGTGCGATATAAAATTCTGCACAAGATTGCCTGTATTGATTTTTACCCTATGCGCTAAATTTTTGCGTTAAGACAGGAAATGGAAGGCGAGTTTTAGTGCTTGTTAATATATCTGCGTTTCGCCCCGTTTTCTATCAGTGGGTCTCAAGGGACTGTTCTCTCATTTAAAAAAAAAAAAAAAAAAAAAAAAAATAATTGTACCGAGAAGGAATTTGTAGAGCAGAAAGTACGACATTTGTGTATATGAGGTAGATTTTATATGATGCTTTAAATACCTTGATTTGTTACATGGAGAGACAGGCTGACGAATGAGGATATAAAGGAGCGTTGTGGTGTGGATGTGGATGTGATAGGAAGCGTTATGAGGAACAAACTGAGGTGGTTTGGCCATGTGGAGAGGATGGAGGGTGAAAGACTGACGAGGAGCGTGTATGTGAGTGAGGTGGAGGTGGGGAGAGGGAGGGGGAGGCCGAGGATGAGATGGAGGGATGGGGTGGAGAGGTATAAGAGAAAGGGGTGTGTGAATCGGTAGCAGGGCAGTGAAATGGCAAGGGGCAGGGCGACGTGGAGGCGATCTGTTTGTGGCCACCCCGAACGGGATTGAGGCGTCTGGCAATAGATAGATAGATAGATAGATAGATAATTCACTAGCACACCAATCATGAATTTTTGTTTTTCTGTTTTGATATTTCTCTCTCTCTCTCTCTCTCTCTCTCTCTCTCTCTCATTTTACTTAATATGTTTCCACTAAAAATAATTTCTCCATCGCCTATTAAAATGAAATAATAATCTTTGGCAGTCTTCTATGGGAAATTTAGGAAGGAGTGACCATTGAAGTTAGTCCATGCTGGGTAAGTGAGAGAGAGAGAGAGAGAGAGAGAGAGAGAGAGAGAGAGAGAGAGAGAGAGAGAGAGAGAGAGAGAATGCCCTTGTTCCGTCCTTCATTCGCCATCGTCCAGCTTCCGGCAGCCTCTTACGTCCCTCCTTTTACTCTCTCTCTCTCTCTCTCTCTCTCTCTCTCTCCAGCAGCCTCTTACGTCCTTTTGCTCCCTTCCTGTTCATTCTCCTCCTGTCCACCCATCTTTGTGTGTGTGTGTGTGTGTGTGTGTGTGTGTGTGTGTGTGTGTGTGTGTGTGTGTGTGTGTGTGTGTGTGTGTGTGTGTGTGTGTGTGTGTGTGTGTGTGTGTGTGTGTGTGTGTGTGTGTGTGTGTGTGTGTCCCGCCTTTATTGTGCGTCCGCTGTAAGTGTCCTCTTTAGTCTGAGCGCCAAATACTTAAAAAACAGCCAGGAGTGTCATAAAAATCTTGGAAGTATATTGTGTTTTAATATCTTAGTACAATATTAAGAATGGAATATACTGAAGGATTGTTTGGAAGCATTCTGATGGCCAAGTATTCAGTATTTTCTTATATATTCTCTACTTAGGATGCTGCAATAATACACTTACAGCCGTATGCGTAGTTTGGCGTCTGCTGGATTTGCTTTTTCAATACAGCTGTTCTGACGACGAGATGGTTAATGTGACTATACTCGCTTCACCTTAACCTGGCCCAAATTGTTATGTTTTTCTGCTTAATATTTCTCCTCTTCTACTTCCCACTTTCCTTTGCTGGCTAATATTCCTTGGCTGAGAGAGGCTTGGTATGTTTCCGTGCCTATTATTTCTCCTCTTCTACTTCTCAATTTCCTCTGCTAGTTAATATTCCTAGGGTGAGAGAGGTTTGGTATGTTTCTCAGACTTATATTTCTCTTCTTGTACTTCCCACTTTCCTCTGCTGGCTAATATTCCTAAGCTGAGCGAGGCTTGGTATGTTTCTCTACCTAAAATTTCACCTCCTCTACTTCCCACTTTCCTATGCTGGCTAATATTCCCAGACTGAGAGGGGCTTGGTATGTTTCCCTGCTTGATATTTCTCCTCTTCTACTTCCCTCTTTCTTCTGCTGGCTAATATTCCCAAGCTGAGAGGGTCTTGGTATGTTTCTCTGCTTGATATTTCTCCTCTTCTACTTCCCACTTTCTTCTGCTGGCTAATATTCCCAAGCTGAGAGAGGCTTGGTATTTTTCTTCGGCCATACATGATTCTCTTTGATATGATGTGTCAGGGAGGAAAGTGACGGACCTGCCCTAAGTGAGAAGTAAATACAATGAATCAGTAGGCCAATTTCTGCCCTTGAGTGTACAGTAGTTTATGGAGAACCAATATAAACAGTTCTCATTCATGGGTCCTGGATGTGTTTCTAAATATTGACGGTCTATTATGTTTTTACTGTGAACTGGAGAAGCTGGCAAATCGGCTTGAAAGGTGGCTGTGGTTAGAGTGGTCGTCTGTTTAAAATAACGCGAATTCGATGTCAGGCTTGGACAGGGAATGGACGGATGAACTGAATAACTTTTGCTTAAATTACACTTTATTGAGCTACACCCACTGTCACATCATAAAAACACCCCTGCTAATACCAGTTCGCTAGTCCTAACCGAGAAAGCCCTAGATGTATTCAATATAGACGATGCGTTTTGGTGCCGTAGTGGTTATTTGCGTGACACGTAGGAGGGTAGTTGTGCCTAAGCGAGCGGATGTAAAAAAAAAAAAAGTTATAATAGCAAAATCGAACGTCAAAAAGGCGAGTATAATAGTTTCACCTTAACTTGGCCCAGATTTTCGTCCTTCTCCAGTTTATTTCACGTAGCTCAACCAGTGGCAGAAAAGACAATGTTACGGCTCTAAAACACTTCCATTGCACTATTCGTTACCAGCACCTTATCCCATTGATAATCTATTGTTATGACTCAGGAATAAAAATGGAGAGATGGTAAATTTAGGCCAAGTTAGAGTGAAGGGAGTATAGCACTGTACTCTTGTGTTAATCTATTGTCACCAACTTAGCATTCAAGATGGAACGATGGCAATGTTAGGCCAAGTTAAAGTGAAAGGAATATAAAAACGAGACTAACTGTGGCTGAGATGGGGATTGGAGTAGTTTTCCTGAGTTATTTTATTTCCTTTTTTTAGCTCTATACTCTCTCCCTCCCCTTTGTTTGTTAATCCTTCCCTTCATTGATTCTCTGTTTTGTCTTCTTTTTCTTTCTTCTTCATTCTTTCATTTTTTTTTCTTTTGCCTTCTGGGTGTACTTCCTCCCTCCTCTCTGTCTCACTCTGTCCCTTCATCTCTCTTCCCTCTCCTCTCTCCCTTTTTACTCCCTTTGACACTTGTCCTCCCTCCTCTCCTTTGATGTTGCTTTGTGACTGTGTGTGTGTGTGTGTGTGTGTGTGTGTGTGTGTGTGTGTGTGTGTGTGTGTGTGTGTGTGTGTGTGTGTGTGTGTGTGTGTGTGTGTGTGTGTGTGTGTGTGTCCTTTTAACATACTGTCCTTTGAATGAAATAATACAATCTCTCTCTCTCTCTCTCTCTCTCTCTCTCTCTCTCTCCTCCTGTCTGTCTGTGTCTGTCTGTCTGTCTGTCTGTCTCTCTCTCCGTCTGTCTGTCTGTATGTCTGTCTGTCTCTCTTTCTCTCCTCTGTCTCTGTCTCTGTCTGTCTGTCTGTCTGTCTGTCTCTCTCCATGTAACCCCAGTCAGCAGCACAAGGGCGAGACGCAGTGGACACCGTGAGTCGTAAGGTCTGTGTGGTTTAGGTAAGAGGCTCTCACTGCTGTCCAAGGCTCTTATTCTCGTCTGTTACGGAAGCTCCCTAACACCACTTCCTTAGCGATTTATTTTTGGATATGGGTGGCTAAGATCCTATTGTATGTTATTTATGCAGAGTATGATGATATTGGAAGGATTTATGTAACGCGGAAGACATGAAGGTGTACTAAACAAATAAATCGCCTATCAAAAGGTGTTAGGGAGCCTCCAAAATAAATCGCTTATCAAGAGGTGTTAGGGAGCCACCAAAATAAATCGCTTATCAAGAGGTGTTAGGGAGCCTCCAAAATAAATCGCTTATCAAGAGGTATTAGGGAGCCTCCAAAATAAATCGCTTATCAAGAGGTGTTAGGAAGCCTCCAAAGTATATCGCTTATCAAGAGGTGTTAGGGAGCCACCAAAATAAATCGCTTATCAAGAGGTGTTAGGGAGCCTCCAAAATAAATCGCTTATCAAGAGGTATTAGGGAGCCTCCAAAATAAATCGCTTATCAAGAGGTGTTAGGGAGCCTCCAAAATAAATCGCTTATCAAGAGGTGTTAGGGAGCCTCCAAAATAAATCGCTTATCAAGAGGTGTTAGGGAGCCTCCTTACCCAAGTCTGCTCATAAATTCGTCCCAGTTTGCTCTTTCGTTCGGATCGCGTGATGAAGAGGCGCAATGGACGCCCCTTATGTTTGTTTATGTGCTTTGGTGCTCGGGGGGCGACGGGGGTGCAGGAGAGGGAAGGAGGACGCAGGAGAAGAAAAGGAGGAAACAGAAGGAGAGAAGTAGAAGAGGAGGAAGCAGAGGGGGAAGAAAAAAGGAGGAAACAGGAGAAGGAAAGGAGGAAACACAAGGGGGAGAAGAAAGGGAGGAAGTAGAAAGGGAAGAAGAAAGGGAGGAAACAGGAGAAGGAAAGGAGGAAACGGAAGGAGAGAAGAAATGGAGGAAGTAGAAGGAGAAGAAGAGACTGAGAAGGAAGGAAAGTTAAGAAAATGAGAAGAAAGGAAGGAGAAAAGAAGAGGAAAGGAAGGAAAAGTAATGAGAAGAAAGGAAGGAAAAGTAATGAGAAGAAAGGAATGAAAAAATAAGAAAAGAAGGAAGAAAAGAGGCAAAGGAGAAAAAAGGGAGGAAAGAGAGAAGAGATGAAGAAAATGGAAGAAAAAGGAGGAGAGGAGCAAAAGGAGAAGAAAAGGGGAAGAGGGAAGGGGAAATGAAGAAAATAACGAGAAGGAAGGAGGAGGAGGAGGAGGAGAAGTAGCCTGAGGAGAAGAAGAATGGAGGAGGGGAAGGGATAATTGAAAATAAGATAAATCGTTTCTTGTGGAGAGACAGGTGAAAAAAAAAAAGTAGTAGATATATTTATAACTTTTGGAAGAAGGCAGAGAAATATGGCACAGAGAGGCAACGATTAGTGAGAATTAACCTCTTTCATTTCGTCGATAATTTTCTCATTTTATTCTTCCTGTGTTCTTAAGATTTTGCCCAACTTACGAAAGATCCCTCGTAGTGAAGAGCTTAATGAAGGTTATATTAAACTTCCCCTAATCGAAAAGCCTCCCTTAAACTGGACAAAGACATCTTAAAGGGTTGAGAATGAAGCCATAATCTGAATGAAATGAAGGATAGAAAAAGAGGACTGGGATAGAAGTGAAAGAGGAAGAGGAAGGAAGAGGAGAGCGAGGGTGAAATGAATTAATAACCAGGTACACTCGGTCGGCAGAGAATAGGTACTCAATCCACGTGAAAAATATAACACTACAGACGATGGATATTGCACACTGTCCTTTGGTCTATCTATGTATCTATCTGTCTATCTGTCTATCTATTGTCAGTCGCCTTAATCCCGTTAGGAGTGGCCACACACAAGTCGCCTCCATGTCGCCCTGTCCCCCGCCATTTCACTGCCCTCCTCCCAGCTCACACACCCCTCTCTCATATTACCACGTCTGTTTTTTTTAGAAGATGCAATAAATAACTTGCTATAGTTGGGTTGCTTTCATCTGGCGGAACCGGGCCTCTGATTTCTCCTCTCTGTACCATACCTTGCACTTTTTCTAATCTAGGAAGGTTTACGTTAGGTCTGTTTTTTAAGTATCTGGTTAGGTTAATTTGTGAGCCAGTTAGGTGAATCTGCTAGGTAAGGTAGGGATACGTTGAGAGAGAGAGAGAGAGAGAGAGAGAGAGAGAGAGAGAGAGAGAGAGAGAGAGAGAATCCCTTTATTCACAAAACGCACACAAAAGGAAGTAAAGAAGAGAAGGCGTCCGTTGTCCAAATTACTCTGCCTTGCCATTCTTCTTCTTCCTCCTCCTCTTTTTCTTCTTCCCCCCTCCTCCTCGTCCCCCTCCTCCTCTGCATTTATTCCCTCCAGCTCTCGTTTCCGCCACTCCACTCTCCCCTGTGTCTCTCTTACTTCCTCCTCCTCCTCCTTCTCTGTTTTGCATCCCTCCCTCCTCCTCCTTTCTGCATCCATTCTTCCTTTTCCTCAGTGCATTCGTCCTTCCTCCTCCTCCTCTTCTTATTCTTTCCACTCCTTTTAGTATCCATTCCTCCTCCTCCTCCCCCTCTCGCTCTCTCTCCTCCTCTTCCTCCTTTTTCTCTTCATCCCCTTCCTCTTCCTCCTCCTCCACTTCTCTCAGTCTCCTCTAACCCTCCATCCTTTCCCCCTTCCTCTCTTTTTCTGCCATTTCTTATTACCTTCCCTACTTGTAATCCTCCTCCTCCTCTTCTCTGCAACTATTCCTCTCCCTCTTCCTCCTCCTCTTCCACTGTCCCTCCATCCTACCCCTCCGTCTGTATATAGTACCCTGTGTCTCTGTCGCATCTTCCTTTTCTGTTTTTCTTTCATTTCTTCTCCTCCTCTCTACTTCTGTCCTCCCCCCTCTGCTTCTCTGTAACCATTTTCCTCCTCTTCTTCCTCTTCCTCCTCTTCTTCCTCTTCCTCTTCCTTCTTCCTCCATTCTACCCCTCCGTCCGTGACCATTTGCCCTTGTCTCTCTTACTCCCTCCTCCTTCTCCTTCTATGTTTTGATTTCATTCCTCCTCTTCCTCCTCCTCTTCCTCCCCTTTACAACAATTCCTCCTCCTCCTCCTCTTCTTCCTCCTCTCCATATCCATTTCTCCTCCTCTTCATCCTCGCGTTCTTCCCCTCCATCCTACCGTCCACTCTGTCTCCACCCTCCATCCTACCGTCCACTCTGTCTCCATTACTTCAAGCCTGGCCAACTCATTTTATCTTACACTATCCCGTCCCGTCTTCAGACCCCGGCGTTCACCTCTCATGTGCAACGCTGTCCTACCCTCATCCTTCATGCTGTCTCTCTCTCTCTCTCTCTCTCTCTCTCTCTCTCTCACACACACACACACACACACACACACACACACACACACAACATTCTTCCATTTTCAGTTCTTTCTCTCCCTTCCCTTCTTACTTAGTCTTCCCTCCCTCCCTCCCCCTCTCTCTCTCTCTCTCTCTCTCTCTCTCTCTGTAGCCTATTGCTTGATGCTGCCTTCTGTATAGGGCAGCCTCGACAATGAACCTAAACTCCTATATTCTCTACTCAGCAACAACCCCTCCTCCCGGGACAATTTCTTTTTTATTTTCCCCCCTAGCCTGTTTCCATGGCTTCATTCCACCCATTACCTTCCTTAGACACAACCATCTACAGTATACTCTGTCCACTTCATCTTGCCATACAGCTGCCTAATATTACACCCTGAATGCTGGGTCGAAACAGAGATTGACATTAGAATATGCTGTTAGTCGAGAAGTATTAGTGTGGAAAGGATGCAGCGCCGTAATAATGTGATGCTAAATGATTAGATGCAACAAGAGATTCTATTTATTGCCAGTGCCTAAATCCTATAAGGGGTGGCCATAGACAAATCATCTCCATGACGCCCTGACCTCTGCCATTTAGCTGCCCTCCCTTCAACTCACACCTCTCTCATATATCTTCATTCCATCCCTCTATCTCATCCATGGCCTCCCCCTCCACCTTAATCACATTCACTTATCTAGGTAGTCTCTCAATCTCCATCCCCTCCACAAAACCAAACCATCTCGAACTATTTCTCTTAAGAATTTCAATCACATCCACATCAACATCAAAGCACTCCTTTACTTCCTCATTTGTTTACCTGTCATGTGACCCCGCATGGTCCCCTCACAAAGGTCATTTCCTCTGCTCTCACTCTTAACATGTGTCCTTTCAACAGGTTCCAATCTTCACTTTCGTATGTTAGAGTGGGGATCACAGAACTGTCATGCAGCGACTTTTTTACTTCCATGCTCACTTCCCTATTTCTTATCACTGCTGTCAATAAACCAGCAATCTTTCTTCCCTGCTGAGCCCTTTCAAGCACTTCATCCTCCAAACTTCCATCTCATCACATTACCTAAGTATCTGCAGGCACTCACATTCTCCATTTCCTCACTATCCTGCCTCACTGTGTATGCTGTGACTATATTTCTCTCAAAAATCATAACTTTACTCTTATCTACATTTACTTTTAGATTTCATTTTTTACATACACTACGATACTTATTCTTCAAACCTTGCAGCTCACACCCATCCTCATTTATCAATACGATAACGTCAACAAACAGCAGTACAGGAAGTTTCCACCCTCCACCCTCTCTCATTATAGACACTCCAACATCCACTGCTCTACCAAGTCTCTCTCTCTCTCTCTCTCTCTCTCTAAACCCCAGCCGTATATATAATTTGGACAACCATGGAGACATGACACACCCCTCCTTCAATTCAACACAGATAAAAGAAGTTACTTAATTCGCTATCCACACGCACTGCAGCCCTAACGCCCTCATACATACACTTCACAACATTCAACAACTTCCCATCTGCTCGATATATTTTTAATACTTTTCGTATTCCCAGTCTCTCCACTCCGTCATAAGCTTTCTTCAGATCTATGAAGGCAGCATACAATTTCTTTTCCTTCTCTAGATACTTTTTCACTAAGCATTTTAGAACGAATATCTGACCTACACAGCCTCTTCCCTTCCTAAAACCCCCTTGGTCTTCTCCAGCTTATTACTCGATATTACCCTAACGCTATCGATAAACATCCTACACAGAGAATAACAATTGTGCTTGTGAGGAAGCACTCTGGGAGGGATGTGGCTCCTTAGTATCTTTTTATTCTGACACCGAACTGTGTATAAAGAAAGATTAGCATTGGAATATGGTTCTAGTCACGAAGAAGTGCTCTGGAGAATATGTACAGTCGTAGTGCTGTTTTATGTAATAGTGTCACAAATGTATACTATGGAAATAATATAGAGCTGTGACACTTCCTGAATCTGACACCGAGTTGTAATCAAAGGGTAACACTATACCCGACTCGGCCCGACAACTTGTCTTATAAATCCCGCCCCCTTCCTGAAGTCGTGTCCCCGCCCCTCCTCACCCACCCTACAGGCGGTGGGTAAGGAGAGGCGGGGCTGAAGAGACAAGGTGCCTGGCGTCGGGTATGGAATATAGTTCAAATTATGAATAGATGCTATATAACAGACGGTGAGTAGTAGTATTGTCTGATTCTGCCTTTTAGCTATCGGAAATACGATACAAAATAACGAAAATCTCTGACAAGTTAAGGCGGACGATCTTCGGACAAACTACACTTCTCCCATTCCGTTCTGTTATCACCACCACCACCATCATCATCATCATCATCATCATCATCAATATCATCATCATTGCTTTGTTTTACATTACCCCTACTAGTTTCTCTTCTTCTAGTCTTTTTAGCCTGGCACCTTCCTCGTCCCCACCCTTCCTTCTTCTCTTCACAATTATCATCATCTTATTCACCTTCATCTTTATACTCACCAGCATCACCATCATCATAATTATACTCATTATCATCATCATCATCATCTTCATACTCTCCATTATTATCATCATCATCATCATCTTTATACTCATTATCATCATCATCATCTTTATACTATCATCACCATCATCATCATCCACTGGCGGCACTGTTACAAAGAAGTTTCCTATCTTTGTCCAGTCTATCTTGGTGGCTGGCCTTTTCATTTCAGCTCCTGCTATTCTTTTCTCCCTCGGCGACCGTATCTCTTTTATTACCACATCCACTCAGCTCTCTTTCACTTCACTATCCTTTCTCTTTCCGTGTTCCTCTTTTTTTTTTTTTTCATTTTTTTCACCTTCTTTCTGTCTATACTATGCCTTCTCTCTCTCTCTCTCTCTCTCTCTCTCTCTCACACACACACACACACACACACACACACACACACACACACACACACACACACACACACACACACACACACACACACACACACACTGAACCGTACCTTTTCACTCACGCATACTCTATCATAAACTCTCTCTCTCTCTCTCTCTCACACACACACACACACACACACACACACACACACACACACACACACACACACACACACCATCACCCCTCTCTCAGCAACCAGCCTGTTGTATGCATCTCTCACACTGCCCTCTGTTCCTCCATCCCACTCCAGACCCTCCCTTTATATCCCCAGCTCTTAGTCTCCTTCTCGAACTAGTCGGGCTGTTGGACAAAGTTTGTTTCCCTCTGTCCTCTTTCACTCTGCAGAACAATTAGGGAGCTGGATGTAAATTTGATTGTTGCGTATCGAATTCTAGAAGGAAGACTGACAGTAAAAATTGATTGTCTGTCTCTCCCCTTCGGTCCTCCATCCCTCCCCCTCCCCAGCTACCCAATCCTCACTCCCTTTGATCTCATTCCCCTCTTCCTGCGTTTCACACATCGTTCGCCATGCCTCACTCCATTCTACTTTCTCGCTGTCATTCCCCTCCTCCTCCCGTATCTCCTACACCGTCTTCCATTCCCTCACCCCACCCCATCCTCTCCCTATGTCCCCCTCTTTCATTTCCCTTCTCCTATATCTCTCACATCGCCTTCCGTACCCCACCTCACCACACTCTCTTTCTACATCACCCTCCCTTTCTTCTCCCTGTCTCCTCAATCCCATCCCATCCAATCGCACTCTCTGTCCTTCACTCTCACCCATTTCTCACTTCCTCCATCTCTAAAGATAACTCATTCTTCCCTCTCCATCTTACTCTTTCATTTTCTGCTTTCTACATCTCCACTTCGACCCTCATTCTTCTAGCCAACCTCACCCTATGCTCTTCCTTTACCATCACCCTTGCTCTAATTTCCCCCCTTCTTGCCTTCCCATTCCCACTCATTCACCCCATTCTTTCTGTCCATCTTCCTTTCTCACATTCCCCTTTTCCTACATCCCGAATCCCAGGCCATCACATCCTTTTTCTGTCTCATCTTCGTCTCACTAATATTCCTCTTCTTATATCCTTAATCCCACCCCACTCCACCCCTTTTCAAACATACCTAATCCAACCACACCATTCCCACTCAACCTTCTCCCTCTCTCTCTATCCCTCTCTCTCCTTCCCCCCTTCCCAGGTGCTGTTCACTGCAGTACTATGAAGCCTTAAAGTTGACCAGTTAAGCCAATCGTCTGAGCCGCCCAAGTCCCCTTCGTCGCTAAGAGGGGCTTGGAGATGGATCTGAAGAAGGAAGTACTTGGTGAAATGGCTTCCTCTGAAGGGATCGTATTTATTAACATTCTTGAACTTATGATAGACGTAGAACTGTGTTTATACTTTCCTATTCGCTTCTACAGCTATCAAAATTTCTTCTGATTAGAGAGATTAAGAGAACTCTGACCTACTAACTTCGAGGATCCCCCCCCCTCCTCCCACTCCACAGACTGAGCAAGGTACGGTATTTCTCCAGGATGGGGAAGGCAGAGAGTGAGAGGGGGAGGAAGAGGAAGAAGTGTTTCCCAGAGGACGGGTTTTCTAACAACCGGGAACGCCTAAGAAAACGAATTTTTGTGTAGTGGTAGACTTCCACCAGGAGCAGGTATTAGTCAAGATCGGTCCTTTGGGTTTCCGGTCAGTAGTGGGATGCAGAGCCATAATTTTTTTCCTAGGCAAACGAAATTTTGCAGAGTGGTAAACCTTCACCTAGATAAGATTTTAGGCAGGGTGGACCTCCCTCGCCTCATACTGGAGGGCTTTCATGACTTGAAGTGGGGCAGTGTAGCCTCAGACACATCCACACGCCGTGTCCTCCTTGGCCAGCAATCGGTAATATACTGTAGGATTGGCTGTTACTGCTGACCGTTTTTTATGTTTGATATTGGTGTAATGTTTGTGACTTTGCATAATCCGGGTAAAATCGTGAGCCAGAGTTTCTGTTCGCCCTCTGCCCTTACCACTGGCTGGAAGGAAGACATGTCCAGTGTCGTGGTGGTAGTTGGATGCCTTCTTAGACTGCACAAGAAACGAAATACGATTAAACTGATACATAAGCAGTGAGGAAAAACTTCATAGAGCCAAGAAGAGGTCTCCATTTGGTGTAATACATTTGGCTGCGACATCCTCTCAGTCTGGGGTAGGAGCAGAGGGTGAGCAGAGCCGAGTATCCCCTGCCAATATCGTATCCTGCCTCCCATATTCCTCATTCCTCTCCAGATTACAGAGACCATCCTTCCTTCCAATACTCTTTCGTCGTGTGCATCATATTGCTACATATATTCCTCATTTCTCTCTAAATTACAGACCATCCTTCCTGCAAATACTCTCTGTGCTGTGCGCGTCACGTTGCAGCACATAAAAACAGCCCAGGCAACATCTTCCATTGCTATAACCGGCAGAGAAGTGACGGTGAAGTTTTGGCTGTGGAATTAATATCTTCAGTCCAGTGACGTATTTGGCGATTTATTCTTGATACCGTTATAAGATTTATTCAGCTTAGTAGAGGTGGTTCGAGCTGGAGGGGCCATACACAGCTTTCCCTAACCCTTCAGAAAATTACATTAAATTGTCTGAAACTGGTAGGAATAAACTGTGATATTAAGTCACCTGAATGAGGAGATAAATAATAATAATAATAATAATAATAATAATAGGTTTTCTGATCACCCATGGTTGCAGTGAGGTATAAGTGAGCTTCATCAGAAATTGTGAGAGAAGTGTACTGGGTGTGAAAGTCAATACGAGAAAGACAAAATTGTTCTATAATATGGAGTCAAATTAAACAGTGGGGAAGCAGTGTCTAGCAATTATTTAAGTTATAGTTTACCAGGTCAATGCAGCAGTACATTAGAAAGATCGATGGAAATAATGGAAATAAAGGATATAATGGAAATCATGGAAATAAAGGATATAATGGAAATAAAGGAAATAATTGAAATAATGGAAATACGTTAGAAAGTTCTACCGAAATGATGGAAAGTAAAATTCAAGAACAATTCCGTCCACATATTAATAAGAAGAGAGTAGTAAGGACTGGAACCAGGAATACGAATATATTGATGGTAAAAAGAATCAGGCATCATTTCCTCCACAAATAAAAAAAAAAGTACACGTGATTGCGCATTGGGTACTGTAATCCTGTGCTAATGAGATTAATCATGGAAAACGAGATCAAGAGCCCTTTCCCCCCACGGTAAAAAAAAAAAAAAGAGACGAGGGTAAAAGAGATCAGACAGGAATAAGTTACCAGGGGAAAAAATCAAGTACTGTTTCTTACACAAATTAAATAGACGAAGGTGATTATGGCTTAGACAGTGTAATCTTGTTCTAATGAGATTAATAAGGAAAAATCAGATCAAGGACCCTTTCATCCACGGATTAAAAAAAGAAAGACGAGGGTATTAGGGATAAGGCAGAGAAATACCATGGTAATGAGAGTAATGAGAGCACAGAAGCCCGCCAAAAGCGCTATATGCCAGAGAAATGAGGGTTCTTTGAAGAGCTTATTGGGAGAGGCGAGAAGAGCTACTGACGGGGCTGTGAGAGAAGCAGATGAAAGCAAGATCAGATGTGAAGGAGGGAACGAGGAGGGCGTCTAAATTAAGGAGGGGATGAGAGCCGGAACGAGAAATATAGGATAGATGGAAGGGAAGGTGGTGGGAAAATATGACCCAGATGGATGCCTTGGAGTTAGGCTATTGGGAGGTGTGAATAGGATCAGATGTGGAGGAGGGAACGAAGGGAGAATATAAATTGAAAAAAGGGGGGTGAGAGCCGGAGTGAGAAATAAAGGCAAGATGGAAGGGATGGTGGGAAGGACTGAGTGAAGAGTGAAAAAGATGTATGAAGCCTTTAAAGTTTAGAATATTAGGTTACTAGGTGTTAGAAGACTCAGGTGTGAAGGAGACAAAAAGGAGAGGGTCCAAATTATGGAGGGGATGAGAGCTGAAATGAGAAAAGAAGGATAGATGGAAGGAATGGTGTGGCGAGGGATAGAGCTGGAAAAATATGAGATAGTTGGATGCTTTCGAGTGAGGATATTGGGAGGTGTGAATAGGATCAGATATGTAGAAGGGAAGAAGGAAAGGATCTAAATTAAGGAAGGGATGAATGCCGGAAGAAGAAATAAGAGATGGGTGGAATGGATGGTGTAGGAAGGATATGAGGTGGTGTGACGAGAGGAAAAGGGGTATTAGGTGGCTTGGAAGATGGTATATTGGGGGTATTAGGAGGTGGTGAAAGAACAGACGTGAAGGAGGGAACAGAGAGGGAGTCTACATTAAGGACGAAATGAAAGCCAAAATGAGAAATGTGGAATGTGTGGAAGGCATGATGTGGAGAATCAGAGGCTGACGGGGGCTTTCAAATGATAATACTGGGAGGTGCTGGAAGTAACAGCTGAGAAGGAAAGAAAGGCGAGAGATCAAAATTACGGAAGGAATGAAAGGCGAAACAAGAAATAAAAGATGAGTGGGAAAAGTGTGGAAAGGGAGAGGGAGGCTTTGAAGTTACTGGCAGGGTTATATGAATGGAAGAGAGTCAAGATTAACATTCAGCTCCTATGGCTCCCTCTACGCCGAGTATAGACAGAGTACAATAAAAATAGATTACAATATTTCTTTCACCCTAACGTGGCCCAGATTTTCGGCTTTCTTTTTGCATATTTCACGTAGCTCATTGGCCGAAGAAGTCAATACTATGGCTCTACATCCTGTCCTCTTCTTCGTGACTAGCATCATATTCTAGAGTTAATCTTGAAAGTAACAGGAGTATAGTGTTTTCTCGATTATTAGAGAGTTAATGGTGACAATATTACACACTCTCTCTCTCTCTCTCTCCCTTTTTTTTTTTTTTTTTTTTTTTTTAGGCGACTTTATTAAAATTTACGAAGGTCTCTGTCCCTGAAGAAATCAATGATGCATATATTTAATCTCTTCAATCGAAAAAAAAAAAAAAAAAAATCCATAAGCTGAACGAAAGTCCCTGAAATTAGGAGGAAGAATTATGAAATGGGTGAAGTGGGGGAGAAAAAAGACAAGACCTGGACACACACACACACACACACACACACACACACACACACACACACAATTAATTTAAAGTCGTAACTGAGGTTTTGAACTGCAGGAAGGACGAGAGGGCTGTCGAATCTTCCTCCATCACCTCTTTTAGATTCACAGATAAAAAGTTACGAGGCGAAATTTACTGTTGGTTATAACTTTTTTTCTGCAGGATGATTAGGGGAAGGAGTGCAAAAATTCTCCCTTGTCTACCTCTTCCTGCAAAAAAAAACATATCTAACTGACGACAGGGAATCGACATTAAATTCAGGATTAATGCCTATCGACCACACGGAGGGCATTGATTTAAACAGCTTCAACCAAGGCAGAATCTTCCCGTAGAATTTATGCAACAGTCAGATTTACAGCCAGGTCCCCAACTGTACTCTTGGCAGGAAAAGGGAAACAGAAGAAACGAACTGTGTCCTAGAGTCTGACCTGCCCGGGTAATGAAACTTTTTATTTATTTATTTATTTACTTATTGAAATGGTGACAAGTGCACCCCTGGCTCAGTCAATCATCATCACGATCATCATCATCGTCGTCGTCGTCATCGTCATCCATCATCGTAATCATCATCGTTATCGTCGTCGTCTCGTCACCACCACCACCACCATCACCACCATCACCACCACCATCATCACCACCACCACCACCACCACCATCACCACCATCACCACCACCATCATCACCACCATCACCACCATCACCACCACCATCATCACCACCACCACCACCACCACCACCACCATCATCACCACACTTCCCACCTAAGGATGGGATGAGGTAAGATCCAGAAATAAGGATGATAAAATACAGGACTGGCGGAACCATCAACAGCATGTCTAGTGAAAAGGGCTACACAGTCATCTACATGGCATTCAAGCTCCCGGAATCCTCACTCTAACTCACAGGCCTGAAAATGTGCGTAAAGCATGCACAAGAAGTTAACTAGAAAACTTCATGGAGCGCATACCTCCGCTAACACCAACAGCATTGATGATTTATTGCTGTCATTCCTTTTTCCTACCAAACGAATATTTTTACGGTCTCATATAGTCAATGAATTCTACGGAATCAATCTGCCCTTTTACACTTCTCAGAGGGCGCATACCTCCGTTAGCGCCTATAAAATTTATGATTTATTCCTGCATTCAAATCTGGATCCAACTCAAAATCTGATCAACTCATCCTTGACCCACAGCTCACATATCCACCAGATATCACTGAAATTCGAAAGCAACTTTATGAGGTATCTTGTGCATAAACAAACAGAGATGGGTGAATACATTACCTCCGTCTAATGGTGGCGGAGGTAGTGAGAAGAGGCGTGGGCTTTGTCGTATTAACATGGAATCAAAACACTCACGGGATAAACATGTTCCACAATTGTTAACTGCAATTACATAACGTTTTGTTTTTCTCTTGTCCCACTTAACTATTATCACAAAAATTCTCTCTCTCTCTCTCTCTCTCTCTCTCTCTCTCTCTCTCTCTCTCTCTCTCTCTCTCTCTCTCTCTCTCTCTCTCTCTCTCTCTCTCTCTCTCTCTCTCTCTTATAACTTCAGTATTTACTCTGATTCTGTTGTGAAGTGTTTGGTGGCTGTGTGAATGAGGACAGAAGTATTGTGAGGAATAGATAGAGATATTAACCATTAGTAGACAGACAAACAGATAGACAGAGAGACAGAGACAGACAGAAAGACAGACATATAAACAGAAAGACAGATAGATAGAGAGACAGACAAACCGACAGATAGAAAGAGAGAGAGAGAGAGAGAGAGAGAGAGAGAGAGAGAGACAGAGACAGAGACAGAGACAGACAGACAGACAGACAGACAGACAGAGAGGTGGACAGACAGTGACAGATAAAAAAAAACACCGTATAGAAGTTCAGTACTGAGTTGGTTTAGTTCCCCCAAATGAAGACTGCTTGGCTAACCCACACACGTCATTTAGGTCAGGACTTGGTGTAGAGGTGAGGCAGAGAGCTTGAGACAGGGAGCTTGAGATAGACAGCTTGAGACAGAGAGCTTGAGATAGAGAGCATGAGAAAGAGAGCCTGAGAAAGAGAGCTTGAGATAGAGAATTTGAGGCGAGAGCTTGAGACGGAGAGCATGGGGTAGAGGGCTTGAGAAAGAGAGCTTGAGGCAGAGAGCATGAGAGAGACAGCTTGAGAAAGAGAGCTTGAGACAGGAGAGACTGAGGTAGAGAGCTTGAGACAGGAGAGACTGAGGTAGAGAGCTTTAGACAGAAGAGAGCTTGAGTCAGAGAGTTTGAGATAGAGAATTTGAGATAGACAGCTTGAGATACATAAAGACAGAGAGCTTGAGACAGAAAGCTTGAGACAGGAAGCTTGAGACAGAGAGCTTGAGATAGAGAGCTTGAGACAGAGAGCTTGAGACAGAAAGCTTGAGATAGAGCTTGCGAGAGACTGAGATAACCTGGGTAACAGAAAAGTACCATGTTCCTCTCCTTGTAATCCTCTCCCCTTGTAATCCTCTCCCCTTGTAATCCTCCCCTTGTAATCTCTCCCTTTGTAATCCTCTCCCCTTGTAATCCTCTCCCCTTGTAATCTTCTCCCCTTGTAATCTTCTCCCCTTGTAATCTTCTCCCCTTGTAATCCTCTCCCCTTGTAATCCTCTCCCCTTGTAATCCTCTCCCCTTGTAATCCTCTCCCCTTGTAATCCTCTCCCCTTGTAATCCTCTCCCCATGTAATCCCCCCTTTGTAATCCTCTCTCCCTTGTATTCTTCTCCCCTTGTAGTCTTCTCCTTGTAATCCTCTCTCCCTTGTAATCCTCCCCCTTGTAATCCTTTCCTTGTAATCCTCTCCCCATATAATCCTCTCCCCATGTAATCCTCTCCCCTTGTAATCCTCTCCCCTTGTAATCCTCTCCCCTTGTAATCCTCTCCCCTTGTAATCCTCTCCCCCTTGTAATCCTCTCCCCTTGTAATCCCCTCCCCCTTGTAATAGTCTCCCTTATAATCCTCCCCTTGTAATCCTATCCCCCTTGTAATCCTCCCCTTCTAATCCTCCCCCCTGTAATCCTCCCCCTTGTAATCCTTCCCTTGTAATCCTCTTCCCCTTGTAATCCTCCCCCTTTGTAATCCTCTCCCCTTGTAATCCTCTCCCCCTTGTAATCCTCTCCCCCTTGTAATCCTCTCCCCCTTGTAATCCTCTCCCCCTTGTAATCCTCCCCTTGTAATCCTCCCCTTGTAATCCTCTCCCCTTGTAATCCTCTCCCCCTTGTAATCCTCTCCCCCTTGTATTTCTCTCCCCTCGTAATCCTCCCTGTGTAATCCTCCCCCTTGTAATCCTCCCCCCTTGTAATCCTCTTCCCCTTGTAATCCTCCTCCTTGTAATCCTCTCCTTTGTAATCCTCCCCTTGTAATTCTCTCCCCTTGTAATCCTCTCCCCCTTGTAATCCTCTCCCCCTTGTAATCCTCCTCCTTGTAATCCTCTCCCGCTTATTCTCTCCCCTTGTAATCCTCCTCTTGTAATCCTCTCCCCTTGTAATCCTCTCCCTCTTGTAATCCTCTCCCTCTTGTAATCCTCTCCCCCTTATAATTCTCCCCCTTGTAATCCTCTCCCTCTTGTAATCCTCCCCCTTGTAATCCTCTCCCCTTGTAATCCTCCCCCTTGTAATCTTCTCCTCCTTGTAATCCTCTCCCCATTGGAATCCTCTCCCCCTCGTAATCCTCCCTCTTGTAATCCTCTCCCCATTGGAATCCTCTCCCCCTTGTAATCCTCCCTCTTGTAATCTTCTCCCTTGTAATCCTCTCCCCTTTGCAATCCTCCCCCTTGTAATCCTTCCCTGAAATAATCCTGTACACCACGTCATTAATTATCCAGCCCTTTGAGGTGATGAAAAGGGGAAGAAAGGGGAGTATAACGAGAGGTGAGAGGGACGAGAGGGGAGAGTGGGGTGAGAGGGACGAGAGGGGTGAGAGGGACGAGAGGGGTGAGAGGGACGAGAGGGGTGAGAGGGGTGAGAGGGATGAGAGGGACGAGAGGGGTGAGAGGGACGAGAGGGGTGAGAGGGATGAGAGGGGTGAGAGGGATGAGAGGGGTGAGAGGGATGAGAGGGGTGAGAGGGACGAGAGGGGTGAGAGGGACGAGAGGGGTGAGAGGGACGAGAGGGGTGAGAGGGACGAGAGGGGTGAGAGGGACGAGAGGGATGAGAGGGGTGAGAGGGATGAGAGGGGTGAGAGGGGTGAGAGGGACGAGAGGGGTGAGAGGGACGAGAGGGGTGAGGGACGAGAGGGGTGAGAGGGATGAGAGGGGAGAGAGGGACGAGAGAGATGAACGAGAGGGGTGAGGGGAACGAGAGGGGAGAGTGGGGTGAGAGGGGTGAGAGGGACGAGAGGGGTGAGAGGGACGAGAGGGGTGAGAGGGGAGAGTGGGGTGAGAGGGACGAGAGGGGTGAGAGGGGTGAGAGGGGTGAGAGGGACGAGAGGGGTGAGAGGGACGAGAGGGGTGAGAGGGACGAGAGGGGCGAGAGGGACGAGAGGGGTGAGAGGGACGAGAGGGGTGAGAGGGACGAGAGGGGCGAGAGGGACGAGAGGGACGAGTGAGGTGAGAGGGACGAGAGGGGTGAAAGGGACGAGAGGGGTGGAAGGGGTAAGAGGGGTGAGAGGGGCGAGACGGACGAGAGGATAAAAGGGACGAGTAGGGTGATAGGGACGAGAGGGGTGAGAAGGACGAGAGGGGTGAGATGGACGCCAGAGAGATCGACTAGGAGAGAGCTACGCAAGACCCCTAAAACGGTCATCTCGTCGGGTAAGAACGTTCCCTAGCACCTCTTCCTTAGCGATTTAATTTTGGATGTGGCTGGTTAATATCCCTTTGAACATTATTTATTCAGAGCAGGCGTCATCAGAAGGATTTATATAACACTGAATAGGAAAGTAAAGTTTAATAAGCAAAACAAATCGCTTAGGAAAAGGTGTTAGGGTCCCAGACTGACCTCTAACCACTCCCAATCTCTTACCCAACATCAGTATAAACAACTCCAAAAGAGCGACTTGGGATGAGGAGAGTAAATCGCACAACCATTGGCGCTACGGGACACGGAGTAAATAGGGGGGCTGGAGGTCGTAGCCTACAAGAGTTACGTAATTATTCAAATGGAAGAGGGTCTAAGTAGGGTCTAAGTAGGGTTAAAGTAGGGTCTAAGTAGGTCTAAGTAGGATCTAAGTAGGATCTAATTAGGGTCTAAGTGGGGTCTAAGTGGGGTCTAAGTGGGGTCTAACTAGGGCCAAAGTAGGGTCTAAGTAGGGTCTAAGTAGGGTCCAAGTAGGGTCTAAGTGGGGCCAGAGTTGTGTCTAAGTAGGTTCTAAGTAGAGTCTAAGTAGGGTCCAAGTAGGGCATAAGTAGGGTCAAAGTAGGATCAAAGTAGGGCCAAAGTAGGATCTAAGTAGGGCCAAAGTAGGGTCTAAGTAGAGCCAAAACGGTTGTCTCTCCCCAGTTAATTTTTCGGAGTATGAGTATTTTTTTTTTTTTTTTTAAGATCTGTGAACATTTATCAGTCCATTCATTAGGAAGGCGCCCTATTTATTTATTTATTTACAATTTATTTATATTCAGTTTTGTCCTTGCTACTACCTCCATAACGGCGGGCATGTAGCACCCGTCTGGCAACAAACTCTCTCTCCTTTTCTGTTCAACTCTCTAATTCCAAGAGTTAACTAATACTCCCAGTGCATCATGAATACAGCAGGTCAGCAATGAGACTAGCTTCCTCTGTCTGTATTTCCCTCTGCCTATGACCTCTACTCTCTTTTAAACGCAATGTACTGTATGCAGGCATCTCGAAATGAGGGGATCTTGAATTTAGCCATCCTTTATTATTATTATTAATATTATTATTATTATTATTATTATTATTATTAATGAGGGTACAATCTTGCAGGTCTCTGAGTCCTCCTTCCTTGTCTAAAAAAAGAAAAAAAAAGACGATCATTTTTAGAATTAAGGAGGTTAAAGAAGCTTATGACCCGTATATTTGCAGGGTAAAGAGACTCCCTAACACCTCCTCCTAATCGATTTATTTTGCTTATTACCCTTCGTACCTTGTTACCCTATTCCGTTTTCTATAAATCCTTCTAATATCCCCGTACTTTGCATAGGTAAGGTATAAAAGGCTATTAACCAGCCATATCCAAAAATAAATCGCTAAGGAAGAGGTGTTAGGGACCCTCCATAATCAACTAAAATACGGACCTAAGTCTAACCCATCTAATCCTAAAAATCCCTTCTAAGTAACAAGGAGTAATTCTGAGCTGCTTAGAATTCAAAGTAGCGACGTCCTCGGGCTGAAGTGTTTCATTCCTTTAGTGGGAGAATTTTTATAAGGAGGCATAAAATGAGAGAGAGAGAGAGAGAGAGAGAGAGAGAGAGAGAGAGAGAGAGAGAGAGAGAGAGAGAGAGAGAGGGAGAGGGAGAGAGAGAGAGAGAGAGAGAGAGAGAGAGAGAGAGAGAGAGAGAGAGAGAGAGAGAGAGAGAATGAAAACGGTAAAAATATGAGTGGGGAGAGAATTATAAATATTTTCTAGTGTTAATAAGGGCAAAGCATACTAACAAAAAACCGAGAATATGATAGGGGAAAAAATGACGAATATTATCTAAGACTGGAGAAAAGTATATCTATTTCTCTCTCTCTCTCTCTCTCTCTCTCTCTCTCTCTCTCTCTCTCTCTCTCTATCTATCTATCTATCTATCTATCTGTCTATCTATCTGTCTATCTGGACGTGAGAGGTAAGTTGTCAATATCATCTAGGGCTGGAGAAAATTATATGCTTATTTATCTATGTATCTATACGTATGAAAGGTAAATTATTGAAAGGTATGTTATTATCACCTACATACGGAACAAAGTATATCTATCTATCTATATCCATCTATCTATCTATCAATCTATTTATCTATCTATCTATCTAGACGTATGAAAGGTAAGTAATTAATATCACATAATGATAAAAATGCTGATATAAGAGCTTTGAAAATAATTAATCCCATCGCTGTGAAAACTCTCCTCTTATCTCGATAAATTAATCCAGCGATAAAAATAAAAATATAAATAAAAGGAGGCGAGGTTCTGAGAGACGAGAAAATGAAATAATCTCTTCCCAATCTCATCTCCTCTAAGTTGAGTACGATCATTTGGCGGGAAGAAGAAAAATAGAAGTGTGTTTGTCGATCATTTGACTTGATACGCGCCTTGAGACCGTCGAAGGGGGGTCAAGAAATGGGCGTAGTGAGCAAGGGAGTGGGCGGGATGGGCTGGGATGTTGATGGGCGGTGGGGCTGTGAAGGGAGAAGATACTCTGTTAATATGAGTGTCGCAGGATTGTTAGTTTGAGTGTAGTGAAGGTTAGTTTAAAAACACGTCCCTTTAAGAATGATAGTGTTAGGGGTAAAGATATGGGCGTCGTAAGCAAAGGAATGGGCAGGATGGGCTGGAATGCTGATGGGAGGTGGGGCTGAGAGGGGAAAATATACCCTGTTAATATGGGTGTCGCAGGATTGTTAGTATGAGTGTAATGAGGGCTAGGTAAAAAAAAATATATATCTCTTCCAGAATGATAGTTTTGGTAGTAAAGAAATGGGCGTATGAGCAAGGGAGTGGGCTGGATGGGCTGGAATGTTGATGGGCGGTGGGGCTGTGAAGGGAGAAGATACCCTGTTAATATGGGTGTCGCAGGATTGTTAGTTTGAGTGTGGTGAAGGTTAATTTAAAAACACATCCCTTTAAGAATGACAGTGTTAAGGCAAGGAAATAAGCGTGGAGGACAAAGGAATGGGAAATGTGAGCTGAAATTATGTTGAGGGATGGGGAGTGACAGTGTGAGTATACCCTGTGAAATAAAGGTGTTGTTTGATTAATGATTTGCGTTGAAGGTTTAAGGATTTCTTGAACAGCGATAGATAAATAAATAAAAAAATAAAGTAAAATAAATTGTATTGTTCCAGTGTGCTCAGTGTTGGTCCAGTACTCTTGTTTATAGCCAAAGTTGGATTGATTTAACACACACACACACACACACACACACACACACACACACACACACACACACACACACACACACACACACAGACGTACATGCACAAACTCTCTCTTTCTCTCTGTCTTTCCGTCTCTCTCATCAGCACATGGGTCCACCTGATTGAAGGGGTTGGTGAG
Source organism: Coenobita brevimanus (assembly GCF_032717465.1). Taxonomy (NCBI): domain Eukaryota; kingdom Metazoa; phylum Arthropoda; class Malacostraca; order Decapoda; family Coenobitidae; genus Coenobita; species Coenobita brevimanus. Next base: position 2,247,277 of record NC_137055.1, read on the forward strand.
AGGAAAGCATAGTACCAAATTAGCACAATGAACTTTAATTACCTCGCCCTCCTCCTCCATAACTCTCTCTCTCTCTCTCACCTCAGATTAAGTGGGAAATTTTTGCTGGTTCGTCCACTTTGGTTAATGGGATGGGAATGAGAGGAGGTGCTGTGGAGACCAACCCCCTTCTCATTAATCTCATTATAATTTCTCATTTCCTTCTCTCTCTCTCTCTTTCTCTCTCTCTCTCTCTCTCTCTCTCCCAGTATTTCAGTATCTTTCTCTCTTTTTTAATATCTCTCAGTCTTCTGAATCTGTCTCAGTCTCTCAAAACATAAATTTCTCTCAATCTCTCTCTCTCTCAATCTTAGTATCTCTCAAAATCTCTAAGTCTGTTTCTCTGTCTAACTCTCTCTCTCTCACTCTCTCTCTCTCTCATTACCTCTTCTTTCTCCTTCTTTACTGCTTCCTTATTATGTCTTTTAAGTCCTCATTTCCTCCTCAGTGCTCCCTCCTCCTCTTCTTATTCTTCCTCCACCTTCCTCTTCCCTTCCTCCTCCTCTTCCTCTTCCTCCTCCTCCTTCTCTTCCTCCTCCTCTTCCTCCTGTTCTTCCTCCTGCTCTTCCTCCTACTTTAGATAATAGCCATCTCGAATTTTTCTCGGACAATCCTTGATAATATGAAAAGGTAAGTAGCTTTTAAGATCCACCGAAATTCTCTCTCTCTCTCTCTCTCTCTCTCTCTCTCTCTCTAACAGCTACATAAACCATAATCACATAATCTGCCTACTGTACTATGAAAATCCTTGTCTGCAGTCCCTTTGAAGACAGTAATTCAGTAAGATCAGGGAAAGATATGGAGAAATAGTGGTGTGATAGAGGAGTCAGGATTCCAGGGGATGATTGGTGAGTGAATGGGAGTGCGGCTCATTTAATTGGGCAAACGTTGGCTGGTATATTATGCTATTATTATTTTTTTTTATTCTGGTTTTCTTGAAGGTGGGGTGAGAAAGAGGTCTGGATGATGATGATGATGATGATGATGATGATGATAACTAATTGACTGATTGATGATGATGATAACGATAACTGATTGATTGGTGATGATGATGATGATGATGACGATGATGATGATGATGATTGATTGATTGATTGACTGATTTATTGATGATGATGATGATGATTGATTGACTGATTTATTGATGATGATGATGATGATTGATTGACTGATTTATTGAGATGATGATGATGATTGATTGACTGATTGATTGATGATGGTGATGATGATGATGATGATGATGATGATTACTGCTGGTGCTGCGGATGATGATGATAGTGGTGTAATCGGTAGCAGACTGGGCCCGCAACCGAATGGTCCTGGGTTCGATTCTTGTCCAAGAGATTTTTCAAGCGTCTCTCTACCTGAGCTTGTTTGCACCTAGAAAAAAAAAAAAGGGACCTGGATCGTCAATTTCTATGTTTTTCTCTCTCTCTCTCTCTCTCTCTATCTCTCTCTCTCTCTCTCTCTCTCTCTCTCTCTCTCTCTTTCTCACTGCAAATACCCCATGCCGTAGAAATGGTATACTCCTTTCACCTTAACCTGGCCCAGATTTTCGTCCTTGTGCAGCTTATTTCACGTAGCTCAGTGGCAGAAAAAAAAAAGACTGTGTTTCGACTTTACATCATTTCTATAGCACCTCTTCGTGACTAGCATCATTTTTCAGTGTTATTTCTGTAGCACTTCTTCGTGACTAACATCATCTTTTAGTGTTATTTCTGTGGCACTTCTCCGTGACTAGCATCATCTTCTAGTGTTAACTGATTGCTACAACTCAGCATACAAGATGGAGAGATGGCAATTTTAGGCCAAGTTAGGGTGAAAGGAGTAGAGTAGGGATGGGAGGTTGATTGTGAATGATAAACGTTAGTCTTTATCGTATTCTGCTCAGTTAAGGAAGCTCCCTAACGCCTCTTCCTGAGCGATTTATTTTCCTTATTACCCCTTATTTTTCTGTCTTTTAAATACTTCAAATACCATCATACTCAGCATAAGTGGCATACAAATTCATATTACTTAGCCGTATCCAAAATAAATCGCTAAGAAAGAGGTGTTAGGGAGCTTCCTTAACCGACGAGAATAAGGACCTTGGGCCAGTAAGGTCGTAAGGTAGGAAGGCTCTCTAACACATTTTCCTAAGTGATTTATTTTCCAAACCACCCAATAACATTCTCTTTTTATCTTCTTATATCACTTTAATATCGATATAGATTGCATGAATAACACACAAGAATATAGTAACGGAGCAGAATCAGAAATAAATCGGTAAGGAGGAGGTGCTTGTAGCATCTTAACCTGCCTTGGTCTGTCTAACGTACGATAGAACGGGAACTCCCTAACACCTCTCCCATAGCGATTTATTTTTGGGTATGGTTGGTTAATATCCTTTTATGTGTCATTTATGTAGAGTAAGGCAAAGTTGGAAAGATTGATGTAACACAGAAGAGGACAGTAGGGTGTAATAAAATAAATCGCTCAGGAAAAGGTGTTCGGGAGCTTCCTTAACCGACAAGAATACAGACTAGAGGCAAAGCGCACAGTCTACCTCAGCTCAGCATTTAGAGATAAGTTTCAAGTAACCAACGATATATTAAAAGTAACAAAAATCTATCCAGCATTCTCATATACTTAAAATAAATTCATAGTTTGTCACCCATACAGAAGTCCATGTAGTTGGAAATACACAAAAACAGCTCCGTCAAAATTATCGAGATTAGAACCATGATTATAAATACGTAACTGAGAGAGCTTATGGAAACAACTCTCTCTCTCTCTCTCTCTCTCTAAGTGGTGTAGCAGAGTGTGGTGTAGTAGAGAGTGGTGTAGCAGACAGTGGTGTAGTAGAGAGTGGTGTAGCAGAGTGTGGTGTAGTAGAGAGTGGTGTAGCAGAGGGTGGTGTAGCAGAGGGTGGTGTAGTAGAGAGTGGTGTAGCAGAGGGTGGTGTAGCAGAGTGTGGTGTAGTAGAGAGTGGTGTAGCAGAGGGTGGTGTAGCAGAGGGTGGTGTAGTAGAGAGTGGTGTAGCAGAGGGTGGTGTAGTAGAGGGTGGTGTAGCAGAGGGTGGTGTAGTAGAGAGTGGTGTAGCAGAGGGTGGTGTAGCAGAGTGTGGTGTAGTAGAGAGTGGTGTAGCAGAGGGTGGTGTAGTAGAGAGTGGTGTAGTAGAGAGTGGTGTAGTAGAGAGTGGTGTAGCAGAGGGTGGTGTAGTAGAGAGTGGTGTAGCAGAGGGTGGTGTAGCAGAGGGTGGTGTAGTAGAGAGTGGTGTAGTAGAGAGTGGTGTAGTAGAGAGTGGTGTAGCAGAGGGTGGTGTAGTAGAGAGTGGTGTAGCAGAGGGTGGTGTAGCAGAGGGTGGTGTAGCAGAGGGTGGTGTAGCAGAGGGTGGTGTAGCAGAGGGTGGTGTAGCAGAGGGTGGTATAAGAGAGAGTGGTGTAGCAGAGGGTGGTGTAGCAGAGGGTGGTGTAGCAGAGGGTGGTGTAGCAGAGGGTGGTGTAGCAGAGGGTGGTGTAGCAGAGGGTGGTGTAGCAGAGGGTGGTGTAGCAGAGGGTGGTATGAGAGAGTGGTGTAGCAGAGGGTGGTGTTGCAGAGGGTGGTATAGCTCAGTTTAAGGCCAAGTGTAGTCAGACTGAGGGGTTAATTTGACTAGTAACCAGGGAGACTCATGTACCCCCTCCACAATATGTCTACCCCCGATGTATATATGTCCCCCCCCAATGCATACATGCCCCCACTAAACTTGCTAGGTTAGCACGCTTTCCCAGGGCCCAAGCCTGGGCAGAAGGCGTTACTGCATCAGTTCTTAGCAGGCAGCCAAGACGGGCAGACTATTTTACTGTGAGCTTGTAATAAACTCCTTATCTAGCTGTTTGTACAAGGAGTTTCTATCACCAAAGTATTGCAAGTTACACTTATTCCTCCCAGAACTCACAGATTTTTTAAGAAACTTGACAATTAGGAGTTTTGGAATGGACTTTTGGGGATTTTTACATACATTAAAAAAAATATATAATTCAAAAGGAGAGGAATTCGACTCTACACATATGCAAATCAGTTTCCAGAATTTTAATAGACTTTTATTGTCCTCAGCGGCGGAACAACAACTGATTTGGATGTTATGAAAAAACGAAGTGGATTTTGCTTTTTTTTTTTCATTGCTGGTCTGTCTATATGTCTGTCTGTCTGTGTGTCTGGCTATTTATCTATCCGTCAATAAACTGGTCAATCTATTTTTTTTATTAACATATATATCTAGGCCTATATCTATCTCTATCTATCTATCTACATATCTGTTTAATGTATTGCTATCATTTTCTATTTAATTCATCTCTATCGCTTTCTGTCTATCTGTCTACATATCAATATAATTTATCTATCGCTTTCTATCTATCAATCTATCTACATATCCACCTGAACTATATCGCTATCTATCTATCTATCGCTTTCTATTTGCTGTATCTATCTACATATCTCTTTAATCTATCCATGGATTGCTATCTACTGTATCTCTCTGTCTATGTTTCTATTTGAACTATATCGCTTTCAATCTATTTACATATCTGTTTAAACAATCTCTATAGCTTTCTATCTATCTGTCTAAGCATCTATTTAAACTATCTATCACTTTCTATCTATCTGTCTATCTAAGTATCTATTTAAACTATCTATCACTTTCTATCTATCAATCCACATATCTATTTAATCTATCTATCGCTTTCTATCTATCTACATGTCTATATAATTTACCTATCGCTTTCTATCTCAGTACCTATTTAAACAATCTCTATCACCATCTATCTATCTATCGATCTACATGTCTATTTAACCCACCTATGGCTCTCTCTCTCTCTCTCTCTGTCTCTCTCTCTCTGTCTCTCTGTCTGTCTGTCTGTCTGTCTCTCTCTCTCTCTCTCTCTCTCTCTCTCTCTCTCTCCTATTCAACTACAGTAATAGTCACGGATTTACAATATTCACGAATCCCAATCAAAACAACATTTACTTTGTCATTTCTTTCCATCATCTTCATTATCAGTTGTGTTGGAGTTGCGTTGAGTATAAAATGGAATAATATACTGAAATTAATACCCTTTCTGCACCAGTGGGGGGGATTACTGAAGTGGGAGTGTTGTGGGGAGGTAGGATTACTGGGTTACTGAAGTGGGGAGGTAGGATTACTGAGTTACTGAAGTGGCAGTGGAGTGGGGAGGTAGGATTACTGGGTTACTGAAGTGAGGAGGTAGGATTACTGGGTTACTGAAGTGGGGAGGTAGGATTACTGAGTTACTGAAGTGGCAGTGGAGTGGGGAGGTAGGATTACTGGGTTACTGAAGTGGGGAGGTAGGATTACTGAGTTACTGAAGTGGCAGTGGAGTGAGGAGGTAGGATTACTGGGTTACTGAAGTAGGGAGGTAAGATTACTGGGTTACCGAAGTGGCAGTGGAGTGGGGAGGTAGGATTACTGGGTTACTGAAGTGGGGAGGTAGGATTACTGGGTTACTGAAGTGGGGAGGTAGGATTACTGGGTTACTGACGTGGGAGTGAAGTGGGGAGGTAGGATTACTGGGTTACTGAAGTGGGAGTGGAGTGGGGAGGTAAGATTACTGGGTTACTGAAGTGGGAGTGAAGTGGGGAGCTAAGATTACTGGGCTATTGAGGTGGGAGTGACGTGGGGAGCTAGGATTACTGGATTACTGGAGTGGGTGATTTAGGATTACTGGAATACCTGGGGACTGGCTCGGTAACTGCTATCGAGGAGGAAGAAGAAGAGGAAGGCGGAAGTGGGAAGGAAAGGAGAGAGAGAGAGAGAGAGAGAGAGAGAGAGAGAGAGAGAGAGAGAGAGAGAGAGAGAGAAGTGGTAGTGTATTGGTTAGCACATCGAGTTGGGAATTGGAAAAACTCTAGATCAATTTTCGGACCGGTCAGACTGGTGGACTCATTTTTTTTCACCAACTGTCCCTGTTCACCCGGCAGTACAGTCAGGGACCTGGGTGGTGTTCTAGGGGAAGGATGTGACTTGGAAGAACTTATTATCTGTTCTGATCACTTCATTCTGATTACGCATTTTTTAACATTCATGCCACCTCCAGATTTTTTTTTTCTCTCTCTCTCTCTCTCTCTCTCTCTCTCTCTCTCTCTCTCTCTCTCTCTCTCTCTCTGCCATCTTTACTACTATACTCTGTCCGCTTTACCTTGGCCTAAAATTGCCATCCCCCCTTCTTGAATGCTGAGTTACAACACTAGATCGACAACAGAATATGATGTTAGTCACGAAGAAGTGCTTCAGAAAGGCTGTAGAGTCATAGTATTTGTCTGCCACTGAGCTACGTGAAATAAGTTGCAAAAGGATAAAAATTTGGGCCAAGTTAAAGTGAACGAACTATACTGGTGATTTTAGTCTACGCTGAATAAAATGGTCTGGGAGTGGTCTGAGAAAAGCAGAGAGAGAGAGAGAGAGAGAGAGAGAGAGAGAGAGAGAGAGAGAGAGGAGTCGTTGTAGTGAAGAAGTGAATAATCCTAGGTAATTTGATAGGCATAAAATCCAAGCCTTCTATTAATCCATGACGTCAAGGTACTCTTTGGTTGGGACGTGAGCTTGATTTAGTTCCCTCAGAGTCAGCAGCCCTCCTACGTGCCACACACCTTGACATGTGACCACTTCAGCACCAATACCCACCGTCTGTATTTAAAGCATTAGCAGGGGTACCTTACGTTACCCCTTCCCTTCCTTTGGGGTGGCCTCCAAGGTCCCGCCTTCGCTAAAACTTGGTCCGGGTGGAGGTCTGCTACTGTGTAAACTTTCATCATCCTTCGTAAAAAAATATATATATATATATATATATATATATATATATATATATATATATATATATATATATATATATATATATATATATATATATATATGAGAGACAGACAGACAGACAGACAGACAGACACACACACACACACACACACACACACACTAGGCTTTATATATATTAGGTGCTAGAGCTGTCTCATTCAGGACTTAGCAGCGATGATGAAGGAGGAAGCCACTATGGGAGATGTAGGAGATATTGGAGAAGGAGAATGGCAATGAGAAGAGAAGAGGCGCTAAAGTTAATGGGTCTGCTGGAAGGAGTTGCGATGACAGTGTGGCCATTAACCCATTGAATTAGTGAGGCATTTATCTATTGTTTATCTATTATTGCTTCCATTAGATGTTATGATTCAGTTTATAAGGCTTTTATAAATTAGAGAGGTTGATGCAGCCTTCATTAACTTTTTCAATACGAGAGATGTTTCCCAGGTTGAATATGTTTTGTGGGGATGGAAGAGTGAGGTAAATTACATTCTTTTTACTATAACTTGGCCTAAAACTGTCATCTCTCAACCTTGAATACTGGTTTGTTACGACATATTAGCACTGGAATAGGATAGGAGTCTCGAAGAAGTGCTATGGAAAGGATGTAGAGCCATAGTATTGCGTTTTTCTTCCACTAAGCTACGTGAAATAAGCTGCAAACAGACGAAAATCAGGGCTACGTTGGAGTAAAAACGGCATTATAGATATTCGTAGTGACTGAATTAAAGGTAGATAAAAGAACGAGTACACAGATAGGCGGCGTGCTAGTGGAATGAGAAGAGGAGAGAGAGATAATCAGAGAAATGATGTAGGTATAAATGGACAAAGGAGGGGGAGGCCGAGGATGAGATGGAGGGATGGAGTGGAGAGGTATATGAGAGAGGCGGGTGTGGGCTGGGAGCAGGGCAGTGAAATGACCGGGGACAGGGCGACATGGAGGCGATTCGTTTGTGGCCACCCCATGCGGATTGAGGCGTCTGGCAATAGATAGATAGATAAATGGACAATGAAGAGATGTGAAGGAAATGAAAAAAAAATGCAAAGAAATGAGAGGGGATGTGAAGGGAAGGAAGGATTGTGAAAGATATGAAAAAATAAACAATGGAAGGGAATGGTTGGACACGTGAAGGGAATGAATGAAGGAAGGAATGAAAAAAAAAAGACAAGGGAATGAGAGGGAATGTGAAAGGAAGGAAGCAGTGTGAAGGAACTCTATCTATCTATTGCCAGACGCCTTAATCCCGTTTGGGGTGGCCACAAACAAATCGCCTCCACGTCGCTCTGTCCCCCGCCATTTCATTGCCCTGCTCCCAACTCACATCCCCCTCTCTCATATACCTCTCCACCCCATCCCTTCATCTCATCTTCGGCCTCCCCCTCCCTCTTCCCCCCTCCACCTCACTCACATACACTCTCTTCGTCAGTCTCTCACCCTCCATCCTCTCCACATGGCCAAACCACCTCAGTGTGTTCCTTATAACACTTCCTATCACATCGACATCCACACCACAACGCTCCTTTATATCCTCATTCGTCAGTCTGTCTCTCCATGTGACTCCACAGGCTCCTCTTAAATAACTAATTTCCACTGCTCTCTCTCTTGACTTGTGTCCTTCCAACAACGTCCAAGTTTCAATTCCATACGTTAGAGTTGGTATCACAATACTGTCATGTAGTAACTTTTTCACTTCCATGCTCACTTCCCTGTTTCTTATCACTGCTTTCAAAGAACCAGCAATCTTTCTTCCCTGCTGTACCCTTTCAAGCACTTCACCCTCCAAACCTCCATCCTCACTCATCACACTACCCAGGTACTTAAACGTACTCACATTTTCCAATTCCTCACCATCCAACCTCGCTGTACATTCACTGACTTCACCTCTCTCAAAGACCATCACTTTACTCTTCCCTACATTCACCTTTAGATTCCGTTTCTTACACACTCTCCCAAACTCATCCACCAAGCCTTGCAGTTCCCCTTCGTCTTCACTCAACAACACAGTATCATCTGCAAACAACAGTACAGGGAGTTTCCAAACACTATCCTCTCTCACCAGGGCCACTCCAACATCCACTGCCCTACCTTGTACCTCTTTTATTACCCCATCCATGTACAGATTGAACAACCATGGAGACATGACACATCCCTGTTTCAACCCAACCTTCAAAGAGAAAAATTCACTTAGTTCACCAACCACACGCACTGCAGCCTTAGCACCATCATACATACTCTTCACAGCATTCAACAACTTCCCATCTACTCCATGAAAAAAAAAAAAAAAAAAAGGAATGAGAGGAAACATGAAGGGAAGGAAGGAGAGAGGAGGAAATGAGGGGAAAATACGCAAGACTGAGAGAAACTGCGGAAGATGAAAACAAAATACACAGGGAAAACAGAAAATGTGCTGGAGGGAAGGTGTGAAGAGGAAATGGAGGGAAAACAAGAAAGGCTGGGAGGAAATGAGGAAGGAAATGAAGACAATGGCGGATCCAAGGAGAGGAGGGGGCGTGGGATGTAAGGAATTCCTGGTCCCTCAAAAAGTGTACATGGCCCTCCTCAAAAAGTGCACATGGCTCCCTCAAAATGTGCACATGATCCCCTCAAAACGTACACATGCCCCCCTCAATAAAGTACACATGGACCCCTAAAAAACTGCACATGAACCCCTCAAAAAGTGCACATGGACAACTCAAAAAGTGTACAATGCCCATTAAAAAAAGTGCACATGGTCCCCCTCAAAAAAGCGCACATGGTTCCTCAAAAAGTACAAGTGGCCCCCTCAAAAAGTGTACATGGCCACCTCAAAAGTGCACATGGTCCCTTCAAAAAGTGCACATGGCCACCTCAAAAAGTGCACATGGTCCCTTCAAAAAGTGCACATGTCCCTCTTATTGTGAATCACGTCTTTAATTATCCAACCACCACTCTCAAGGCTAATTATACGTAACTCATTTATTGTCCTGTCAACAATTAAGCACACCACACATGCAGCCACCAACCACCCAGTCACCCACCAAGCAAGCCTTCCATCTAAGCCATCCAATTAATTTACCTGTATCAACAATACGTGACTTAAAATACAGCCAATTAACCTACAATAATAATACGTGACTCAAAATACAGCCAATTAATCTGGAATAATAATACGTGACTCAAAATACAGCTAATTAATGTGGAACAATAATACGTGACTCAAAATATAGCCAATTAACCTGCAACAACAATACATGACTCAAAACACAGTACATTTATTTTACCACATCATAATACAGACGCCATCCAATAAGTAACCTATTAAACTTACTTTCCGCGCCCTGACTAGCCTTTTATTATTATGCGTGACTCAAAATATGTTTAGTCATAACCCAGTTTCGTTCCAGGCAACCACACAAGCAGCCGTTACCCCTACAGTCACCCATGAAGCCAGCCCTCCAAAAATATGCAACTAATTAACTTCCGACTACCATACAGCAGTAACCGCTAACCCTTTTACCACTTGGAGGTGCAAAGGACAGACGCTAGGCTATTGTAGATTAGTACTGAGTAACATATGTGATTCAGAATTCAACCAGTCACCATTCTACACGACCACATATACAGTCGTCACCTAACCATCCACCAAGCTAGCCCTCTAAACCATACAACTAACCTCCAGAATCTTCAGTCATTCACCAGTCACCAACTACACCACCACACACGCAGTCACCCACCACGCCACCGTCCACCTAAACCCAGCCACCGCCTCGCCTCTTACTTTATCCAGCTATTAAGGCGGCTTATGTGGGCCGGGAAAGGACGTGACCCGCGCTGCTCCCACGCCACACTGGAATTTAGCCCACATTTTCGCTGGTAAGTTGAGTCCAGTGGGGGCTAAGCTTAACCACTTATGTCCCGTGACGCAGGTTGTTAGGTTATTCTTACTGTTTTCCAGACTCAGGAGAAACATGTTTAATTTAAAGGGTAAATGAAGGCTGTATTTAACTTCTCTGGTGCAAAATAAGTGAATAAATAAATAAATAAATAAATATATATATATATATATATATATATATAAATAAATAAATAAATAAATATATATATATATATATATATATATATAAATAAATAAGTAAATAAAAAGATGAGCAAAATCGTGTAGCTATTAAAAAAATGAAACTGGAAAATACGTCATAAGATTGAAGGGGATAATTTTGGCGCTATGCTCTGTTCACTTTCATTTTTTCACAACTATGAAGCAATTTCTCTCATAATTTTGCTGATTCCCAACGGGGCCATTTCAAACTGGAGGGACTAGATACAGTTTTAATTAACCCCTACAGAAGCAGACGTCTTTCCCTAGCAGATAAAACCGTCTGGAAGCAGCAAGAGTCAACCAGTGCAATATGTCTTCGGATTCAAGAGGTTAATATGACCTTAACTTTAATATAATTCGGCCCTGATTTTGGCAGTCGGATTTGTTACAATAGAAAAATTAAAAAATAATCTCCACCTATTAGTTATTATACTCCGTTCACCTTCACTTGGCTTAAAATTATCATAATACTGCCATCTCTACATCTTGAATGCTGAGATGCAGCAAGAGAATAACACGAGAACACAGCACTGGTCAGGAAGAAGTGCTATGGAAAGGACGCAAAGATGTAGCATTGTTTTTATTCTGCCTTTGAGCTACTGGAATAAAGCTGCCAGAGAAGTAAAATCCCAGCCAGATTAAAACAAATGAACTATACTTAATATCCAGTGTGGCTGAGAATAATTTAGTAAAAGTGTAAACAAGTGATTAGTAGTCTCCGGCTCCTATGATCCAGTCACAGCTGAACTGAATCGTATGATGTTAGCAACAATATAATACTGAAATTATCCTGACCATGGCCGGGTTACCTCACTGAAACTCTGCTTCACTGAAATAAGTAGCGAGAATGGTAACAGCAGACGTACCAGATTTGCTGATGATGGAATGTCAACTTGCTCTCCTTCAAAACTCCATCAGCTTCCTCTCTCCGAATGGGTCATTGTAAAATGAACTGTTCCAGTATTTCAAGAATTCATTTTGGACTTTTCCAGGAATGCACTCAACAACCACGGTGGCAGCCAAAGAATTCCTCCCAATTTTGCCTTAGGTAACCAATAACAAAATCCCCTCTCCAGTGATTCCTGATATACTAGATTATTTTTATGGTCCCACTGAGGAAACGCACTGGCCCCTCAGGGGGTCACGGCCATCAGGATGGGAATCACTGATATGGACGATCCTACTACGTAAAGTGGCACCAGAGTAATTTGCAGTAATAAATGTTTTTTTTACAGCAGTTCGTATACCTGAAGAAACATATACGAAATTACAATACTGTAAGGATATGTCTGAGTGCTTCCCATGTTAGTTATGTTTGTTTGCGATTATCCCTCACTTGAAAAATATTGCCAGAGCATGTTGCGTTAGTTCCTGATACATATTCCCTGCCCTGAAATTCACTTCCTCACCATCTAATCCTTCCTTATCCCCGTTCTTCCTTCCGAATTCCTAAGTATCACATCATTAAGTTTCTCCCTTGTCAATTACGCGCTCTGTCTGGGGTTGAGTTGGTGGCAGATAATAAGAACAAAATAATAACATCCTATGGCAGCAGTTTTGTCATCTCCCCGCTTCATACTGGATCCGTGAAGCCTTTGACCACGTATGACTCTCTGTTGCAGCGCTGACAACATTCCACTTGATTTGGTTTTCTGCTGGCGCCACACATGATGATCAAACGATAATTGCAAATGCGTCTTCCTTTCATCCACACACACACACACACACACACACACACTCTCTCTCTCTCTCTCTCTCCCCTCCCCCCTTAGACGCTTAGACAGGAGGGGCCGTAAATCGCGCTCTTCTAGAAACTCACATGATGGTATCTTGTGTCGTGGGGGCGGCTCAGTCTGCTGGGGTGGGCGTGGCAGCGGGAGTAGGAAATGAATAAATAATGCAGGTTAGGCACAGAAAACGCTGACTGAGCCGTACTCGCAACACACGAGAAATCGCCCGTAGGAGTGGAAGAGGAGCACTATATTTGAACCCTAGCACCTGTTCGTTAGCGATTTATTTTTGGATATGGCTGCTCAGTATCCTTTTATATGTTAAATATGCAGAGTATGGTGATGTTAGAAGGATGTGCATCGTAAAGAATAGGACAGTAAAGTGTAATAAGCAAAATAAATCGCCTAGGAATAAGTGTTAGGGAGCTTCCTTAACCAAAGAGAATACAGACCCGTTTAACTGGAAGTATTAAACGTTACCTTCATTAAGCCCTTTACTAATAAGGGGTTTTCTTAAATAAAATCCTGTGGGAAGTAGAGCTCAGTTAATTAAGTGCATCCATACCGAATGCGTGCTGGTACTGACGGGGTGCATCACTGTAAACCATGGATATTCTCGCCGGCATCCAAAGGGGTAATTTTATACAGGTTACAAATCCCACCCGCACTCGCAAGCACTCGGCGCGGTATTCTGGTGAGGTTAGGTAGCTTACTAATGCCTCTTCCGTACCGATTTACTTCTGCCCCGTTACTATATTCTTCTGTGTTATTCATGCAGTCTATGCCCACATTAAAAGGATATAAGAAGAAAAATATAAAAAAAGAAAATAAAGATAATGGGTACTAGGGAGCGAACCATGCACTCAGTTAGTGTAGTGAATCTTTCAGGCGACTTTTCACCTACTGACAAGCCTTACAGTGTTCTGTAACCCCGGAAACTACATGGTAAGTTCAGTGGAAACATTCATCAACCAACTGGACACCTGGTGGGCTAGTGGGTTATGGTGCTTGAAGGTGACGTAGGTGGTAATGGTCTTGTGTCCAGGTTGCTGGTGGGTTGTTTAGGTAAAGCGGCTCAAGCTAAAGGACTAGTCACGCATCTTTAAATGTTGGCGTGAGTAGTGCCGCCTTGAACCCTGTGCTGCTGACACGACACTACAGTAGTGGGTGATGCATGGATGGGTGAATGTAGCAGAAAATGATTGTATTGGTCAATGACACTAAACACTCAGGACAAATCATTTGGTGCTGCAACACACACACACACACACATATACGGTATATATATATATATATATATATATATATATATATATATATATATATATATATATATATATATATATATATATATATATATATATATATATATATATATTCTCTCGCCCCGCATGTAGTTACCTAAACTTAAGGGCCCAAGCTGTTCTCTTGTTGTGAGACTTGAGTTAGGGCGTGGGTGTATAATGTATTAGGGAGCAGTATATTACGAGAGAGAGAGAGAGAGAGAGAGAGAGAGAGAGAGAGAGAGAGAGAGAGAGAGAATATCCGGATCATCATCAGGATTGGAATGGAGACAGGAAGAACAGGGGGGGGAGAGAGAGAGAGAGAGAGAGAGAGAGAGAGAGAGAGAGAGAGAGAGAGAGAGAGAGAGAGAGAGAGAGAGAGAGAGAGAGAGAGAGAGAGAGAGAGAAATATCCAGACCATCATCAGGATTGGGATGGAGACAGGAAAAACAGAAGAGAAAGAGAGAGGAGCAAGAGAGAGCGTGTGAGGGAGAGGGAGATGCTGGAACAAGAGGAGAGACGAATCAGACGAAGGCGCCAAGGCGGCAAGAGAACCAGTACCGGCCTAGCCACGGTGCGGGGAGGGTGTGTCACTCGTCCTCTCTCACGCACTCTAGCATCCTCACGCTCAAAGAAACTAACATCCAGCCAGTATTAGACTTAACAGAAGCATGACAAGGCGTACTGAAGGAAGATTGATAATTACTAAGACGTTAATTGCCCAAGTCACATAGTATTTAAGGTCATTTTTCGGTAATTTGGTGCAATTTGTGTTTGATATGTTGTATACCATCTACCTCGCAAACTCAAAAACCTGTAACGAGATGAGTGACAAGTGTGATGAAGTGGGAATGTGATTACTATAACTGCACGTCATATTTAAATGCCTGATTACGCTAACATTATGCACTTTATGGAAATTGTTGTAAAAAGATTGATGGTCTCATGAAAAGCAATGCAGAATTAATCTAGAGTTTCCCGTATTTGTTTAAAAGGACAGACTTGAGCCGTGTCAGCTTTGATTCTCTTTACTAAACCTTCCTAAACTGTCATAAAAGTGCGACTGATAAAGAAAATTCGGGATATTAAGAGAATTTACGTTCCATGTTAATCTTCCTTACATCGGGATAAACTTAGAAAAATTTTCGGGACTGACTTGAGATATGGATGAGAAAACTGTGGTGAATGAAATACCTCCCAGGGCCTCACACGGGCGACGAGAAGCATAGTGACGCGAAATGTCATATGAATTAGTGATGGACAGATTCACCAGCAGCCAAAACAAACAATTTTTTCATTGCTATATGTACAGGTTAAGGAGCCACCTGAAAAACTGTCTCATAACTCACACACGACGAGACAACACACCCGGGATCGTCCGACTGTGAAAAGAATTATGGTTAATATCACCGGCAGAGGTTTGGTGAAGACTGTTTCTGGCTCACACGACGAGAGCCACGCATAAAATCACTGAGAATTCCATCGTCGTCAATGGTTAAGATATTTCAGTTCATCTCTAAGAATTCTAGGGAGTAAGAGGGCGATTGATCTGAATAACAATAAACACCAATGCATCAGTTTCTATACCCACTCCTTCCCTGTGCTAAGCCGACCCCAGCTGATCTTTCCGAGTGATGGTGACTCCCTTGACTGAGTTTTGCCACAGGGGAAGGCGTTTCGTATATCATCAGTTCAGGAGGGAAGGCGGGGAATCAGTAAAATATCTTCCCCGTACACAGGCAAAGGCAGTGGTCAATATGCTGCTCTTCCTCTGCGTCCTAGGTAAGTCGTTCTTGGATTTGGGAATGATATTGTTGAATTTTGGACTGGTATTCTGAGGTAGAGAAGGTAGGTAATGTGCAGCGCATAAAAGAGAGAGAGAGAGAGAGAGAGAGAGAGAGAGAGAGAGAGAGAGAAAGAAAATTAGAGGAATACGACGAAAAACAGGAGGAGGAAGAGGAGGAGCACGCAGCCCCAGCATCCACCAGCTTGTCTAATGGCTGAATATTTGACTTTGCATTCTGACCTTGACCTTGAGCAGATTACTCTCAAAATCGCACTACTTCATTCTTACCTGACCCTTAACCCTTCCACCAATTGTGATTTAAGTGAGATTAAAATTGTCCAAGTTGACCCTGACCTTTGACCCTTCCCTGTGGCCTTGACCTTCAGTTGATTGTTCTTTTAATCAACACTCTTTTATCCTTACTTTCGACCTGAGCCCTTTCACAATGTATAGTCTAGGCTACATTTGATAAAAACTGTTGATAATGCCATGTGACTATGACATACTGTTCCTCAACCTTTCCACCAAGTTTGCGCAAAGAATCGGATACAAATTGTCTAAGTTATGTTCACACACACACACACACACACACACACACACACACACACACACACACAATGTCTGTCAAAATACGGCTCTAGCTTCCGTTTCGTTAAAAATATATATGCAATTGGTAGTTATATGATATATTTTAATATCAGGATTCCGGGGGCTTGGACGGTGAGTGAATGAGTGACTCGCCTACTTTACTGGGAATTTTCTTAATAGTTCTCCCTTTATCGTTCTCTCTCTCTCTCTCTCTCTCTCTCTCTCTCTCTACTTCTGGATCTTACCTAACTCAATCCTTAAGTGGGAAAATGAGGTCATGATGATGATGATGGTGGTGATGATGATGATGATAATGATGATGGTAATGATGGTGGTGGTGGTGGTGGCGGCGGCGATGATGACGATAATGATGATGATGATGATGTTTTTCGTATTTTGATATCTTATATTTATGAAGGATATGTAACTATGAGAGGGTAAAGGAAGGCCAGGGTTCGTATTCTCCCTAACACCTCTTCCTTAGCGATTTATTTTTTGAAATGGCTGGTTAACATCCTTTTGCTCGCTATGTTTGTAAAGCAAGGTTACATTTGAAAAAATTACTTAACACTTAGGGGACGATAGTGAGGTGTAATAAGCAAAATAAATCGCTTAAGAAAAGGTGTTAGGGAGCTTCCATAACCAGCCCGAATATGGGGATAGATCAAATCTCTTCAGTTGGAAAAGTCTCTGTCTGTCTGTCTGTCTGTCTCACACACACACACACACACACACACACACACACACACACACACACACACACACACACACACACACACACACACACACACACACACACACACACACACACACACACACACACACACACACACGCAAATGAACCTTGAAATTGGTCGCATGGGGAGAAAGCTAAAGAAAGCTAAATAACCCCTGATGATATAGCGTATAGAGAGTGGGTCAGGATTTACTAACAAACTTACCATCAGCTACTCTCGTAAGAAGGATTTCAGCACGCAGGAAGGGCTAGGAGGAAGCAGGGTAAGGCTAGGAGAGAGTAGAGTAGGGCTAGGAGAGAGGAGTAGGGCTAGGAGAGAGGAGTAGGGCTAGGAGAGAGCAGAGTAGGGCTAGGAGAGAGCAGAGTAGGGCTAGGAGAGAGCAGAGTAGGGCTAGGAGAGAGCAGAGTAGGGCTAGGAGAGAGTACAGTCTTCTGTCTCCTGTTCCTTCTACAAAAAGTCAAATCTTAGGAAAAAAATATTGACTGGTTTATATTATTTGGAGGATGGACAGGGAAAGAGGAAGGCAAAATATCCCCCATCTCTCTACTTCTTCCTGTAAAAAATATAAGAGATCGTGTGTCTGTCAGTCCCTCCCCTACCAAGCCTCAGAGGACAGTGGTAAATTCATGAGGTGATGTCCAAAGATATTATATTTTATGTACTCTTTAATTTATAACACTAATGGTTGGCTGCCATGTTACTCTCATACTCGTACTGATTTTTTGGGGGGCTGGTTATTCTTTATAGATCAGTATTTCTATGTTTCTGCGTCTCTGTCTGTCACACACACACACACACACACACACACACACACACACACACACACACACACACTAATAAAGTCTGAAATCTTCTGGAGGTAAATAGAATAAAATAAATATGCAGACGGATCAGAGAGTTTTTTTGTTTTTTTTTTCAGATATTTCATGCCTTTACTATTTATTTGCTTTTATTTATTTTTATTACTTCATTTTTCGCCGTGAATACCGACCTGCTGTCATGTGTAACTCTGTGACTGACTGGGCAATGAATAATGAATGATACGCAGATTTATATACACTTTTATTCGTAGTTAATATTTACCTTTTCATGGGCTGAACAAATTGAGTATATTATTCTAGTTAACAGCAGGTGATTTTATACAGGTGAGTGAGTCATAGGAGCCAGGAGCTTAATACGGTCATCATTAACCTTCTCATGCTCAGAACAACTCTAGTAGCTGCTTCCCCCCCCCCCAACGCCAGAAGTGTCATTGGAGCTTAGGCACGGTAACAGTTGAACTCATATAATATAATAATTTCCCATCACATCTAATAAAGCATATAATAAAGGAACTACTGTAGAGAACTCTTAGATGAAAAGTTCCACCATGTGCATTTCAAGTAAGGTGTCGCTAATTTAATATCCTAATGGTCAAGGGGAGACTTTAATTGCCATAATGGGTACAGTTTGTCTTTGAACAGTCGTGAGCATCGTTTCTGTTCACCCTTTCCTCCTATCCCTGTCCTAACTTGAGATTTGATTTTTCAGGAAGAACTTAAGACACAGGAAGATTCTGTTGTCTCCAGGTTTCTTTTTCTTCTTGCATAAAAATGATATAACCAACAATAATTTTCCTTTCGTAACTTTTTTTTTTTTTAATGGGGAACAGAAAAGATGGGAAGACTCAGCACTTTCTCTTCCATGTCTTTCCTGTTAAAATAAATCATTTTTAGGACAAGGAATTGATCGTAAATTAATTGCAGAATCTCAGTCTTCTTTTCCTATTACTCTCGTAGGCGTGCAATGACCTCTTTTGTTATGCTGCCATGATCTTTTTACGGTACTCAGTCAATCAGTGCACGCCATCAGTAGCTACTGTTAGTCTTTGTTCAGTCGTCAGCCACTGATTCTGCTCACCCTTTCCTCCTATCTCCAACTGAATGGACGTCTTTGCTAGGGTGACACACTGAGCGAAGTCCTGTTGTTGGTAGTGTGATGACTTAGATCTCATGAATAACAATGCCACCGCAAATTGTTTCTCGTGCAGTCTAACAGAGCTTCTAACAACCTGCTTGACACCGTAAAGTACCGGTATTTAGCCCTCACGAATAACTCTGCTGTGTTGAATTCTTCCTCGTGTAATCTAACAAAGCTTCTAAGACCCTGACGCAGGATATCAGGTACCGGTACTTTGATTGGTGGGGAACCGTAGCTACAACTTTCTCCATCCACGGTTAGGAGTGGAAGCCGAGCAGATACTATGGCTCACTAGTAGCCTATACGGTACGTGTATAAAAAAATATATATAAATAAATTCCCCAGTAGAAATAAATAAATAAAAAGAAAAATGTAAATGAAATTGGTGTTGGTGTTGTTATCATGTATAATAATTTCGTGGTCAGCTTTGGCCGTGAATCCAAATCTGTGGCTTATCATCACGGTTAGGTCAGGTTTTATTAGGCTTGTTTTGTGTTATCTCCATTAAGAAGGCAGCGCAACTAGTCTCCCACTTTAATCACTGCCAGCCCTCCTCCCTAACCACTGCAGATCAGATAGAGGGGATGGTGGTATTGGCTTTGGAGTACTGAATTCTTCGACAGGCGAGCAGTCCGCTATATATTCGCGTCACTCTCAGAGCCATTTCAGTTTTTCATCTGCGTTATTGATTTTGCAGTCCAGTCCCCCTGTGTGAAGTGACAAGCTTGAACCAAACGATTTCTAATAAAGATAAATTGGACACACTCAGGCTTCTAAAACTCACTCTAGGTTTACCCATTGGTGTTCATTTTTTTCATAACAAGGACCGTATTAGGCATTTTCAGAAGTTTATAAAGAAGTATGAGCTTTGTGACTGTGAGCAAGTAAGCGGAGGGCGGTACATTAAGCATCCTCCCAGCAATCCACCACGCAGGAGTCCTGAGGTGGGATTCGCAGACATAGTTAACATCGTTTCCTTGTAACTAAGATTCTGATTTGCAGGATGGACGAGGGATCTGTGTAGTTTTCCCATGACTTTCGTTCTTTCCTGCAAATTAATTCTTAGATACAAGAGGACTATTTTCATGAGCTATTTTGTAGGAAAGACAAGGAAATGAGAGAGAGAGAGAGAGAGAGAGCAAACTTTCCCGTCTCCCGTTCTTCCTGCAACACCAAATATGAGTTACGAGCAGGGGTATGTCGTAAATATGTTTGAGGATCCGGGACACTAATGGCCTAAAGTTGTCTCTCGTTAGCTAGAATAGGGTACTAGAGTTCTCCCGGCCGTGAGGGGGGGTAATGGTACCAGTATCAACATTCCTAGGCTTCTATACTCACAACCAGCATTATAAAATCTGATGTTGGCTTAAATTTATGGAATGCTAGAGTTGTCCCTACCATCTGAGGTTTAATATAATCCAAAATCGATGTATAGTCCAAAGACTGTACTTTTTAACGCATGAAGCAACTTTAAGATTCGTATTCTCGTCAGGTAAGGAAGCTCCCAAACACCTACCCCTTAGCAATTTATTTTTGGGTATGATTGGCTAATATCCTTTTGTACGTTACTTACGCAGAGTATGGTGATGTTGGAAGGACTTATGTAACGGAGAAGAGGACAGTAAGGTGTAATAAACAAAATATATTACTTAGGAAAAGGTGTTAGGGAACTTCATTAACCCACGAGAATACGGGCTGTAGAGTTACCCAGCCCATGAGCGAGTTAAAGAGGTCATGCAATTTTTTCTTCTAATGAGAAACCAAAAAAACGAAAATAATAATAACATCTTCGACACCCACACCATCTCAAACTTTTGCCCGTCCACTGTCAGCCGACCCCCACGCGAGCAATTCAACTTCCCGAAAAATTGCCGTTGTTTTGCCAATCTGCCCAGAGTGACGCCATAAAAAGGAGATTTCGGCCACGGAGGCTGTCTGGGTCGCCAATAAGAGACAAGGGGAATCGCTCTCTCCTCTGGTTCACCCCTGAATATGATCAGCACAAAGTTTTCTCTCCCTCTTTTCTCTTAGTCTCTGTCTCTGTCTGTCTGTCTCTCTCTCTGGTCCAACTCTCGCAACTCTATCCCCGACGTTCACACTTTTCGCCTTCTGCACCCAGTTGTCATCCCCCATCCTCTCAACATGCTCAAACCATCTCAGTCTACCCCTCCCCATCACAGCACCAGTACATTCAAGTCCCATCCTTCCTCTCAGCTCTTCAATCGCAGTCCTAGCTCCCCAAGGCTTCGTATTCAAGGACGCTCTACACATCCATATAATCACTGTCATTTCTGTACGTTTGAGCCTACGAATATCCTCCTCCTTTACTGTCCAGGTCTCATTACCATACACCATTACACTCCTAACATATGCCGCATACAAAGATTCCTCCCCCCTCTTCCAACTCAACAATTTCTCATAACACTTTCGATTATACATTCATTACAGTCAAATATAAACAAACACGAAGTTGCCACATTTCTCGAAATTTTGAAGACTTTATGATAAGTGGAATGGACTAGGGGTGCTACAATTTCAGGCATAAATATTGATCCATTTCGATGATAAAGAAATAGTGAACAATAATATTCGTAACTCTGTATTGCGGTCCAGTGAACCCGTCAAAATTTTCCAGAACAGTGTGTCAGAGTTCCCTAATTGTTAGACTAAATGGAATAATTATCACTGACTTTATACAACTGAGTCATAGATATCGGTAAATTTTAGCCGAACAGTTAGGAAGCTTATGCAATATTCTGCAAAGTTTGATGGCTGCTAAGATCACATACTGGGTTAAAAAAGACATTTCTCAACATTGTTTGCAAGGAAGTGGATCAAAATAGATGTCCGCAGCTGTGCAATTTCCTCTTGGCTGTGAAATTAGTCTTTTCATAGTCCTTCGAGTCTGAGATTGTATAATTAAAATATTCGTGGTATCAGTTTAGGGATCTGAGACCAATGTGGGAGATGAAATATATTCCTTAACTACCTTTCTGAAATAATGCATAGGCTAATATACTGATTGTGTTTAGTAACTTTTTTTTTTTAATTAATATGTAGGCAGTGGTCACGCATCCCCCTTGATTATAAAGCATCATTTCCTGAGAATGAGACAAACAATTCACCTACATAAATTCTTGAACTAATTTCTCTTTCCACATGTAATTTATTTTTTCGTCACAGCACACTTCTTCCTACTCATCATGTATGCATTTATTTATTTACTTTAAGCTTATTCGCCGTTTTTAAGCTTTCCCTGGTTCGTGTCGGTGTGTCTGCAGCCTTGTTCATATAAACTTCTAAAAAGAACAGGGTTGCTCTCACTGGGGGGCTTTTCTCCCCTGGTTCGTGTTCCTTGTCACACGAACGTCATCATAAATAAGCAAAAAAAAAAAAAGTGTGTGTGTGTGTGTGTGTGTGTGTGTGTGTGTGTGTCACCAACAGCGTTCCTATATATTTGGTTGTGTGTATTTGCACTGTAATCCTCTAAGCGTGTCTCTGTAGTTGTTTGTATTTTTTGTATTCTCAGCATATTCCAAATGTGTTATTGGGTCACATCACAAGTGCTGCGAAAGTAAATTGGTATAAGACTTTTGACGGAGACGAGAAAATATAGCATAATGACAACTGAAAGGATGCAGGCACTGAAATGGTTAAGAACTACAGGAGCAGATTACAAAGTTGGCCAGAAATTACATGTGAAGCAGCAATCTTCTCTAGGCCGTGAACCGTGACCTATGAAATGGAGATATTGCCCTTCACCACCCTGTCCACCGCTTCCTTTTATGCAGGCTGTAAGCGTTGAGGTCTTTAGTTTTTGTATAAGAGAGCCGTTTAGATGAAGGCCTGTCACGGCAGTCCTACGTCTAGCCCCTCCAAGTCTCCAATGGTTCCAATAGTGTATGGAAAGGCTGGGTGGGAGGGAGACACAGAGTAGAATTTGAATTCTTTATTTACTCTAATATTTCAGGCTACACAGAAACCATCTCCAGAGAGCTTTGTGTAGACCCGAAGCGTTAAAGAAAGAACTGAAGCTATAACCTGTCTCTCTCTCTCTCCTACCCAACATTTCCAGTTGTCACAATAAATAATCTGCATCAGTACTGCATCCTTAGCCATAGTTTCTTCCCTACGTCCATCTAACCAGCACAGAACACAGTAGCTGTTACTAAAAAAGCTACAGCAAAATCAAAGCGGATAGAATTAGGTTGACAAGGAACACTGATTTTCTGAACAGATATATTTTATAGGTGGAGGCACAAGCGGGAGGGACGTAAAGTTCCAAATCCCTTCTATTCGATGCCCTTTTTATATCTTGTTCACTATTGCCTGGTGACTTTATCTAATTTCTGAGAGTCTTTTTGAACTGCAGGGGTTAGATATAGGCCTGGCTTTATCTCAGTCTTTGCTAGAGGATGCAGTAATATCATTCGGTAACAGCATCTTATAAAGTACAGTAAGGCGTAGCTAACAGCACTGAAAGAGCTAAGTGGCTGCCATCCCATCCTCCACTGCACTCCTCACTCCACAAATCTCAGTGTGTCTCGGTCTGTTATCTTTTTCAATATTGCCTGTAAACTTTAAAACAGAGTAATAGTATGTGGTGATGGTTAAGCCAGGATTCTGAAGACTGGCAGAACGAAGGAATTATGTCCACAGATACGATTTTTATTTATTAGCAAGATGGCCTTCAACACTTTCGGCCCGACTTGGACAAATCTGAGCTATGAAGTCAGACCAAAACTGTTGTACCATCACTATAAGTACACTGTCCGTATGTGGGCATAAACTGTCCATCTGAACAGTTCAAAGTATAATTAAGACATGTAGTATTGATATACTTGCTCTGGAATGATATAACTCTGTGTGGTTGGGAACAGGATTAAAAGAAAAAAAAAGCTGGTTCCTGCAGAAAATGTCAATCAATTCTTGCAGAAAGTGTCACACAGTTAGACTAAGTAGATTAAATGTTTGGAGAATATATTAGCTAACAAGTTGCGATACATGTTTCAGCGGTTAAGGCAGTTTTACTAATAGTGTTCTAAATAAAGCCAGACAATGTTTGTGAGGAAAAATCGGTACCAGTGAATATGTAGGAGCACACAGGTCAATATGGAAGGGCAAGTGAGGAGACGCGGTTGGAAATTGGAGAGGAATAGGTTAGGCCAGGTTAGGTTAGGTTACATAGCGTGTTTCGATACTGGATTAAGGCGTGGAGGAGCGAATAAGCTTGAGGGGTTGCAGGTGAGGTGAGGTTAGATTTGGTCAGGTCAGAGGCTAAATTGCAGTGTGTAAGGGCGAGTGAGGTTGCGTGGTTGGTGCTTGGACTGGACTGGGTTGGGTTAGGGTAAGTGGTGTGGTTGGAGACTGGGTTGGCTTGGTAAATGTGAGGTGGCTTGCGTGGGTGACATTCTTCATACTTTACCAGTGTGGGGGCGCGGGGGGCAGGAGGGAGGTGACAGTAATGGAGGAATCGGGAGACGGGAAGGAGGAGGAAGAGGAAGAGGAGAAAGAGGAGGAAGGGGAGGAGGAGGAGGATGGTGATGATGATGATAAGAAGAAGAAGAAGATGAAGAAGAAGACGAGGAGGAGGAGGAGAAAAGAAGAAGACGAGGAGAAAGAGGAGAGGGAGAAGAAGGAGAAGTAGAAGACGAAGAAGACGAGGAGGAGGAGGAGAGAGATCATAACCTGTCGACTACACGAGGGTCCTTAAAACAGAC
This sequence comes from Coenobita brevimanus, assembly GCF_032717465.1. Classification (NCBI taxonomy): domain Eukaryota; kingdom Metazoa; phylum Arthropoda; class Malacostraca; order Decapoda; family Coenobitidae; genus Coenobita; species Coenobita brevimanus. The sequence goes on from NC_137055.1 coordinate 2,272,024, forward strand.
TATCTTTCTGAGTCTTTATCTTCCCTTAGAAAACGACCCTCAACCATCACTGTTACAACCAGGTCCCCTACTGTGCCATTCCTGTCCCCTCATACATTATTCAAAGCTTATTTCAATATTAATACGTCGTCGGATTGAAGGGATAAATCTGGAGAGAGTGGTGTGACGGTATTATAACAACAAACGTTTTAGCCTCTTATTTACCGTATTACAAACGTTTTAGCCTCTTATTTACCGTATTACAAACGTTTTAGCCTCTTATTTACCGTATTACAAACGTTTTAGCCTCTTATTTACCGTATTACAAACGTTTTAGCCTCTTATTTACCGTATTACAAACGTTTTAGCCTCTTATTTACGGTATTATGACAAACGTTTTAGCCCCTTATTTACGGTATTATAACAACAAACGTTTTAGTCCCTTATTTACTGTCATTTTTCTCTAATTTTACTTTTACCAGACGATTTTACTCAGGTTAGAGGTGATTTTTAGCAATGAAGAAATTAAACGTAACCTTCCTTTACCCCTCCAACACAAGAACTCTTCCTAAACAGGATAAAATCGTTTGGAGGTTGCAGGAGTAGATCGGAAAATATGCTATTGATGGAAATGCGGAAAGAATTTATCGGACAAAAGGAATAATGAACAAAAGCCTCATTTCTCCATCGTTTTTCCAGTGGCTATCTTCCAGGGCCAATTTAGAAACTCTCGTAAGCTTAAGTTGTGCCTAAGATTGTTGGGATGTATGCTTGCCTTCGCTGACAGTTACCAAATACTTCACTGTCAAATTACATCCATCTGTCTATTCCCAGACTCCATAATCCCTTAAGGGGTGGCCATAAACAAATCACCTCCACGTCGCCCTGTCCTCTGTCATTCGGCTGCCCTCCCACCACCTCACACCCCCTCATATATCTCACTACCGGTACTCCATCCCTCAATCTCATCCTTGGTCTCCCTCTCCTCTCCCCCTCCACACTCAAAATAAAGTTAATATTAAAGTGGCAAATTAAGAAAAAGAAAGTGATCTATGAAAATAGTTAAATATTATAGACTTCTTTTTGCTGGTTACGATCCTTTACAAAGTCGATCCCAAAAGACTATCTCCTTCCCATTAACAATATAAGACTCAATCCTTCATCATCTCTCCGTATTGCCAGCATTCCTTTGTCTTGAGGTATTTATTGAAGAGATGAGGCTGATATTCTGTATTATTATTATTATTATTATTATTATTAGTAGTAGTAGTAGTAGTAGGAGTAGTAGTAGTAGGAGTAGTAGTAGTAGGAGTAGTAGTAGTAGGAGTAGTAGTAGTAGGAGTAGTAGTAGTAGGAGTAGTAGTAGTAGTAGTAGTAGTAGTAGTAGTAGTAGTAGTAGTAGTAGTAGTAGTAGTAGTAGTAGTAGTAGTAGTAGTACATTCTGTCTGTCTGTCTGTCTGTCTCTTTCTCTCTCAATTTTATAAGTAACTCTTATATTTATCTTCTCTTATGGTGGGTACTCAGTTCCCGTCCAACTACGCACTCTCAGCGCTTTACTGCACATTAGTCTCTAAGTACGCACTTGATCAGTCTGCCTTTCCCTCTGTTTATGACCTCCACTGTGTAAAAGCACAATGTTCTGACGCCATGAAATATTTGGCATTATTAAACGGCGTCTGAAGAGGGTACCCTCCACAGTCTCTCATCTGCAGGTCCCTTGAGTGTAGATCCTGACACTCATACCAGCTTGTTACTCTCCCACTGACTATGCAAGTACGCTGTGTAACTTTGTACCCATGTGACTAAAAGACTGAGTTGAATCGTACCATTTGTCACACAGTTTCAATCAAATTTCTGCCAAACTTGGTGAGCGGATCTAGGGTGAGTAGGTGGGTCATCCTGTTCTTTTTTAAGGCAATAGGGAAGAGGTCAGGGTCACATGCCAAGCTAAGTTTAGTTTTGATCCGATTCAGACCGAACATGGTGGAAAGGTTGAGGGAAAAACAAAAACCAATGGGAGTGGATTTTGAGAAATCAGTCAAAGATCAAGGTTACATGGGAAGGTCAAAGTTGGGCCCTCGTGTGTGTGTGTGTGTGTGTGTGTGTGTGTGTGTGTGTGTGTGTGTGTGTGTGTGTGTGTGTGTGTGTGTGTGTGTGTGGAGTGAAGAAGGAAGGTCTAGTTCATAAGATAATCGGCTATATCCTGTTGGCTTTAACAGCTGTGTGGAACGCAAGGATGATTCTGTTTATACCATCATTCTCATCATCATTATCATCATCATCATCATCATCATCATCACCATCATCATCGTCATCCTATTTCCCATTAATACATAACGTGGGGGATGTGGGTCTAGAAACAGAAAAATTGAAGAACTAAAGTATAACTATAAAACAGATTACCTATTGAAATGGGCCACACAGCCAGTCACTCATCATTCACAGCTTCAGGGGTCTGTTCCACTTCACAGGACTAACGATCTGGACACAAAAATCCTCTCATAAAACCTTTACGATAGACAGTTCCTTTGACTACATAATATTCTTTTGACAGTCAGACACACACACACACACACACACACACACACACACACACACACACACACACACACACACACACACACACACACACACACACACACACACACACACACACACACACACACACACACACACACACACACACACACACACACAGAAAGACTATCAACATACGCAACAACTTCCCTGTATCGTGTTTATTTCTGTAGCATTTGTGTGTTAAAGATTTCACATACTTATACATAATTTTTCTTCCTGATCAGTGTTCTTCCAGATAGGCCCATTACTGCTGTGGCCTGTGGTACTAAAACGACCATTACATCCTTCACAAGGCCCATACACCTGTCTGTTTATATCACCCATCACCAACCCCCTATATATCCTTGCCCATACCCTCCATCACTCTTCCCATTTCTTTACAAAACCCATCCCTCTCTACCTCGAGAAACATTCACACTGACTCACGTAGGCTACGCCCAAGTTAAAGCACTCAAACACACCTTCACGTGGTGGCACCGATATGGGCCAGGCGGTGGAGCTGCCTGGTTATACAAACGTCCCTCAGTTCTTTCCCTATCCCCCTAAAGGAAGATGGTGGACTGCCAGAGAAGGGCATTTTTAGCCTGCAGTCCACCAGGTTCACGTTTTCAGATGAACCTAGGGCTGCAACAACAACAAAACAACAGAAGCAATGACAACGACTACTACTACTACGGTATCACTGCTACTACCACTACCATGCTGCTACTACTACTACTATTACTACTATTATCACCACCACAATCACCACATCACTGCTACTACACCACCACCACCACCATCACCACTACCACCACCACCACTACTACTATTACTACTACTAGTACTAGTACTAGTACTACTACTACTACTACTACTTCTCACGCACGTATCCCCGCCCTACATTATTCATCACCTAACCAGCTTCCTCTTTACTCCATCAGCTGGTATTCAGTCCTGATCTAATACATCTTTTACATTCTTATTCATCCCCTTCACTCCCTCGCATCTTCCTCCCACACAAAACCCATCACATAAATCTTTCTTAAGTACTCTCACTACCCCCAGTTTTATCTTCCCTATCTATCTGTCCATCTATCTGCCTACGTACCTATTTACCTACCTATCTATCCAGTCATTCCTCTGTCCATCTGTCCATCTATCCATCCATCTATCTTTCTATCTATCGATCTGTCTCTGTCTGTCTGCCTATATGTCTATTTCTATCTATCAATATATATTTACTTACGTATATTTATTTAATTATATACAAAAGGCAAAGACACACAGGCAGATTCTATTCTACAGTCGTGTATAAAGTGAATATTAAAATTACCCACATATTTCTTGAGAGTTACGAAGTTATAAGTTGAAACAGGCCTTGAAAAATGCCCTACAGATTATTGCCCCAGCTTAAAAATATCAATAAAGGTACCGCATAAATCATCTCTAGTCTTTTATATGCAGTGTGTCCAGGCATCTCGAAATGAACGGATCCTGAATTTGCCTCTCTTTTGTTTACTGTCTTCTCGGAGGAGCAACTATCGCGGGTCTCAAGCCTTTAGTATTTTCTTTCCTGCATAGAAAAAAAGGTGAAGTAAACAGGAACACCCCTCGACGCTCAGATAACCAATATGATGAGCCAACGCCATGATAGATAAGGCCAATAACCCAGCAGACACCTCTCCACATCGCGACCACAACAAGAGGGACGAATTACCCTATTAAGAGAAACAACGGCCTGACGTCTCTGGTCGGTTTGTGGTGATATATTGGGAGTGTGTGTGTGTGTGTGTGTGTGTGTGTGTGTGTGTGTGTGTGTGTGTGTGTGTGTGTATGTGTGTGTGCTAAATTAACCTCTAATTACCTTAAATAAACAGTATATTAAAAATGCTGTTATTAGGAAAAGGGAAGAAAGCGTGGGTCTCTCTCTCTCTCTCTCTCTCTCTCTCTCTCTCTCTCTTCCTCTCATCATTGTACTGAAAGGACTTGAATCTCGTCCCTCTCTGATCTGCCTGTCCTTCCTCAATCTCATAACTCTGTGTAATTCATTTTTAATCCCATCTTGTCATCTTTACGTCTCTCTCTTACACTTCCTTCATAATTCCTTCCTTGTTCGTGATTCCTTTCTTCTTCCTCCTTCCCCTCGTCATCTCCCATTCTCATATCTTCATTGTTTTTCTTCTCCTTTGACTCACTTTATGTCTCTCCCTTGCAGTTATTCTCCCTTAGTTATGTTTCTCCCTTAGTTATTCTCTCTCTTACTTATTCTCTCTCTTACTTATTCTCTCCCTTGCAGTTATTCTCCCTTAGTTTTCTTCTCTCTCTTACTTATTCTCTCCCTTGCAGTTATTCTCCCTTAGTTATCTCTATCCCTGTGTTATTCTCTCTCTTATTTATTCTCTCCCTCAGTTATGTCTCTCCCTTAGTTATTCTCTCTCTTACTTATTCTCTCCCTTAGTTATTCTCTCCCTTAGTTATTCTCTCCCTTAGTTATTCTCTCCCTTAGTTATATATCTCCCTAGCCCTTAGTTATGTCTCTCCCTTAGTTATGTTTCTCCCATAGTTATGTTTCTCCCATAGTTATGTTTCTCCCATAGTTATGTTTCTCCCATAGTTATGTTTCTCCCATAGTTATGTTTCTCCCTTACTTACATCTCTCCCTTAGTAATGACTCTTAGTAATTCTCTTCCTTATTTATTCTCTCCCTTAGTTGTCTCACCCATAGTTATATCTCTCCGTTATTTATGTCTCTCTCTTGGTTATGTCTCTCCCTTGGTTATGTCTCTCCCTTGGTTATGTCTCTCCCTTGGTTATGTCTCTCCCTTGGTTATGTCTCTCCCTTGGTTATGTCTCTCCCTTGGTTATGTCTCTCCCTTGGTTATGTCTCTCCCTTGGTTATGTCTCTCCCTTAGTTATGTCCCTCCCTTAGTTTTATCTCTCCCTTAGTTTTATCCCTCCCTTAGTTATATGTCTCTCATAGTTATATGTCTCTCATAGTTATATGTCTCTCATAGTTATATGTCTCTCATAGTTATATGTCTCTCATAGTTATATGTCTCTCATAGTTATATGTCTCTCATAGTTATATGTCTCTCATAGTTATACGTCTCTCATAGTTATATGTCTCTCATAGTTATATGTCTCTCATAGTTATATGTCTCTCAGTTATTCTCTCCCTTAGTTATTTCTCTCCCTTAGTTATTTCTCTCCCTTAGTTATTTCTCTCCCTTAGTTATTTCTCTCCCTTAGTTATTTCTCTCCCTTAGTTATTTCTCTCCCTTAGTTATTTCTCTCCCTTAGTTATATCTCTCCCTTAGTTATATCTCTCCCTTAGTTATATCTCTCCCTTAGTTATATCTCTCCCTTAGTTATATCTCTCCCTTAGTTATATCTCTCCCTTAGTTATATCTCTCCCTTAGTTATATCTCTCCCTTAGTTATTTCTCTCCCTTAGTTATATCTCTCCCTCAGTTATATCTCTCCCTCAGTTATATCTCTCCCTTAGTTATATCTCTTCCTTTGCCATTCTCTCCCTTATTTATTCTCCCATAGTTATTCTCTTGCCTTGCTTTTCTCTCCCATAGTTATTCTCTTCCCTTACAATATCTTTATATCCTTTCTTCTTCCTCTCTTTCTCTCTCTCTCTCTCTCTCTCTCTCTCATTTCTCCCTTAATAATCAGGCTCCTATGAATCACTCATTTAAATACTGTTAATTAAATAGGCCGGTATTAGGGTAAGGAGGCTCCCTAACACCTTATCCTTAGCGATTTATTTTTGGATATGGTTGGTTAATATACTTTTTTGCCCTGTGTATGCAGAGTATGGCGATGATTGAAGGATTTATAAAGCAGAGGAGGACAGTAAGGTGTTATAAGCAAAGTAAATCGCCACAGAATAGGAGAGTAAGGTGTAATAAGCAAAATAAATCGCTTAAGAAATGGTGTTAGGGAGCCTCCTTAACCGACGAATAAGGCCATAGAGTTACCCAGCCCATTAAAGAGTTCTTGGTGATAGCGCTCTTAGGCTCTTATAACTCTTTCCTAAGTAAATAACATCGCCTTCTATTACCTTGAAGAGAACGCTAGAGTTGTGCCGACCTTGAGGGAGTTAAATTTCCTCCTCCTCACCTTCCCTTTTCTCTCTCTTTTTCCCTCGCTCTTCCGTCCTCCCTCCATAACGTTTTTCTTCTCGTCAGCTCCAGGTACCCCCAGGAAATTGAATGAGAGAGAGAGAGAGAGAGAAGTGTCTTTTTATATCTTTTTTTTTCTTTTTTTTTTACTATGTATATGCTTGCTTGTGTAATAATATAGAGGAAGAGTCAGTTCAAGAGGAAATCGACCTGATCTCTTTTGCTCCTGACAATCGTTTGGAATGAAAAAAAAAAAAAAAGTGATTGCTAACCCTCTCTTCGTCGGGGCAACTCTTATTTTGGAAGCTTCACATGGTCTACGTCTGTGAATAATGGTGATTGTTACTAATGTTACCTTAAATAATGCATCTGTTTTCATTTATACTTTTCACTCGCCAGCTTTTGTCTCATTCTTTTTCTTCTGTCATATTACTGCATACACTGGTTTTAATAATGTTTCTCCCGGTCCTTTGAGTGTATCAGTTCTTCCGGTCTATTACCTTACTCAAATTTTAATCTTTTTAGCTACCTCAGTAAGACAGTGATTATGAAAAGCTGGTTCTCCCCCCTTCCAACCCCTTCCCTTATTACAGACGGTGGACATCATTATCTCGGTGACCGGGCCACCTTTGGTTGTGCAGATTCGCATGAAATTATAGGCTAGTTGTAAAGGTGATATATACTGAATAAAAAAAAATAATGGTCCCTGCTATATTCCAGTACCCCAACACACACACACACACACACACACACACACACACACACACACACACACACACACACACACATTTCAGGATTAAGGCTTTTGTGGCTGTCCAGATTTACATAACATGGCCCAACCTATTGTTTGTTAAAGTTTCGTATGATAGCGCAGCAAAAAAATAAATAAATAAAATAAATAATCACTGAGAGGGGAATAAATGTCCGATTCTTTAATAACTCGAGGATTTTACCTTTTATCACCTGTCTGTCCTTATGATTTCATCATTTATTTCCCAGTTCATAATTCCTGTTTCTCTTTCCATCGCTAGTTATCATCGTTTCTTCAGTATTTTGTAATGCTTCTCTCTCTTCACAGTAAATATTGTGTGTGTGTGTGTGTGTGTGAGAGAGAGAGAGAGAGAGAGAGAGAGAGAGTAATGGAAGGCCTGGAGAAAGGAAAAAAATTGATGGTGTTAGGAAAAGGGAAGAAAAAGTGAGAGAAAAATGATGAAGGAAGAGAGAAAAGATGGAGAATATACGGAAGAGAGAGAGAGAGAGAGAGAGAGAGAGAGAGAGAGAGAGAGAGCATGATGATATAAATGAAGGGTTGGTGACACGAGAGGAAAATGTGAGAAAGAAAAATGATGCAGACGAGATGGAGGGTTTGATGAAAAGAGGAGAAAAAGAGAGAGAAAAAGGCGATGGAGGGAGAGATATGATGGAGGGACGGGAGGAAAAACTGAGGGAGAAACATGGAGGAGAATGGAAGTGATGGAGGGCTGGGGAGGAGGGAGGAAAAAGTGAGGGAGAAAGATGATGGAGGGTTGGGGAGGAGGGAGGAAAAAGTGAGGGAGAAACATGATGGAGGAAATTGGAAGTGATGGAGGGTTGGGGAGGAGGGAGGAGTGTTCGTGAATACAGCTTGAGTGAACAACAAATGAAAAATAAAATAAATGGTGATGCTGAGGAACGATGGAGGGGAGGTAGCAGTAAGGCTAATACAAGGACAAGTAGTACCTCAACATGTCTTGCGGTCCGTATCAAGGAGATGCCATGAAAAATCGCCTGGTACACGTTACAGCCCTAATATTGAGGAAGGCTTAAGGAATTTCAAGGAATTGCAAGGGGCTACAAGGACAAGCAGTGCCTCAAAAAGTCTTACGGACCATAAAGGAGGTGTACCGTGAATGAAGTTCCAGGTACACGTTATTATGAACAAATGGAAAGAGCAAAAATGCAAAGGGAGAGAAAATAAAGTGAAATATGTGAAGAGAAATTTAATAAACAAAAGAGAAGCCAGGGAGAGAGATGTGAGGATCAACTTGGATATCTTACCACGACCAGCCATGAAGACTGTATTGGTGTGTGTGTGTGTGTGTGTGTGTGTGTGTGTGTGTGTGTGTGTGTGTGTGTGTGTGTGTGTGTGTCTCCATGTGTGTGTGTGTGTGTGTGTGTGTGTGTGTCTCCATGTGTGTGTGTGTGTGTGTGTGTGTGTGTGTGTGTGTGTGTGTGTGTGTGTGTGTGTGTGTGTCTCCATGTGTGTGTGTGTGTGTGTGTGGTGGAGGTGGCTGTCTCCGCACGTCGATATAAGCGGTCTCCGGGGCTGGGATTGGGGTCTTTCTTTTCCATTAGCCTGCACGGCCGTCCCGGGAGGCGGTATTTGCGAATTTCTCCAACCTAAGCCCTTCACCACCAGGACGTATTTTCGGTTATTCATCCAGGCAGCTCGATCGCTTGTCAGTTCCCTTGCATAAAAATACATAACAAAACGATATTTCATTGTAATAAAATGATTGGAAGACCAGCTTATCATGCTGTACTCTTTTTACTTTAACTTGGCCTAAATTTGTCCTCTCTCCATCTTGAATGACACGTTATCAAAAATTTACACCAGAGTATAATAATAGTCACAAAGAAGTGCTGTGGACTGGACGTAGAGCCATAGCATGTCTTCTGCCACTGTGCTAGGAGAAATAAGCCCCAAGAGGACGAAAATCACGAAGAAGTGTTATGAAAAAGACGAAAATCACAATGAAGAGTTACTGACAGGACAAAAATCATCGAGAAACGTTAGGGGAAAATGAATATCACGAAGAAGCGTTACGGAAAGGATGTAGAGCCATAACATTCCCTCTTTTTGTCACTGAACTGCATGAAATAACCCCAAGAACGAAACTCTGGGCCAAGCTAATGTAAAAAGAGTATAGTTAACTAACCCCCAGTTTCATTTGACCTCTGTAGTTAGATTTTTTTTTTTTTGGTTTACCTTTGGAAAACATGAAACTATCTTTTTTCTATCTATCTATCTATCTATCTATATCTATTTATCTATGTATCTACCTATCTGTCTATCTTTAGCCAGACGCCTTAATCCCGTGAGAGGTGGTCACAATCAAATTGCCTCACTTCGCCTCCTCAGCTGTTTGGATGCCTCACCCTCCAACACACACACCCTCTCACATATCTCTCCACTCCATCTCTCCGTCTCATCCTTGGCCTCTCCCTGCTCCTCTCCCCCTCCGCCTTACCAATATACACTCTTCTTGTCAGTCTCTCATTCTCCATCCTCTCCACATAGCCAAACCATCTCTTGCTTCTGTGATTGTACTTGATAAATGACCCTTTTATTTCATTCTTGTCTCGATCCAGCGTTAATCAGCACAGAAGGGCACAGAGTTACCTGCACATAAAAATATATTGCAGAAAAAAGAAGTAAATGAGGAAATTAACCATATATATAACAATACAAATAAAGGCAGGCATACTCACCATCTCAGGTGTTTTATCTGACAGGTGTGAACTGTGGTGTGGGATGGAGGGCAGGGGGAGGGTAGGAGGCGCTTAAAAGTAGTCCAGTAATTCGAATTCGACGCCTTCCTTCTCATCACCGTCAGCAGCAATGATGTTATAATATACAGAACCGCAAGTACCTTCCCGAAGTGTGACGAATACCGGAAAAATCGAACCATATGAAACACGCACTCCAGAGACAAGGTTTTCACTTTAATTTCACCAGTTGTTAATTTTCTTCAGACGGAACTGGGATGATGGTGTGTCTGGCTGCGCACTAGGTCAAAAAATTATCGCTTCACACTTCATGAGGAAAAAATTGACACCTCTCATCGTGGTTTTTTGCAATATTTCTCCTCCTGATTCTCTCTCTCTCAAAAAAAAACTTGAGCCCTTATTCACGAAGGTTATGGACGCTCCCTAACACCTATTCCTCATTGATTTATTTTGCTTAATACACCTTAGCGTCCTCTTCTGTGTTCCATAAATACTTCCACTATCACCATACTCTGCGAAAATAATTTACAAAGTGATATTAGCCAGACACATCAAAAATAAATCAGTAAGGAAGAGGTGTTAGGGAGCTTCCTTATAAGGTTGCGGTATATAATGCTCGTGTGGCCTTTCCTTATTACTCTTATATCCACATTCAAAAAATAAGAAGCACTTCGTAACAAAAGGGTTCTTATTCTCGTCCACTGGGAAAGCTCCTAACACCTTCTACTAAGCGATTTGTTTTGTTTATCACACCTTCCTGTCCTCTTCTGTTTTACATAAATGCTTCCAATTTCGCCATACTCTGCATAAATAACGTACAAAATATCTCCATACGCAGCACAAAGTACAAAAGGATAACCACCCATATATAAAAATAAATAGCTAAGGAGGAGGTGTTAGGGAGCTTCCTTTACCGGCGAGAATACGGGTCCTACAATTTGCATTTCTACTTCACACATATAACACTTTTCACGCTCAAGGGTCGGGTTTACACTCACACGAACGGACACACACATCAGGGTCACTATCACTGGTGCTTACATTTATGAGAGAAGGTATTAAATCCACGTAAAAGCCCATAAATCCAGGTAAATCCAGGAAGATAATACACACCTTAGTCCACATTGTGGCTGGGGAAGTGAGGACTGAGATGACGGGGTAAGCGCCTCCCCCAGCATGGTCTCTGATTGGCTGGGAGGATGACGTCTCGGCTGGAAAAAATCGCTCATTGGTTGGCCACACACACACACACACACACACACACACACACACACACACACACACAAGCACACACGTATTCGAACCTGCCCCACGAAACACTAGCTTGAACGCCCACAGCTCATACCGAACACACGTTTCACACGGAGAGGTGAAAAACTGCCTTACTTTATACAGTAATTTCGACCATGATGCCGGGGCGACACTGTTTCGAGACGGACTGAAGTGAACCGAGAAGAGATTGGCGATGATTTTAGAGAGAGTAAACAAATCTCTCTCTCTCTCTCTCTCTCTCTCTCTCTCTCTCAAATGAACAGGTGAAATTACTCCTAAATTAAGGCCTCTTGTTAATATCACTCGTTTTTATTCAGCTTGGAGTGGGTCATAGGAACTTAGAGTGTTAAGTTCTCTTTGATGTTTCGCTCTCTTATAATCATGTTCTTTTTCATTCTCTCCTATTTTATCACTAGACAATCGTTTCTCTCTCTCTCTTTCCTTTTTCTTTCACTCAAACTCTCTCTCTCTCTCTCTCTCTCTCTCTCACTGTTCTTTGTTCATATATATTCCTCAGTTCTCCGTCGGTTCTCAATTTTCTTCCATTTTTTTCTCTCCCCTCTCCTCTCTCTGTTCCCCTCCTCCATTCCCTTGCTCTCTCACTCTCTTTATTCTCCCTCTCTTTCAGGTCCATTTGCTTTACTGTCTCTCTCACTTCTCGCTCTTTTTCTTCAACACATTTTCCTATATTCTTCTGCTCTCACCTCTCTTTTCTAAGATCGTCTTTACCAGCTCTTTTCCTGCCTCTGTTGTTTTTACTTCCTCTCTCCTTTCACTGCCTTTGTCTTACTTCTTTTATTTTCATTCTTTTTCACTTCAACCTGTCATTAGTTCTCTCTCTCTCTCTCTCTCTCTCTCTCTCTCTCTCTCTCTCTCTCTCTCTCTCTCGTGTAATTCTGTCTCCCATCTATGTTTTTATCTTTTATGTGTTGCGTGTCACTTTCTTTCTATATTTGTGTTTCTTCTCTCTCTCTCTCTCTCTCTCTCTCTCTCTCTCTCTCTCTCTCTCTCTCTCTCTCTCACTTCTCCCTTCCTTTCCATTTCATTCCTCCATTCTTTGCTTTTTCCTCCCTTGCTTCATTCACTTGTTTCTCCCTTCCCTCTTTCCTTCGTGTCTTTCCTTCATTACTTCCTTTCATGCCTTCCTTCTTTCCTTCCCTTCCTCATTTCTTTGTTCTTTCCTTCTGTCTCTTCCTTCTTTCTTTGCTTCTTCCTTGTTTCTCTCCATCTCCGCTTTCATGCCTTCCTTTCTTCTTACCTACATTCCTTCCTTCCAGCTTTCCTTTCTTCCTTTCATCCGTCCATCCATCCACTCATCCATCCATCCATCCATCCATCCATCCATCCATCCATTCATTCTTCCCTCCCTCCATTCCCTCCTTCCTTTCCTCCCGCCCTTCATGCTCTCTTTTCTTCCTACCTACATTCCTTCCATCTTTCTTTCCTTCCTTCCTTTCATCCATCCATCCGTCCATATATCCATCCATCCATCCATCCTTCCTTCCGTCCTTCCTTCCTTCCTTCCTTTCATCGATTCATCATTAATCCTTCCTTCCATCCATCCATCTATCTTTGCTTCCTTCTTTCCTTTATTTCTTCCGTCCTTACATCCATCCATCCATCTTCCTTCAATCTTTCCTTCCTTCCTTCTCTCCTTCCTTCCTTCCCACCACCTTTTTACACTCCATATCCTTCTTCCCATCTCGTCAACCATCTCTTCTTTTATTTCTTCACGTCGCCTTAAAACCTGGATCCTATGACTCTGTCTCAGCTGGAGAAAACCGTCTGGCCTCACCTGGAACAGCATATTAGAGTTGTCCTTACCGTGAGAGGGTTAATGGTACCTGTATAAACACCTAAGGCTCCTATAACCCACTCTCTGGTGAAATAGAGCACTAGATTTTTCCAGACCGTGAGGCACCGTTACTGTCTATCCTTGTCTTATTGGTCTAAGTAACGCCGGTGACATGGGTTCGTATTCTCGTCGGGTAAGGAAGCTCCGTAGTGCCTCTTCCTTAGCGATTTATTTTTGGATATGGCTGGTTAATATCTTATTGTACGTTATTTATGCTGAGTATGGCTATGTTAGAAGGATTTATATAACAGAATAGAATAGTAAGCCGTAATTAGCACAATGAATCGCACAGGAAAAGACATTGGGGAGCTTTCTAAACTGACGTGAGTATGGGTCTCGGTGGTAGAGTGTGAGGTAGAAGTAGACTGTGCGTTAATCTACCACGGATCGAAACCAAGAGGAGGATGGAGTGTCTTTGGGCAGTGTCCCGTCCTTAAATGATCAGGATGGTGTGTCTTTGCCTCGGGTCTTCCTGTGTACCGAATGGGGTTATGAGAAGTGATGGGCTGTTGTTTATTAGCATGTCTGTTAATGTATATCTAATTCTCTCTCTCTCTCTCTCTCTCTCACTCTCACTGTTCTTTGTTCATATATATTCCTCTGTTCTCCGTTGGTTCTCAATTTTCTTCCATTTTTTTCTCTCCCCTCTCCTCTCTCTGTTCCCCTCCTCTTCTCCATTCCCTTGCTCTCTCACTCTCTTTATTCTCCCTCTCTTTCAGGTCCATTTGCTTTACTATCTCTCTCACTTCTCGCTCTTTTTCTTCAACACCTTTTCCTATATTCTTCTGCTCTCACCTCTCTTTTCTAAGATCGTCTTTACCAGCTCTTTTCCTGCCTCTGTTGTTTTTACTTCCTCTCTCCTTTCACTGCCTTTGTCTTACTTCTTTTATTTTCATTCTTTTTCACTTCAACCTGTCATTAGTTCTCTCTCTCTCTCTCTCTCTCTCTCTCTCTCTCTCTCTCGTGTAATTCTGTCTCCCATCTATGTTTTTATCTTTTATGTGTTGCGTGTCACTTTCTTTCTATATTTGTGTTTCTTCTCTTTCTCTCACTTCTCCCTTCCTTTCCATTTCATTCCTCCATTCTTTGCTTTTTCCTCCCTTGCTTCTTTCACATCCTTCTCCCTTCCCTCTTTCCTTCGTGTCTTTCCTTCATTATTTCCTTTCATGCCTTCCTTCTTTCCCTCCCTTCATCATATCTGTCTTCTTTCCTTCTTTGCATGTTTTTTTACTAGTTTCTTTCCATTCCTTCTTTCATACCGTCCATTCTTCCTTCCTTCCTTTCACCCAACCATCATTAATCCATTCATCCATCCAACCATTCATCCATCCATCCACTTATCCATTCAATCATTCATCCATCCATCCATCCATCCATCCATCCATCCATTCATTCAATCATTCATTCATCCATCCATCCATCAATTCATCCATCCATTCATCCAACCATCCATCCATCCATCCACCCTTCCTTCCCTCTGTTCCCTTTCTTCCTTCCTTCTCTCCTTCCTTCCTTCCCACCAACTTTTCACACTCCATATCCTTCTTCCCATCTCGTCAACTATCTCTTTCTTCTTTTATGTCTTCTTCTCCTTATAACCTGGATCGAATGACTCTTTCTTAGCTGAGGAAAGCCGTCTGGCCTCACCTGGAACAGCATACTAGAATTGTCCCTACCGTGAGAGGGTTAGTGGCACCTGTATAAGCACCCGAGGCTCCTATAACCCACTCTTTGGTGAAATAGAGCACTAGATTTTTCCAGACCGTGAGGCACAGTTACTGACTATCCTTGTCTTATTGGTCTATGTAACGCTGGTGACACGAGTTCGTATTGCCGTCGGATAAGGAAGCTCCCTAACACCCCTTCCATAGCGATTTATTTTTTGATATGGCTGGTTAATATTCTTTTGTACGTTATTTATGCTGAGTATGGCGATGTTGGAAGGATTTATATAACACAGAATAGGACAGTAGGGCGTAATAAGCTAAATGAATCACTTAGGAAAAGGCGTTAGGGAGCTTTCTAAACTGACGTGAGTATGGGTCTCGGTGGTAGAGTGTGAGGTAGAAGTAGACTGTGCGTTAATCTACCACGGATCGAAACCAAGAGGAGGATGGAGTGTCTTTGGGCAGTGTCCCGTCCTTAAATGATCAGGATGGTGTGTCTTTGCCTCGGGTCTTCCTGTGTACCGAATGGGGTTATGAGAAGTGATGGGCTGTTGTTTATTAGCATGTCTGTTAATGTATATCTAATTCTCTCTCTCTCTCTCTCCTTTGTTCATATATATTCCTCTGTTGTCCGTCGGTTCTCAATTTTCTTCCATTTTTTCTCTCCCCTCTCCTCTCTCTGTTTCCCTCCTCTTCTCCATTCCCTTGCTCTCTCACTCTCTTTATTCTCCCTCTCTTTCAGGTCCATTTGCTTTACTGTCTCTCACTTCTCGCTCTTTTTCTTCAATACCTTTTCCTATATTCTTCTGCTCTCACCTCTCTTTTCTTAGATCGCCTTTACCAGCTCTTTTCCTGCCTCTGTTGTTTTTACTTCCTCTCTCCTTTCACTGCCTTTGTCTTACTTCTTTTACTTTCATTCTTTTTCCCTTCAAATTTGTCATCTCTCTCTCTCTCTCTCTCTCTCTCTCTCTCTCTCTCTCTCTCTCCTATGTTTTCATCTTTTAGGTATTGTGTGTCACTTTATATCTTTTTCTCTTTCTCTCACTTCTCCCTTCCTTTCCATTTCATTCCTCCATTCTTTGCTTTTTCCTCCCTTGCTTCTTTCACTTGTTTCTCCCTTCCCTCTTTCCTTCGTGTCTTTCCTTCATTACCTCCTTTCATGGCTTCCTTCTTTCCTTCCCTTCCTCATTTCTTTCTTTCCTTCGGTCTCTTCCTTCTTTCTTTGCTTCTTCCTTGTTTCACGCCATCCCCGCTTTCATGCCTTCCTTTCTTCTTACCTACATTCCTTCCTTCCTTTCGTTCATCCATCCATTCATTCTTCCTTCCTTCCCTCCATTCCATCCCTCCCTCCTTCCTTTCCTTCCGTCATGCCTTCCTTTCTTCCTGCATACATTCCATCCTTCCATCTTTCTTTCCTGCGTTCCTTTCATCCATCCATTCATCCATCCTTCCTTCCCTTCATTCCCTCCCTCCTTTCCTTCCCCCCTTCATGTATTCCTTTCTTCCTACCTACAATCCTTCCTTCTGTCTTTATTTTATCCCTTCCATCCATCCATCCATCCCTCCTTCCTTCCTTCCTTCCGCCTTCCTTCCTTCCTTCCTTCCTTCCGCCTTCCTTCCCCCCTCTCTCCTTTCTTTCCTTCCTTCCTTCTCTCCCTCCTTCCTTCCCACCACTTTTCACACTCCATGCCCTTCTTCCCATCTCGTCAACCATCTCTTTCTTCTTTTATGTCTTCATGTCTCCTTAAAACCTGGATCCTATGACTCTCTCTCAGCTGAAGAAAACCGTCTGGCCTCACCTGGAACAGCATACTAGAGTTGTCCCTACCGTGAGAG
Organism: Coenobita brevimanus; assembly: GCF_032717465.1. Lineage (NCBI taxonomy): Eukaryota > Metazoa > Arthropoda > Malacostraca > Decapoda > Coenobitidae > Coenobita > Coenobita brevimanus. The sequence goes on from NC_137055.1 coordinate 2,288,813, forward strand.
GGTTAATGGCACCTGTATAAACACCTGAGGCTCCTATAACCCACTCTTTGGTGAAATAGAGCACTAGATTTTTCCAGACCGTGAGGCACCGTTACTGACTATCCTTGTCTTATTGGTCTATGTAACGCTGGTGACATGGGTTCGTCTTCTCGTCGGGTAAGGAAGCTCCCTAGCATCTCTCTCTTAGCGATTTATTTTTGGATATGGCTGGTTAATATCCTTTTGTACTTTTTTATTTTTTTGCCAAGTGTGGTGATCTTTGAAGGATTTGTATAACACAGAATAGATTAATACGGCGTAATAAGCAAAATGAATCGCTCAGGAAAAGGCATTACAAAGCTTCCTTAAGTGACGACAATATGGGTCATGGTGGCAGAGTTAGGTAAATGTAAACTGTGTATTAATTTACCGCTGAAGAGCGATGTGTGAGCGAGTGACAAGCGAGCGAGCATCAAGTTATCACAATTCCCTCTGATATAAAATTATGCTCAGGATCTGCGATATTTAATGACTAGGGCTGATGCCAAAGAACACAGTGTTAAGACCCATTGTTTGTTTTTAATCTGATTTTCGTAATGGTGGCGTTCACCGATTAAAGCCGAGCACTCCCTTGGAAACCTCGCGATTCTAAGGGGTTCCTGCGTCTTTATGGGTCACTTTTTAGTTGATAACAAAATATATTGAATAAATGTATCACAAGCATAGAGAATTTCAACTCTACTTCACATAGTAAAGTTATTAGGTTCTGCTTAGCGTGAAGGTCAAGTTGGGTCGGGTCGCTCACTTACAAACTTCATCATCATCATCATCAGCCGTTGAGGTCCACTGCAGGACCGGCCTATCCCTACCGAAGCAGGGACGATACAGCCAATGTATCTCTACAAAGTGGCTGAGGCTGTCTGGTAGAGACTGTATGTAGGGTGAGAAGTGCTTGTGAGTGTAATTGTTGTGTTGGAGTGTGTTACGAACCTAGGGGAGTTCATAACACAATTCATAGATACTAAAATTTGCAGTCATCATATTATCGAGAGGAAAACCAAGAGACATAATTTACCGAATTATTATTTACATTATATACAAGTAGAATAAATGAAAAATAGGAACAAATTTATAAATAACACCACGAACCACATAAACAACCAAATAAGTATAGTACTTACAGTATTCACCAGAAAAAGTACAGTAATATCTTAATGTCTGGAAGAGGCTTTAACAGAATCTGCAAGTAAGCACAAGTGAAAACATACGAGTATAAACACTCTTTAAGAATATTTAGACTTTCCTAAGTAAGTGAAAATATTATGTTATCCTTAAAGCCAATTCCAATATTAACGAGAGAGAGAGATACTCAACTTCAGACAGGCACGTCAAGACTAACCGTTCAGTCACCATTCTGATATCTTTACACCTCTCTTCCGCCAATATCCTGAATTTCGAAACCCTGAACAGTGTTAGGAGAGTCAGTGTTAGGAAACTAACCCAAACAATTCGAATCACTAAACATAGCATTTTACCGATTCATTTCTGACTAAATGAGTGCCACCCTGTTTCACTCATCGAGTAACAAATATTTGTAACAGAGAGGCTTTGGATGTGTGTGCAGCCTGTGAACCAAGTGTAATCGGCCCGCCTTAAGCCGACTGGGTGCAAGCATACTAGTATGCGACACTGGTTCAACCACAGCACCCCTTGTGTCCGCCAAAGTGGTCAGTGGCGTGGTTAACGCTTCCCAAAGTTTTTACAACTCTGGCGGGGAGGCGAACCCCCGCCCACCAGCGTACGAGACGCACACTCTACCACTGTACCACAGAGGCTTAACTGAGAGTAAACATCGCTCGCACGTACCCACGGATCGAAACCAAGAGGAGGATGGAGTGACGTAGGGCAGTGTCCATCCCTAAAGGACCTGGATGGTGTACCTTTGCCTCGGGTCTTCCTGTGTTCCGAATGGGCTTATGAGAAACGGTTGGCTGTTGCTTATTATCATGATTTTGTTAATAATGCAAATCTGTCTGTCTGTCTGTCTGTCTGTGTCTGTCTGTCTCTGTCTCTGTCTGTCTGTCTGTCTCTTTCTCTCTCTCTCTCTCTCTCTCTCCGTTTACTTTCCTCCGTCCTCTCTCTGGATCTCACTTTTCTTGCATTTTTCTCTTCTCGGTCCTCCACTAATTCTCCATTCCCTTGCTCTCTCTCTCTCTCTCTCTCTCTCTCTCTCTCCATGGGGTCATTCTATCTCCCCTCCCATGTTTTTTATCCTCTTCCTATTGCCTCCACTTTCCTTCAATATTTGTGTTGCTTGGCACTTTTTCCACTCCTTTCTCTCATTTCCATCTTCCTCCTCGCTTCCTATCTCCATTCCTTGCTTCCTCCTTCCTTCCTTCATTGTTTTCTACTTCATACTTTCCCTCCTTCCTTCTTTCCTTCCTTCCTTCCTTCGTTACCCCCGTCCTTCCCTAGCTTTCTTCTAAATCTCCTTCGTTCATTCTTTCCACACTGTTTCCTGATTTTCCTTCCCTAATACCTTACTTCCTTCTCGCTTTCCTTTCCTTTTACCTCCTTCCCTCCCTTCCTTCCTCCTTCCCAACCCTTATACATTCCTTCCTTCCTTCCTTTCTTCTCTCCTTCATACTATCTTCCTTCAATCTTTTATACCATTCATCCTTCCTTTTTACCATCCTTTTTTCCTTCCTTCCTTCCCTTATACGTCCCTTCCTTCTTCCCTAATACTTCCATCCTTCCTTCTTTTTTTTCCTTCCCTAATACCTTCTTTCCTTCCCATTTACTATCTTTATTCCTTCCTTCTTTCTTTCACTTATACCTTCATTTCTTCCTACTCTTCTTCCTTCCTTCATTTTTTCTTCCTTCATTCTTTCCTTCCTTCCTTGCTTCTTTCCTTCCTTCCTTCCTTCCTTCCTTGCTTCTTTCTTTCCTTCCTTCCTTCTTTCCTTCCTTCATTCTTTCTTTCCCTCCTTCCTTCTTTCCTTCCTTCATTCTTTCTTTCCCTCCTTCCTTCTTTCCTTCCTTCCTTCACCTTTACTCTCTCCATTCCTTCCACTTTCATTCTTTCAGGGGGGTCAGGTCATGCATGTGCCAGCAGGTAAAGCCCCCAAATAGAGCTTCAGTTTTCGTGCCGGTCAGACTCCTAGACAAAGTTTGTTTCCCCCTTGTCCCTGATCACCCTACAGTACAATTAGGGACCTGGACAGAACATCGATTATTCCACATCTAATTTTAGGGGATGATTGGAACTTTGGAAATAAACAAATAAACAAGAAGTAACTAAAGTAATCAATAAACAAGGGCTTGCTTTAATGGCCGTTATGCTCGTCGGTTAAAGAAGCTCCCTAACACCTTTTCCTAAGCAATTTATTTTGTTTATCACACCTTACTGTCCTCTTCTGTGTTAAATAAATCTTTCCAATATCGCCATACTCTGCATACATAGCGTACTAAAGCATAGTAACTGCCCATATCCAAGAATAAATCGATAAGAAGATGTGTTAGGAGGCTTTCTAAACCGAGGAGAATACGAACTCAAGTAAGAGTAAAAACAGAACAGTCTCTCTCTCTCTCTCTCTCTCTCTCTCTCTCTCTCTTCGTTTACTTTCCTCCTTCCCGTTTCTGGATCTCACTTTTCTTGCATTTTTCTTTGCCCTCGGTTCTCCACTAATTCTCTCTCTCTCTCTCTCTCTCTCTCTCTCTCTCTCTCTCTCTCCCAAATCCTCTCATGGCACCCCTCCTAACACATGCCAACACACCCACTGAGCAATTTCTGAGTAATATACATCCAGTACGTTCCCCCATATTAGGAATTGATGGACTGGTGTATGTATAATGAAGTCCCGTGCAATTAGCCCTGAGTCTGGTCCAGCCTGTGTTGGTGTTATATCCACGCCATTGGGTATATCACATTAACTGGCCCGAATTGGTGGCGTATCTGGACATAAAGTTGGTAATTGCTTTGTTGATTATGAGGGAAATTGATGCAAGCTGCCTGTGTTTTTACGTGTGGTGTATGTGTATAGGTGTTAATACTCGTCACAGGTGGAATTTTTTTACTACTACAAGCAAAAGTTCATAGACACTCCTTTGCACACACACACACACACACACACACACACACACACACACACACACACACACACACACACACACACACACACACACACACACCTCATTCCTCCCCGACCATCGCAGCCTATCTTTCCCTCTTTTACTTTTATATATATATTGTACAGTTCATATTTATTAGCTATCCAACCCCCATATACCATAGAATCTAATTGTCTCTTGCTAAGGGTTGTGATATTCCTAAGTTCCTTCTTTTACCCTCGTGCAAGGAAATGAATCTTCACATCACTCCACAGACTCTAATTGCTTTTTGCTTCTCGGTGTGATATCTCTAATGCCCTCTTTGTAGATCTCTAACACACTTTCTTCCAAACCTCTAGAGAACAATATCAATCCTTACACACACACACACACACACACACACACACACACACACACACACACACACACACTCCTTTTAACCAATTACCATAAGATCCGTAACTCCCTCTCTTTCACCCTCGTACAGGTGCTTTGGTTGTGTGTGCCAACGGGGGACCTGACGAAGTGGAAGCTGCCTATCCACTATCCGGCCCTACCCAGCACACCCCCATCACCTACACCAGGCTGACCGGGGCGCTAGTGGATGGGGAGAGGGAGCTGGGAGAAGAAGCTGGGGAGGATGGAGAGCTTTTGGATGAGGAGGAGCCCTACTTCGACGCGTCAATGGTCCCGTCCTACACAGCTTACCTGGGGAAGACGGCCACGCTCACCTGCATCGTCCACGCCGCCAGGAGTGACAAGTCGGTGAGGAAGGATGGGGGAGAAGAGGGAAAGGACAGGAGGATACACTGAGAGGCAAAAGTTTCACCTATTCCGCCACTCACTTTCCAATGCTGACTCATAATCTCAGAAAGTTTGGTAGGATTGGTGCCCACCGGTGATGTTCTTTGATATAATGGGTCAAGGAAGAAAGTGACTGATATATGGAGGGTAAAAAAATTATACAGAAGTTCGTGTACTATTTCACTTCCTTTGCTAGTCTTTTTCCCATTACTATACCTCATACCAATTAATCTAGCCAGGCATGTATGGCAACACTGATCCTGCCGGGATTCTGATTGGCTGGAGGTGTTTGTTCGATTTCGTTGTTGCTAAAACTGATACTCTTTTTATTATCAGATGTGATACTGAGTTTGTCGACAATACAATCGTCAAAAGCAATAAGAAATCCGTTATATACTTAACAACAATGAAATTTTCGTAGGAAGATAGAGATATTGAGTCAACAAGGTATTTTAACAATCCAAGTCAAGGTCAGCATTCGAACAATTCCTTTAAATCTCCGATACTCCGTAATATAACAGAAAATTAAGGAAACCTGCTTAATTTAAGCGTTGGTATAACACACATTTAAATTTTAAGATCAGTCCGCACCCTTAAATCGTGCCACAACTCTGAATAATTAGAAATTCTAATGAAAAGACGAGTTCTGCGGGAAGGGAGGTTTGAAAAAATCGCAAAAAATCAAAGTAGGCTAAAGGAAAACTATTTTATTATATATCCTGTTATCACAGTACGGACTGATCTTAAATTTAAATGTTATACCAGCACTTAGATTAGGCAGGTTTCGTTAATTTTGTTATATTACGGAGTGTCAGAGATTTAAAGGAATTGGTCGAATGCCTACCTTGACTTGGACTGTTATAATACTTTGTTGACTCATATCTCTATCTTCCTACTAAAATTTCATTGTTGTTAAGTATATAACGGATTTCTTATTGCTTTTGACGATTGTATTGTCGACAAACTCAGTATCACATCTGATAATAAAGAGAGTATCGATTTAAGCAATAACGAAATCGAACAAACACCTCCAGCCAATCAGAATCTCAGCAAGAACAGTGTTGCCATACATGCCTGGCCAGATTAATTGGTATGAGATATATCTACTTTCCATGAGTTGAGAGAGGCTTGGCATCTTTTTCTGCACATAAATTACTATCTTCAATACAATGTGCCAGAGAGGAAAGTGAGACATAGCAGACATTGAGTCGTATTCTGGTCTGTTAAGGACGGTCCCTAACACCTCTTCCTAGGCGATTTATTTTACCTTTTATTTATCCTATTTTGCGTCATCTAAATACTTCAAATACCACCACACTCAGGATAAATAAACATACAAATTGACAATATCCATTAGTATTAAAAAATAAATCGCCAAGGAAGAGGTGCTAGGGAACTTCCTAAATCGACGAGAATACTGATCCTTATGTTGACAGACTTGCGAGTTGTGTTCTAAGGGAAGGTGGGGGCTTAAAAAAAGCTGATTACCTGCTTTGATAACTCTAGTGTAGACCCTGGGAAATAACTGAAGCTTCCTTTTCGTATCTTTACAGCAAATCAATCCTTGAGAAAGAATAGAAAAATATCGAGGGGAAAGGAACAAATGACAGCGATTAAGAAATGCAAAAGAGCGAGTGTTGAGGAAATTATCGGCTGAGGCAAAGACAGGAGGGAATATGCAACAGTGAAAGAAGACAAGGCGATATATTAACGTGGATAAAAGGAAGCGAGATATCAGGGAAGAGAGAGAGAGGACTGGCTACATGGGTGGAGGGAGAGATGGAAGGAAGATATCAATGGAGATGGAGATAAACGAGCCAGGCGGATAAAGGAGGGAGGCACGAGTAGCATAATAAAAGTTTACTGTTATTTGAAGACCCTCTCTTCTTCCAAGGATATGATCAGCTCAGCCAATATATATATATATATATATATATATATATATATATATATATATATATATATATATATATGCTGTGTTGTACATACATATATCTATCCGTCTATCTATGTATATCTATATGTATCTATCAATCAATCAATCAATATATATATCTATATCTATATCTATCTTTCTATCTATCTATCTGTCTATCTATCTAAAATAGTTAAGATGCATGTGATTTGGAGCCTCTAGGATGTGACTCGTAGCTATAGATTTAAGTATATTTTTAAAATTTAGACATTGGAGCGCCGAATTTTCTTGCACCAACCTTACAACGAATATATAGAGAAAAAAAGTATTACCGTCCTTGTACAATAATGATCATTTTTCATCATTTACGTTTGTTATTTTATGTGACTGTCAAATATCTATTCCCTCTTACATTCATGTCCCCAGCCATATGCCAAATATTTCACGACACATTACGATTGTTTTCATTTCGTTTCGTTTCGTTTCGTTTTTGAAGGTTCCAACGTGCTTAAATGCTTCGGCCTTGGTCTCCTAATGAGGGCTCTCCATGCTGCTCGATCTCTGGCAGCTTCCCTATTCAGTCCTTCTTCCCTGAGGCCACACTCAATGGCTAAGGGATAAGTTACCCTGCTGTTGTAATATTCTTATAGCTTAATGACTTCAACCAGGAACTGCCCGCCACAGACAAATAACCTCCAAGTCACCCTGGCCTGTATTCTTGTCAGTTAAGGAAGCTCCCTAACACCTCTTTCAAAGCGATTTATTTTTTGATAAGGCTAGTTTATATCCTTTTGTACGGTATTTATGAAGAGAATGGCGATATTAGAAGGATTTGAGTAACGCGGAAGAGAACAGTAAGATGTAATAACAACAAGAAGCGGTGCCAAGGCTCAGCAAACCAGTCTCCAGCAGTCATTTTAGTGCTGACGTATTAAAACAAGAGGATATCTAGTCAAAGATGTCACATATCAAATTTTGAGTAAATCGAGTGAAAATTGACGATTTTATGCCCATTTGAAATTTTAGGTCCGACCCACCTGACATTGACCCCCCTACTGCTAACTGGGGGGTGACCCCCCTGATGTAATGAGCCATGTTATAGGATGCAGATTTAAAAGATGCACATTTAGGTTTTGGTTTCATGTCGATATTACGAATTTGAAAAGGAGTTATGGCGCAGAAACGATTTTTTGCTTTTTTTTGGGGGGAGGGGGCCTACAGCCTGGGCCTTGGCCCAATTTGGCCCAAAATTTAATCAGGTGATCAGAAGGTCATAGCCCATCATCCCTGTAATTTTAGTCAAAATCGCATCAGTAGTTTTCGCATAAAGTTGTTAACAGACAGACACAGAGACACAAACAAACAAACAGACAAACCGAGTGAAAACAATGCAATAAGTCGCTTAGGAAACGGTGTTAGGGAGCTTCCGCTGCCGACGAAGATGCGGGTCTTTGATTCCTGTGACAGAATCTCAGCTGAATAAAATCGTCTGGCGATAGCTAAAATGAAATATTATCGCTGCCCCGGCCATGAGAGGGTTAAATGACCCGAAAGAGATGGAGGAAATGCTTCTGGGCACGTCGTAAAAGTGATATTTGGGTGATGACGAGGAAAAGAGGTGAGGGGAACGGCCAGAGAGGTTGTGAGGTTGGCGAGGTGAGGGGTGAGGTGAGGGAGGTGAAGGGTGAGGTGAGGGAGAGGGGTGAGGTGAGGGAGGTGAAGGGTGAGGTGAGGGAGGAGAGGGGTGAGGTGAGGGAGGTGAAGGGTGAGACAAAGGCTGAAACACAGGATCAAGTTGTAATGCGTTAGGGATGAGAGGTGAGGGATGCTTAGTAAGAGGTGACAGGTGACGAATGGGCAGTAAAGGTGGAGGGTGTGTGAGCAGGTGTATGGCAGGGGAGGTGAATGATGGGTAGGGAGGAAGGGGTGATGAATGAGCTTAGTGGTTAGTGGTAAGGGGAGAAAAAACAGGTGTATGGGAAGGGTTGTGAGTGATGAGCAGGGAGGGGAGTGATGAATGAGTTTAGTGATAAGTGATGAGGAATAAAAGCAGGTGGTGGTGGCAACCATCATCGACTTGATGTAGTGTTGCCTACTTCTTCCTTCACCTTTGTCATTCTTTTTTTGTGTCTGTCCCCCTCTCTTCCTATTTCTCCCATCTTTTCTGTTACTTTTTATTACTCCTCTGTCCTTTTCAGGTGGCTTTATATTGAGTGACAAGCCTAATGGTTTCCTGTAAGTCAGGAAACCATTTACAACTCTGGGTGTTAACCAACCCATACGTGCTCCCTTCGTGTCAACAAGTGGGTTGGCGGAGAGTTAGTGCCCCTCCTCGTAAAATTACCTCAAAGACAAGCGGCCACCCCTCACGAGATTATGGCGTCTAGCTATACATAGATAGATGGAGAGATAGATTTGGACGGGTGACTGATGAGAGATGAGTAGTGAAGGATGGTGCAATGAATGATGTTAGTGATAAGTGGTGAGGATAAGAGCAGATGTGTGGAATGGGTGGTGAGTGATGAGTAGGGAAGGGAGGAGTGATGGATGAATGATGAATGTGCTTAATGATGAGTGAAGAGACGTGAACCATACATAAGTGATCAAACGAAACGCCTGTAGATATATTAAACTTTATTTCTCCAACATTGTGATGAACTTTTAACCTCACTCTTGCCACCAGCAGACGATTTTACTCAGCACAGGAGAGATTTTGTGTGCTGGGGAGGTCAGATAGAGTCTTCATTTCCTCTCAGTACGTCTCTCCACGCTGAATAAAATCGTCCGGAGGTAATCAGAATGAAGCCGAATTCCTTTCATTAGACTGAAATAAAACACAGTCGCTCCAGGTCTCTCCGAAGCCTAGAATTTATATGTAATTACGCTTGAAATGCTGAAAATAAATCGCCAACTGATAATTCTGCACAAATAGTTGAAGGTAATTACTTTAGCGGGGCACAGGCCTAAGATTTATTACAGCTCTTTAATTTTAGCTCTACCAGACTAAACGACATTTAAATGAGTCCTGTAATTACGTTGATAGTCCACCCCCCCCTCCTCTGTCTGTCTGTCTGTCTGTCTGTCTGTCTGTCTGTCTCTCTCTCTCTCTCTCTCTCTCTCTTTGTGACCTTATTTCTCATTACACAACCTATTTAGCTTACTTTTACATGTCTGGGCCTGGACACAAACATGGTAGCCCGTTCCCTAATGCCCAACAGTCTTCCTACGTGCCTCACGCCTTCACATATCGCCAGTACGGTGCTAATACCCACCGTCCATACTGAATACATGCTAGGGCTGTCTCATTTGGGACTGGTGTTTGGCATTAGATACGGAATTTTCTTATAACATGGGGCTGGGTCTTGTGGATAGCTGGGAATGCACGTTATAATGATATTCAAATCCATAAACGTTCCTTGCAATGGCCTGAGATCGAACTCGCATTGTTTCAGACAGCGAACCACCTTTTTGAAATCGAATTCGCATTGTTTCAGACAGCGAACCACCTTTTTGAGATCTACCTCGCGTTCTTTGAGACAGCAGACTACTTTTCTGACCAGTTGACCACCTCCCTAACTCACTATATACATTCTTACTAGTCTCGAATCTTTATGCCACTTTATGAACTCATTTAGAGAGGAAGGAACTCTGTGGTGGTGGTGCTGTGGATTTGATGAAAAGGATGTGATGAATATTCGTACTTTTAGATGGTTTGGCAAGGCAGAGAGAATACAGAGTCGGAGATTTACCATGAGAGTGTAAGATGGAGGCAGAGGATGAGACGGAGGGATGAGGCGAATAGGTATGTGAATGACGGTGGTGTCAGCTAGAGGAAGGGCAACCTGATGCTGGAGGACAGGGCGACTTGGAGGTGATATGAATGGCAACATAACTTGGGCCTAAAGACGCGGACGCACCGGTAGCGGGCGGGCGCGGTCAGGTGTTGCCGTAGTTTTTGCAGTACCTTAACCTATGTAAATGGATGAAATGGACACACTGGCGCGGGCGGGAGGTTAGGGAGAGGGAGATAATGAGGGGAGGGCTGAGGGGAAAGGAGAAGAGGGGAAAGGAGGGGAAGTGTGGGTCTGATGGAGGAGTGAGGGAAGCAAGTTGAGTGATGGGGTAGGGTGATGGGAAATGGGAGTCCAGGCAGATCCATGTGACACCTATTATTTAACTGAATATTAGTTCTCAGAGATACTTGACTGACACACTCAGGCTCTACTAGGTCCCTCTCAGCTCTCAGGCTCAAATGGGTCCCACTCAGCTCTCAGGCTCAAATGAGTCCCACTCAGCTCTCAGGCTCAAATGGGTCCCACTCAGCTCTCAGGCTGTAATGGGTCCCTCTCAGCTCTCAGGCTCAAATGGGTCCCACTCAGCTCTCAGGCTCAAATGGGTCCCACTCAGCTCTCAGGCTCAAATGGGTCCCACTCAGCTCTCAGGCTCTAATGGGTCCCACTCAGCTCTCAGGCTCTAATGGGTCCCACTCAGCTCTCAGGCTCTAATGGGTCCCTCTCAGCTCTCAGGCTCTAATGGGTCCCACTCAGCTCTCAGGCTCTAATGGGTCCCTCTCAGCTCTCAGGCTGTAATGGGTCCCACTCAGCTCTCAGGCTGTAATGGGTCCCTCTCAGCTCTCAGGCTCTAATGGGTCCCACTCAGCTCTCAGGCTGTAATGGGTCCCTCTCAGCTCTCAGGCTCTAATGGGTCCCACTCAGCTCTCAGGCTGTAATGGGTCCCACTCAGCTCTCAGGCTGTAATGGGTCCCACTCAGCTCTCAGGCTCTAATGGGTCCCACTCAGCTCTCAGGCTGTAATGGGTCCCACTCAGCTCTCAGTCTCTAATGGGTTACTCTCAGCTCTCAGGCTCTAACGGGTCCCTCTCAGCTCTCAGGCTCTACTGTGTCCCTCTCAGCTGAAGAAAATCGTCTGGGACCAGCTGGAACAGAGAGTTGTCCAAATCATGAGGTAACGGCGACATAATTCACAATCTTCAAGCTCTTTTCATCTACTCTCAGCTGAATATTACTAGTTTTAACCCCAGGCTCATCTGACCGTGAACCCAGTGGACTGCAGGCTGAAGTTTCCCCTCTTCCTGCAGCCCACCATCCTTCTTTCTGGGGATGGGAAGGGAAGTGAGGGATATTTATATAGCTGGGGAGCTCCACGGTTCATTTACATTAGAGCCACTGCATGAAGGCTTCTAATTTCTAGCACCTCTCAGCTGAATAATGATAAAATAATAACAACAACAACAACAACAACAATAATAATAATAATAATAATAATAATAATAATAATAATAATATTTGGGGAAGAGGACTGTCAGGCAGTATTATTAGTTGATGCCTCAAATGCATTTAATTCCATCAACCGGGAGGCAATGCTGCACAATATCAAGGTTAAATGCCCAGCATTTGCCCAGTTTGTGGAAAACACCTACAAAGAACCAGCAGACCTCTACACTGTGGGTAAGACAGCGGCTCACGATGTCGGTGTAATCCAGTCCACAGAAGGAACTACCCAGGGGGACCCCGTTGCCATGGCTATGTACGCCCTGGTGATGACAGTGCTGCAACAACAGATCAAATACGAGGCCACCAATGTAAAACAGGTAACCTATGCAGATGATCTCACGGGTGCTGGCAAGGTGGAGGATGTGAGGAAATGGTGGGACCTTGTAACATCTCATGGCCCTGAAATAGGTTACTACCCTAATGCCAGTAAGTCCATCTTGATCGTGAAACCAGATTACTATCAAGATGCACAAGAAGCGTTTAGAGGTACAAACGTGATAGTGACCAAGGAAGGTCAGAGGCATCTAGGGGCTGTGACTGGAACTAAGGAATTCAAAGACAAATATGTGAGTGATAAGGTAAAGACATGGGTAGAAGAAATTCATACACTATCCAGCCACGTAAAAACAGAACCCCATGCAGCATACGGTGCATTTACCTATGGCATAAAGCACAGGTGGACCTTCGTGATGAGGACCATACCAGACATCGAGTTGCTGCTACAGACCACTGGAGAATGCAATTAGGGATTCCTTCCTCCTATCTCTAACCAATGGCCACATCCCCACACCAGAAGAGAGGGACCTTCTAGCACTACCACCCAGGATGGGAGGCCTTGGCATTATAAATCCAGTAGCCGTGGCAAGCTATGAACACAGAAATTCACTCAGGCTCACCGAATCCTTGTCACAGAAGATCTGCGCCCATGTTGAGACGAGTGAAATCGACCACCAAAGGCAGAAAGACATAAAGATACAGATAAGCAAGGAGCGTGAACCAAGACAAAAAGACCAACTGCAGCACATAATCGAACATCTAACACCAGACCAGTGCAGAAGAGTTGAAATTGCACAGGAGGTTGGGGCATCGAACTGGCTCACAATCCTGCCTCTCAAGGTAAAAGGCTTCCACTTCAACAAACAAGAATTTATTGACGCCATAGCCTTGAGATATGGGTGGCCAATAGAGAACCTACCTCAGCACTGTGCCTGTGGCACTGCCTTTGATGCAAACTATGCAATGGTATGCAAGAAGGGAGGCTTTGTTTGCATCCGACACGATGAAGTATGCGACCTCACTGCCAAAATGCTGCAGGAAATATGCCATGATGTCACGACTGAGCCAGCTCTGCTACCCCTGGACGGCGAGCACTTCACCCACAGAACAGGAAACACATCAAATGATGCAAGAGTGGATGTCAGTGCTCGAAGTTTCTGGACACGTGGGCAGAGGGCGTTCTTCGACATCAGGATATTCGATCCCATGGCAGCATGTCATCGTGAACTGTCTCTCGAAGCTGCACATAAGAGGAATGAACGAGAAAAAAATAGAAATTATCTAGAAAGGATCCAACATGTGGACCACGGTCGATTCACTCCCCTTGTGTTCACGACATCAGGTGGGATGGGTCCAGAGGCAGTGAGATTCTATTCGAGACTGGCAGAGGTTCTTTCTGAGAAGAAACGTCAACCGCAGAGTTCTGTTATGGCCTGGATGAGATGTCGACTGTCATTCTCCCTCGTGAGGTCTGCTTTGCTATGTCTCAGGGGCACAAGATCATCAGCCCCCAGGCCTGTCTCTCTGGCGGGTATGGATTACGAAGCTACAGTGGTCGAGAGTCGCATAGACCAGCGACTCCAATAGTTTAATGTCTTTATTTACACTGTAATATCAATAAATAAAAAAATAAAATAATTATAGTAATAGTAGATGGTTGGTAACCACAGCCGTTGGCGTGCTTGGGGCCAACGGATTGTAATATGAGGGTTAGTGTTAACCTTCACATTACAACTCCAAATGGTGAACTGTATTAGCAAGGCTGGTTTTGATCTTCACAATATAATTCACCAATGGATGGAGGCGATTCTGTAGTAGTAGTAGTAGTAGTTGTTGTTGTTGTTGTAGTAGTAGTGGTAGAAGTAATAATAATGATAATAATAACAACAACAATAATAATAATAATAATAATAATAATAATAATAATAATAATAATAATAATGATAATATAAATAATAATAAAAAGAATAATAAATCTAATGCTGCTTTGAACATATTACAAGAGTTGCTCCGCCCTTGAGTGTGTTAGAACCCTTCCCTCCATAATATAATATCAATCGTCTCTTTGTCTATGGGCTTCATAATACACGGAATGAGATGCGAATTATTAGGTATGGGAACGATGAATGGAATTATGGGTGAAATGTTCCTCTCTCCCTCCTCTCATTCCCACTCGATGATCTGATTATGTCGCTCGCTTTATCATTACTCTGTGTGTGTGTGTGTGTGTGTGTGTGTGTGTTTTGTCTTTGTATCTGTCTCCCATTTTATTTCTCTTTCTCTCTGTACGTGTCTCTTCTTCTCTCTCTATCTGTCTTTTTTCTTCTCTCTGTGTTTGTCTTTCTGTCTCTCCTTCCCTTTCTCCCTTCCTGTCTCTCTAGGCACACCTGAACTAACACACTCCCTTTCTAAGCTCAGGTGACATGGATCCGGGGGCGTGACCTTCGCATCCTGACGGTGGGACGCTACACCTACACCACCGACTTGAGGTTCGAGGCGCTGCACCAGGAGGCCAGCTCGGAGTGGACGCTGAGGATCAAGTCTGTGCAGCTGAGGGACCAAGGCAACTACGAGTGTCAGATCACCACCAAGCCCATCCGCACCTTCAACGTCTTCCTCAGGGTTGTCGGTGAGTCTAGGGCCCTTATTCTTGTTGGAGCCCCCTAACACCTCTTCCTTAGTGCCTTACTCTTGAGGAGCTCTCCAAAATATCTGCCATGGCGATTTATTTCTGGATAGGACCAAGGAAACTGCGAGTGTCAAATCACCACCAAGCCCATCCGCACCTTCAACGTCTTCCTCAGGGTTGTTGGTGAGTCGTGAGCTCGTATTCTCGTCAGGTAAGGAAGCTCCCTAACACCTTTTCCTTAGTGATTTATTTTTGGGGGCTGGTTGGTATAGGAAGCGCCCTAAAATATCTTCTTTGGCGATTTGTTTATGGGTACGGCTAGGTAGTATAGCAAACTCCCCAGCACCTTTTATCGCTGGTTAATCTAGCAAGCTCTCCAACACCTCTTCCTTAGCGATTTATCTTTGGGGGGATGGTTATAATAGGCAGCTCCTCAACACCATTTATGGCTGGTTAATATAGCACGCTCCCCAACACCTCTTCCTTAATTATTTATTTTTGCAAATGGCTGGTTACTGTAGGAAGCTCCCTAAGACCTCCTCCTTAGCGATTTATTTCTGGATATGACTGGTTGATATAGAAAGCACCCCAACATCTCTTCCATAGCGATTTTTTTGGATAAGGCCGGTTACTGAAGGAAGCTCCCCAACACCTCTTCCCTAGCGATTTATTTTTGGATAAGGCTGGTTAATATAGAACGCTCCCTAGCACTTCTTCCTTAGCGATTTATTTTTAAACAGGCTGGCTAATAGAGGAAGTTTCCTAACATGTCATCCTTAACGATTTACTTCTGGATATGGCTGGATGATATTGGAAGCTCCCAAACACATCTTCCTGAGCGATTTATTTTTGGTTGCAACTTATACGTCTTCTTAGCAATTTTTTTTGGATGTTGGTACGTACGTTATTTATGTATAGTATGGCGATACTGCAAGGGTTTCAGTAATCCAGAAGAGGAGAGTAAGGTGTAAGAAGCAAAATAAATCGTTCAGGAAAAGGTGTTAGGAAGCTTCCTTAACTGACGAGAATGAGCGATGGATTCTTTCTGGAAATACTCTTTTCACCTGAACATGGCCCGGGTTTTCGTCCTTTTGCTGCTTGTTTCACGTGGCTCAAGGCAGAAAAAGACGATACTAAGTCCTTACATCCTTTCCATAGCACTTCTTCGTGACTAGCACCACATTCTAGTGTTATTCTATTGCTACAACTCAGTATACAAGATGGATTAATGCAATTCTAGGCCAAGTTAAAGTAAAATGAGTTTAACATCATGTTTTGGTATTGAGTCTCTCGTTATAGCTCAGCATTCAAGGTGGAGAGATGGCGATTTTAGATGAAATTAAAGTTTTTGCAAAATGTAATCAAATTTCTGTATAAATTTGCATCAACATCATCATCATCATCATCCGGACCTCCTTTCCCACCCTAGGCAGGGTGAGGAATAGCAATGTCCAGATATCCCAAATTTGCCCAATCCAATGGGCCACCCTTCCATTCACTCATCATTCAAGCCCCCGGAATCCTGGCTCTATTGGATACACCAAAAACATTCATTACGTTCTGTAGCTACACATAAACGTATCCGATTGAGTCAATCCGGACGCTGCAACGTTAAAAAGGGGTGCCAAATCCTTGATCATGCACTTCTCCTCACAGCTTTCATCCAGCCAGCTCGATCTCTTGTCAGTTTCCTAGCCTCACCGACTTCCAAACCTCTCTCCCTCACACATTTATCCACCATATCTCTCCACCTTCTCCTTGGCATACCTCGCCTCTCCCTCCTTGGAATTCGCTCAGGTGTACCTTTTTCACCACTCTATTGTTATCTATTCTCACCACATGACCATACCATTTCAGTACACTCTCTTCGATTCTGGTGCCCACAGACTTCCTCACTCCTCATATTTCACGAATCACATTATTTCGTATCCTATCCACCCTCTGTACTCCACATACATTCCTCAGGAGTCCCATCTCCACTGCTCTTACTCTTGACTTTTCATTTTCATGCCACACCATAGTCTCACATCCATATGTTAAAGTTGGCACTAACACTCCTTAATGTAAGCCTCGTGCAGCTGCAACATTCAAGCCTCTGTTTCTTATCAAGGCCTTCATTGCACCAGCTACCTTTCTTCCCTGTGTCACCCTACTTTCAACTTCTTTTGCACATTTTCCTCTTTTTTCTATCACTGTACCCAGGTATTTGAACTCTCTCACCAATTCCAGTCTCCCTCCATTCACTATAACATCGCACTTGGAGTCACCTTCTCTCTCAATAACCATCACTTTACTCTTTTCTACATTTACTCTCAAGGCATCACTACGAAAAAGCCTGTAGTATAATTATATATCTGTATAATTTTGCATCACTAGAAAGCTTCATAACACCTTTTCCTAGGCGATTTAGTTTGCTTATTATACCTTACTGTCCTCTTCTGTGTTATATAAATCCTTCCAATATCGTCATACTTTGCATAAATAACGTACAAAACGACATTACGCAGCCATATCGAAAAATAAATCGCTAAGGAAGAGGTGTTAGGGAGCTTCCATAACCGACGAGAATAAGGGCCTCAGACTCTCCCAGGAGCTAACGTCTTTGGTGTGCCAGGGCTGTGGAATGGAAAAGTAGTCTGGCAATACGTCTTTGATTTTTCTCCACTGAGTATTGTTTCCTTGGCTGGGGACTCTGGGCGCTTTGATCTCAGTAAGGGTGTTATTCTCTGGGTCGTGGAAAGATACAGGCTTACCTACTTATATCCTTCCTTTCCACTCCACCGGGTGATGTCTATTGTGTTGCGGGGACGGCTAAGTTTTATCAATACCTACCCTATAGTATCTCTTCATTTCCTCCTCCCACTGCCACAGCCTCAGTCAGCGTTATCAGTATCTACCCTGCATCGTCTCTCTTTCCTACTCCCATTGCCACAACCTCAGTCAGTCTTGTCAGTATCTACCCTTACATCATTTATACTTTTCCTACTCCCACTGCCACAACCACGCCCACACTAGCAGACTGGGCCGTCACTGCAACACATAATATACTCCCACGACAGTTTCTAGTGGGGCGCTATTTACGGGTTACCCTGCGTATTCTTTTTTCTTCACTAAATTCTAAAATATTTAACACTCAGATACCTATGAAGTTCTTATATAAAAAAAGAGAATCGTCTAACATAATCTTGAACATAATGCTAAAGTTGTGCCGACCGTGGGTGTGTCAATATTTCTCCCATCTTACCATCCTTCTAACTTCCCCACGTTCCCAACCTTATCACCTACTCAACTTAAACATCTCCTGGGCCTTGCTAACTCTACCACCTTCCTAACCCCATCCTCCTATCTTTACCATATTCCAATCATCACCTTATAACCCTCACAACCTTATTACTCCTCTATAGTGTATACCCCGTCCACTTTCAGTTGGCTTAAGATTGCCATAAGTTCATCTCGAATGCTGTGTATGATGATGCTATGACGCTGTTCATTTGTATTTGATTATGAGGTATTTGCTACATGTATGCGTGAAGATATATATACACGCAGTCAATCTTATGCCCAACGTAAATTCAGAGGAGTCTGTAAATACGGCGTCAGGGGAGTTAAAAGTGTAGCGACTAACATTAACTTACGGACTTTTGATGCATGGTCGTGGGGAGTACGGACGTGTTTTGCTGGCTTTCCTCTAGCTTTCAGGGCTGCCTCACCGGCATTAGTTTTGTACATGGGGTTAATAAAAGTTAGGTTAGCTAGTCCTAATTTTCCTCCCTGTCCTTAATAGAGATATAGTAGGTGTCTATATCTGTTTACTGAGCTTACCTTTGCTTACTTGCCTCTGGAGTGTACCCCCCACTGATTGCTCTGGGGTGTGAGATACACACAGGCGCATCCTCCCGAGAGTGGTTTGAGAGGGTAATCTCAGAGTAGGTGTGATTTCCCCGGGTGATTTGTCCCTTGCTTGTTTTTCTCCCTCTTCCCACTTCCCCCATGAGGAGGGAGTGGTTACTATGGCGGACGCCCCTGCCAGGGGGGAGGTGGTCCTGACGTCTGTAGGAATGACCGGACTGACCACCCCCAGACTGATGGACGCAAGACTTGAGCCCCACTTGACATTCCCGTAGACAATGCGACATACGTCACTATCCATGCTCTTGGTTCAGCTCCCCTGTCCAGTCTCAATCCCTTCCTTATCAAGGTGATTGACCACTGTGCGGGAGAAGCTGAACAAGTAAAAAAACTTGCTAACAGAGATCTCCTGGTCAAAACTGTTAACTCGTCACAAGTGAAAGATTTGCTGAAACTGCGTAAATTCCGTTGTTACGATGTCAAAACAAAAATTCCAGTCTCCATGAATTCTTGCAAGGGTGTTGTCACTTGCAGGGATCTCATGGTGATGAGCGAGGACGAGATCGTAAGTGAATTGGCGCAGCAAGATGTAACTTAGGTTAAATTTATTACTCATTACTCGGAAGGCACAAGGACGAAGACAGCAACTATTATCTTGATGTTTGGCAAAGTTTCTCTCCCTAGTTATGTCAAAGTTGGTTATGAAATCATTCACTTTCGACCGTACATCCCTAACCCTTTGCATTGCCTGAAATGCCAGCTGTATGGGCATGGTACAAAGACTTGTCGGGCTTCCCAGCCAGAGTGCAGCAAGTGTGCAAGCCAGGGTCATGATGCGGAACATTGCACATCCGAGACAGTAAGTTGCTTTCACTGCAAGGGCACTCACTCCACTTCCCCTAGGGATTGTTCCAATTGGAAGGAGGAGAAGGAGGTCTGCACGGTGAAGGCAACTGAGGGTATTTCCTTCTATGAAGCTAGGAAAAAGGTGAAGGAGTTGCACGCAACTCCCAAGCCAAATAGGTCCTATGCTTCAGCAGTAATGTACCGTCCTGTGATGTGCTCTGTCGAGACGCAAACTGACCTTGTCCTTCTCCCTCCTGCCACTCACAGTACCTCTCCATCTCGGCCTCCTGTCTGCTCCAACTCTCTCACTGACATCCCCAAGGCTTCCACATATTCTCAGGCTGCTGCTGCCTCTCCATCAGTACGGCCTAAAACGAAGTCAGACAAGCTTACTAAGAGTAACATGACCACCCTCACGAAACAGTCACATCCTCATATCCTTCTGGTTCCTACTCCAGCGAGGGAAAAAGGGGTTAGCTCTTCCTCGGGGGAGGCTGGGAGCCTAGTTATTGATGAAAGTATAGAGGTTTCCGTCAACAAGCACCGGGATAGGTCCCCCGGTAGTCGCTCGCGTGCTGGCGGGCGGCAAAAAAAGACTAAGCATACTGGCCCCCAACGTAAATCTTAAACCGTCGCTTTCACTATATTACAATGGAACTGTAGAGGTGTTGGAAATAAATTACAAAATATAGCAATCTTGCTGTCAATACATAGGCCAGATGTTGTTTGTTTACAGGAGACGTGCGTGGAGGAACATCCTGATCCTCCACAGTTCAAACACTACCACTCGTATAGAAGATATGAAGGTCACGGAGTTGCCATATACACACACAAATCACACCCACAAACGGAAGTGATTCTAAATTCTACTCTGGAAGCTGTCGCGTGCAGAGTAAAATTTAATAACACGTATCTGTCTATTTGCTCTCTGTACTGTCCGCCACATGGCCCCATTGATGGTGATGCGTTAAATTCACTATTTGAATATCTTCCTGGCAATAAGTTAGTGTTGGGAGATTTTAACGCCCATCACTATCAATGGGGTAGCTTGGAGATCGATGGTCGTGGGGAGCAAGTAGCCAACCTTATACTACAGTCCATCCTCTGTCTTCTGAACGATGGTAGAGCGACTTGTGTAGATGATCGTACTGGTAACTTTTCGGCCATTGAATTATCTCTGGCCTCCCCTGGTATACATCAAGATTTCTCATGGGACCCTTATGACTCTTTGGGAAGTGATCATTTACCCATCTGTCTTTCTTATACACGCGACATCGTTTTGGACCGTCCACCTCCAAATATTTACCTATAAGAATGCAGATTGGGGATCCTTCTCAAGGATTGCCAATTTAGATATATCTGGGGAGACCACAGATGTTAAGGTCAAAAATGTAACTACAGTAGGCTAATCCCTCCACTATCCGATGTAACAGAGCCAAAGGCATGTCCGGAAAGTGGTCCTGTCCGGATAGTGGGCCTCAGCCTCCTGGACTTGTACTTATGGACCCTAACTCAGAAAAACACCTATACAACTCCCTCTGGACATGCATAGCATCTATTTAAGACCCAGATCACACCAATAAGGGATATAAAATACTGATATAAATGCAATAGAACCAGAGAATGTGGTTTTAGAGGTGAGTTTATACAATATTAAACATTCTGGGTACTTACAACAAGTCCCTGGCTCCTGGACTGGTACTTATGGACCCTAACCCAGCCTAATTTTGAAAGCCACCTAAATAACTCCCTACCGGACATGCATAGCACATATTTAAACCTATTTAAGACCTTATTCACACCAATAATGGACATAAAGCTTGAAATAAATGAAAAGGAACCAAAGAATGAGGAATTAGATGTGGCTGTACCTCATCCAGGGTAATTACAGCACGTTTGTGGCCGCCTTTTGTAAGGTTTTGGCAGTGGTGAAAATGCTCTTGAAGCACGTACAGTAATTCATTGTTGTGCTGCACTTACAGTAATTCTTTGCACTGTGAGTTATAACTTTAACACTGCAGATTGTTAATTGCACCAGGCCAGTTTCAGCCGCCATTTGCACTCCACAGTTAATCCTTTGCACTCTAAATTCTAATTTCATAACACTGCACAACACTGTAAATTCCTGTGTGGTCTAGTGGCGAGGTATTCCAGTTGATTGACTGTTTATTCACAAAAAAATGAGCACTTGTGGCTCCCATTATGATATGCTACCACTCGCGATCGAAGTTAGGCAATAACTGATTGGTGTGAGGGGGAAACAGAGTTGCCAGATCGCAACGGCCACATTACCAAACTCCTCAATTTTCATTACCAAATTTAACTCTTCATTACCAAATTCGTAAAGCTAGTATTTATTCTTCACTAATTATATATACAAGTGGAAATACATGTAATCACTCTTCGTATAATTAACAGCTTGTTGGTTATTTTCACGCTATGTACGTTAGCAGATTAAGAGAGAGAGCAAACAATCCACCATCTCCATCCTGTGTGTCCTCATACATGTGAAAAATCCGTTTGGTAATGCATTACTCTGATTCGTTACCAAATGAATTTTTCATGACCAAATTAGCCCACATTTGGTAATGGAAAATACCAAATGGCAACCCTGACAGGGGAGGGGGGACGGGGGAGGGGGAGGAAGGAAGGGGGGAGGGTCCGTGGTGTAACAGCTGTTCGGCACCGCATGGCAATTTCAAATTACAGGTAGGAAAAAATTCGGATTTTGGGGGGATTTTTTCTTTTTTTGGCCATTTTTGGGTTCCGAAGGTCCAGGCCCACAATGTCCGGTAAGTGGGGATGTCCGGAAAGTGGGTGTCCAGATAGTACGGGGATTACTGTACTTCCATATTACACGCAGCTGAGGCTGCTATTCCCAAGACTTCTACAGTTCATGCGAAGCATAGAGCACATTGGTGGACGCTGGATTGCCGACAAGCATTAAGAAAACGCAATAGGAGATACAGGATTTTTGACAGTCAGCCTACAGAGGAAAATTTCATTGCATACAAACAAGCACGAGCTGAGGCAAGGAGAATAATAAGAAGGGCCAAACGTGACTCCTGGCGGTCCTTTGTGTCCACGGTGACTCGTACAACACCATTAAGTAAAGTCTGGTCCACTATAAGAATATTAATTAATAAAGGCCCATACTTCCCTGTCATCACTCTGCAGGTGAACAACACCATCTATGACGAGCTCGTAGACGTTGCTAACATCCTTGCCACGAGTGTTTCTCATGTAAATAGCTCAGCCAATTATGATCAACGTTTTCAACATCATAAACGCACGGCTGAGCTACAGATCATAGACTTTGCCACAGAAGACGTAGACACCCCGTACAACCAAGAGTTTACACTAGATGAACTGCTCCTTGCCCTTAAATCCTGTAAAGACACCAGCCCTGGACCAGACACCATCAAGTTCGGTATGATCCAGCATCTTAATCAGGACAACCTGATTAAGATGATAGCATTGTACAATGAGATTTGGGTGTATCAAACGTTCCCAAACTCATGGCAGTTTGCACACGTCATACCGATACCCAAAGAGGCTGGTCATCTTATGAATCCCACTTCATTTCGTCATTTTGTGTTGACTTCTTGTCTATGTAAGGTCATGGAACGAATGGTAAACAATAGGCTTCTTTTTGTTTTAGAGTCGAAGAATTTGTTAAATGATCAACAATGTGGCTTCCGTATATACAGAAGTTCACTAGATCATTTAATGAATTTGGAGCATTGTATTTCAGAGGCATTTGCCAAAATAGAATTCATGATAGGGGTGTTCTTGGACATCCATAAAGCCTATGACATGACATGGCGACACGGTATACTAATGAAGCTCTATGCTTATGGTTTAAGAGGAAATTTGCTTATTTTTATTTCAAATTTCTTAAGGGACAGGACTTACTCTGTCAAATTGCCCTGTAACGTAACATCGGATATATTTATCCAGGAAAACGGGGTGCTGCAGGGAAGTGTGCTTAGTCCTACTTTATTTAGCATTATGATCAATGATATTCTGTCATCAGCTCCCATTGCGAGGAATCTTAAATATTCGCTCTACGCTGACGATTGTGCAATATGGCACTCTTCCCATAATGCACAATTTTTGGCTGGGAGGATTCAAGCAGCCCTTGACTCTGTCCACCAATGGGCCTTGCAGTGGGGATTTAAGTTTTCTGTCCCTAAGTGTGCCGCTATAGTTTTCATGACTCGTAACGTACCTAATTTTTGCTTAACTTTGGATAATCAGGCGGTACCTTTTCAAAATTCTGTAAAGTTTTTGGGAATTCATTTTGATCATCGGTTGAACTTCAAAATTCATGTTAATAATTTGATTGCTCGTTGTGATAAATCAGTAATGTCATCAAGTACCTAGCGGGTACTACATGGGGTGCCGACAGAAAATTTTTATTAATGGTGTATAAATCTCTTAGCTCCCTATGTGTCAGGTGGGTTGGTGGAGGGTTAGTGCCCCTCCCTGTAAAACAAATAACTCAGAGTCAAATGGCCACCCCGTACGGGATTATGGCGTCTGGCAATAGATAGATAGATAGAAGTCTCTTATTCAATCAAAGCTAGACTATGGCGCACAAGTGTATGGCTCGGCATCCGATGCCATGCTGAAAGGACTGGATGTGTTGCAGAATAAGTGTTTGCGAATCTGTCTTGGAGCCGTCCGGTGTACCCGTGTAGCTCGTATGGAAGTGGAGGCGAATGTGCTTCCCCACCGTATTCATCGTGACCACCTGGCCTTGTCCTATGGACTACGAACATTTAGGAAAAGTTTTATCGGTAATGTGGCCTGTACCCCCCTGCGTCATTACCACCACCTTCTGCAGGGGATGCGTCGGCCACTTGCCATTCGCCTCCACTTACTGACTCAGGAGCTTGGTGTGGACCTCAGTAACTGTGACAAGTTGGTGATTAAAAAGTATAGCGCCTTGGGAGTCACCCAGCTTTACTGTTGACATATCATAGCTCCCAGCACCAAAGGCCAAGGCGCCGGAGGCGGAGGTCCACCACTTGTTTCGTAACATCATCGTGCGTCACTTGGGGTCCCACCAATTGTACACCGACGGTTCCAAGTCGAGTGAATGTGTGGGTGCAAGTGTATGGTCGACTGAATGTGCCCTCAGGTTTCGGTTGCTGACTCATACATCTGTGTTTACCTCCGAACTTTTTGCTATTGACAAAAGCCATAGACTATGCTCTCAATTCTAGGCATGACTCATTTGTCATATTTTCAGATTCAAAATCAGCCGTTCAGGCAATTGCATCTTGTACTACGGACTCTCACGAGATCCAGGGCCGCATCGTTAATAAGTTGCATTCATGCAACAAGTCATTCACGCTGATCTAGGTGCCTGGTCATTGTCGTATCTACGGCAATGAGCAGGCTGACTTACTTGCAAAGTCGGCTGTAGAGCTCGAGGAGACTTGGGACGTTCCTCGTGATCTACGGTCGAGTCTCTCTCTCGGAAAGAAATCAATAAATCTTCTGTGGCAAGGTCAGTGGGCCAGACTAAATATTCGAATGTGTAAGCCGTACCTGGGCGACTGGGACACTGCCAACCGTCCTAGTCGCCTGGAAGAAAAAGTGTTGGCGCGATTACGGCTTAATGCCACCATGCTTACCCACATGACACCTTATATGGAAAGACGATTCCCACCGCACTGTGACGTCTGTGATGCAGTGATATTTATCAGTCATATCATCCTGTTCTGTCGGCGATTTATTCGTGAATGCGTTTCACTTATAAATTACTGTGGCGCAGCAGATGATCCCTTCACCCTTTCCACCATCCTGGGTGATGGGGATATTGTTATGACTGATAAATTGATGGCTTTCTTGAGAGAGACCGGACTGATCAGAGTGATGTGACTTTTTTACTGCGTGGTTATGGTTTTATGAACAGTAAATATGTATATATATATATATATATATATATATATATATATATATATATATATATATATATATATATATGTATATATTGTAATATTAATTAGGGTTGACAGTTGACATATTTTAAATAGTTCCTCCTTCCCATTGATCTATTTCTAATATTGATGTCCCCTACATTAAACCCCGGTCCTCGACTGAGTCACCAGCTGATGAGTGTAAGTGTGCAGTATAGAAAGGTACTGGGCAGTTGCAGTCGATGGTGGTCTGTTGGGCGAGGTCCTTCACTTTTTGTACATGTTATATAAATACCTTATACCACCTTGTTTAAGTTGTTCTAATTAGGGCCGATAGCTGACGTATATGGAAATGTTCCTGACTCGTCTGGTTCCCTTTCATATATTGATGTCCCCTATATTAGGTTGTGCCTTGACTGACAGTCACCAGGTGATGAGTGCAGGTATGTAATGTTGAAAGGCATTACATATCTGCAGTCGATGGTGTTCTGTTAGTCGAGGTATTTTTACCATTAGTGTAGGTCTAGCTATTTGTCTCTGTAGGATTTAGTATAGGTTAGCGATTTGTTTGTTAGGTGATTAGATTTAGGGTCTTTAGAATAGGTATTTATGTTTATGAATAACGTAAGGTCAAAAAATAAAAAAAATTAAAAAAAATAAAAATAAAAAAACAAAAAACAAATAAAATAAAAATTATTATATATATATATATATATATATATATATATATATATATATATATATATATGTACATGTGCATGAAAGTGTCTGTATATATGCATGGAAGTGTGTGTGTGTGTGTGTATGTATATCTATATGTTTGTATATGTATGTATATATGTGTATACATATATATATATATATATATATATATATATATATATATATATATATATATATATATATATATATATAATGACCAGGGGCTTAATGGCCCCAGTGGTCGATAGGCCAGAAAAAAATAAAAAAAAAACATTACATTACATTAGGAAGTGTTCGATAGCCTTATGAATGAAGCCAAAATAATGTATAGTTAGCGACACATGATCCTGGGCGAGTGCATGTGTGATGTGCAGGTCTAGCTACAATTCCCGACGTTCATCATCACAGGTACTTGTCACTACAGGTAATATTTGACATCTCCTTTCTTCAGTTCAGTGCCACCAAAAAATATGTGATTATGTCAAGGTTGCCAGGTGTACCAAATGCTAGACCTCTGCTGTACATAGATGTTGTCCAAGGTTCAAATTTCGCCGACTGTACATGTAAGTGACTTAAGCTCCGGGGTGTTGTAAATACGGACTGAGGAGAGTTAATGGTGTGGCGACTCACTTGGGGCTCTTCATTACGGGATAAATTGGGTTAGGCGGCTCTCTTGGCTGTTTGTGCGGGGATAATACCACTGCCTGGTACTCACATTAACCTGCTATTTTCCCCACTGTTCGCGGAGCCGCTGGTGCATTGGGTAGCGCATCCACTCCCCAAATGGTAAAACCCGAGTTTGGTTTTTCGGGCCGATCAGACTCTTGGACAGGTTTGTTTCCTCTTAGTGCTAGTTCACCCATAAGTAAAATTAGGGACCTGGAAGTCAGTTCGATTATTGCCTGTCGAGTTCCAGGGGAGGATTAGTTTGTAGTAAAAACAAGGAAGAAAAATCAGAGAGTGCAACACCCTCGCCCACCAACTGGTCTGAGGGCCGAACGTTTGATTTTGCCCAGTGATCTTGACCTTCGACAAATTATTCTCAAAATCTAAGCACTTCTTGCCTAAGCCTTAACCTTTCCACCAGTAATCTAAATAAGATATAAATGCAATACGAAAATAATGCTCAGGTGTAATTTTTTTTTTTCCAAGAACGAGATGTGGAGAAATCTGAAAAGCTACAAAAAGTATGACACTAATTCTCCCTCTTCTGCTCCTCTTCCTCCTCCTTCCCTTTTCTTTTCCTTTTTTCCTTTCTTCCCTTCCTTTTCCTTTTCCTTTCCTTCCTTTTCCTATCCTTTTCTCTTCTTTCCTTTTCTATTTTTCCTTTCCTTTTCCTTTTTTCATTTTCTTCTCCTTTTTCTTTTCCGTCTTCTTTTTCTTGTTTTCCTCGTCCTCGTCCTCGTCCTCGTCCTCCTCTTCCTCCTACACCTTCTCCTCTTCTTCTTCTGCTTCTTCTTCTTCTTCTTCTTCTCCTCCTCCTCCTCCTCCTCTTCCTCTTCCCCACAGAGCCAACAGTGGAGGTGCTGGGTGCTCCTGACATTTACGTAAACAGAGCCAGCATGATCAACCTAACCTGCGTCGTCCACCATGCACCATACCCTCCCGAGGCCATCACGTGGTACCATGGAAATAAGGTACGTACCGTGGTGGTCGTGTGGTTAGAGAAGTGGTCCGCTGTTGGAATGGACTCGAGTTCGATCCAACGGGGGGGAAATGAACAGCTTGGTTTCAATTTCGTTTCGACAGACTTCACCGATCTACGAAACACGCCATAAAAACACATCCGCTAATTCTATAACTCTAGCCATGGTGATGCAGCCCTGGCATGTATTCAGTATGGACGGTGTGTATTAGTGCCGAAGTGGTGACATGTGAACGTGTGTGGCACTTACGAAGACTGCTGGGCCTGAGTTAGACAGGTAAAGCACGCACGCACACGCACGCATACACACAGAGAGAGAAAGAGAGAGAGAGAGAGAGAGAGAGAGAGAGAGAGAGAGAGAGAGAGAGAGAGAGAGAGAGAGAGAGAGAGAGAGAGAGAGAGAGAGAGAGAGAAAACTAAATAGTACAAGGAAGGGCCGAACACTTTATAAACAAGAAGGGTGTTGAGGGACAGTGATTTCAGGAAGGGGAAAGGATAATGGATGTTTGGGAGAAGTTCATTATCAGCCTCTCTCTCTCTCTCTCTCTCTCTCTCTCTCTCTCTCTCTCTCTTTTACAAGGGAAGTGCTGGAGATCTGAGTATGAAAACTGTTTGAGTAGTGCTTTAACTGATGCACAAGGGAATGAGTGTAACAGCTTGTGGATAATAGAGTGAAATATTGATGAGACAATGGATAGCTGGGGTGATGGTGGGTTCAGGGACGAGAGGGGGTGTAGACTTCAGAATACCAGGCAGAGCACCACCTACACCTCAGCTAGATAATTGACGACGGTGAAAAATGTAACGTGTTTATGTTTTGGATACTTTTAACAATCCATGATATGACGAGCCAAAGTAACTAATTTAATCCTAATCCTGTCAAAAGCTTAGTTACACATCGTCCACGTATATGTAGGTGGTGGAAGGTAGCAACATGTTTATATTAAGCGTTCTCTTTAAGCTCCATTAACGACTACGGGTAAGTAAACTAACCTTTTTCTTATGTGCTTGTAGAGTATTAGCTACACGTCCTCAAGAGGCGGTGTGAGCGTGGTGGAGGAACGGGGAGAGACCACCACCAGCTTCCTCCTGCTGCAGAACGCCAGAGCCTCAGACAGCGGCACCTTTACGTGTCAGCCTGAGGGCATGACTCCTGCCACAATTAACCTGCATGTGTTGAATGGTAGGTGTGGGGGGCAGGGGTGGGGATATATATATATATATATATATATATATATATATATACATATATATATATATATGTATATATATATATATATATATATATACTGTATACAGAGAGAGAGAGAGAGAGAGAGAGAGAGAGAGACAGACAGACAGACAGACAGACAGAGACAGAGACAAATAAATAGATAGACGGATAGATAGATAGATTGATTTATTGATTGATTCATAGAGAATGTCTATTCATCCATCCATCTACCTACTGTACTTTCGAATCTACCTTCGAGTCTCTATCTACATATCTCTATGCATTTGTCTTATCTACCTATACATCTATCTATCTATCTATCTGTCTATCTATCTATCTATCTATCTGTCTATCTATCTGTCTATCTATCTGTCTATCTATCTATCTATCTATCTAGAGAGAGAGAGAGAGAGAGAGAGATGATGGCTGTCAGAAAAAAAAATAAAACAGCACAAAAATGAAACAATACAAACGAGAGACAACCGCCATCAAACACCACTTTTCCTGGAGAACAAGAGAAAAAAACACCACGGCAAGATCCCCTTTTTTTTTCTTCTTTTTCGAAGTGAGCAACGAGGAGCTTAAACGAGCCGAGAAGAATTATGAAGATTTGTGTGTCGGCAGTAAAGAAGAGTTGGGATTTATGTGAACAGGTGTGTGTGTGTGTGTGTGTGTGTGTGTGTGTGTGTGTGTGTGTGTGTGTGTGTGTGTGTGTGTGTGTGTGTGTGTGTGTGTGTGTGTGTGTGTGGAGACGGAGGGAGGGGGAATGGGAGATGATGAAGAGGTTGAAGGAGATGAGATATGAGGAAGACTAGGAATGACCTGATGATGATAAAAATATAATAATAATAATAATAATAATAATAATAATAATAAATAACAGTAACAATAACAAGAACAAGAACAACAACAACACCAATAATAATAATAATAATAATAATAATAATAACAATAATAATAATAATAAATAACAGTAACAATAATAATAACAAGAACAACAACAACACCAATAATAATAATAATAATAATAATAATAATAATAATAATACGAACGACGGGAGAAGAAAAATAATAGAAAGAGAAGAGAGAGATAAGGAGGGCGCCTGAAGAAAAGACTGAGGGAGACAAAAAAGAAAATGGCAGTTTTAGATACAGAATGTGTAAACAGAGTGACTAGTATAATAAGAGGAGAAGCAAAGAGAGATATACAAGAGATTAAAAGTTACAAGGCAAGGAATGAAATCTGTACCATCATCTATATCATTAAGAGTTCAGGTGATTTTTGCATTAGACAGACAGGTATAACTGTTTACCATTTCGGCTATTACACTCACTATTCAGCCATTAAAATACATGATCTGCGTCTCATATAGTAATTACTGATCTCTTATAAATCAAAGTGACATATGCTGCCTATATACGTAATGCTTAGATATCAGAGCAATACAGAAATCATGGAAAAAGGCGTTTATTTTAATGGCATACAAAAAAGTGCCATAAAAGACCTTAAAAATGCCTCCATATAAGTCTTTTCCATGATTTATATTCACGGTTTTCACAGACGTCTTAACAATCCAGTGGCCTGGCTGAGGGATGGATCAGAGCCAAGCAGCGGGTGTTATGGTGCAGCGATTTGAGATTATTATTATTATTATTATTATTATTATTATTATTATTATTACTACTACTACTACTGCTACTACTACAATCGCCTGCGTGTGTGTGTGTGTGTGTGTGTGTGTGTGTGTGTTACCAAAATATCTCAAAATCAAGTGGGCAAATCGTATTCAAACTTTGTGGGCAGTATCCCGGGGTATGTGGCTTCAACTGATTAGATTTTGGTGAAGTAAACTGCAACCATTTTCATTTAGCAAATATTACAGATCTTGTTTTTGTTAGTTATTGCGGGCGATACGCATTTCTGGGAGATTACGCTGCCAGTGACGTAGAATGGCCATATGGAGAGGATGGGGAGCGAGAGACTGACGAGGAGAGTGTATGTGAATGAGGTGGAGGGTGGGGAGAGGGAGAGGGAGGCCAAGGATGACATGGAAGGATGGAGTGGAGAGGCATTTGAGAGAGGGAGGGTGTGAGCTGGGAGCAGGGCAGTGAAATGGCGGGGGACAGGGCGACATGGAGGCGGTTTGTCTGGGGCCACCCTGTACGGGATTAAGGCGTCTGGCAACAGATAAATAGACGTACGACGGGTCACTACATTTTAAATGATCAGAGCCCCAATTCACAAGCAAATTTTGCAACCCCGTCTCTGTCTTCCCTCCGATTTTAATTTGCAGGAAGAACGAGGGGCTTATGAAGATGCTGCGAACTTCTTGTCCTTTATTAAAAAAAAAAGAAAGAAAAGGGAGGGAGAGAGAAAGGAGAAATGGAGACAAAGTGAAAGATAAAAAGAAAAAAAATGGTTACAGGAGGAAAATGATCGTGTAAATTCTTTCGTTTTTTGCAGGATGACCAGGGGAAGGAAAATGCATATCTTCCCTTTGTTTTTTCTTCCTTAAAAAAAAAAGAAATGTAAGTTACGACAGAGAAGCGATCATAAATACATTTGAGAATTCCACCCCTTTGTTGGAGAGGGAGGCCTTCACGTGGAGGCACTGATATAACTGGACGGTGGAGCGGTCTAGGTATACACACATACCTCACCTCTCTTCCTATCCCTTGAGAGGAGGATGGAGGACTGCAGGAGGAGAGCAGTTTCAGCCTGCAGTCCACTGGGTTCACGTTCAGATGGGCCTGGGGTTGCTACTGCTACTTCTACTACTACTGCTACTACTACTATCAACTACTACTACTACTACTAGTCCCACACTTGGATTCTGGAACCGTAGCCCGGAGTCCTTATATGCCTCAGGACCTTTGCGGCTACGAAATGAGTGATAAAGGATTGATTAGCCCTGTACTCTTTTAAATCAAGAAAATAAAACAGTTATTACACGAGAAACAAACCAGTCAATAGAATAAGCTGGATTTCGTGGCGATTATTAAACAACAAAAGATATTAATTATCCAAATTACTGAGAACACATCAGCATTGTGTAAAACTATGTGCTGGCGAGTTTTGATCATAATTAAGCATAAACACGTCTTCATCTGAGACAGAGGTACCGATAAGAGCAATTCAAAAGCAAAATATAGCTCTTATGTTATGGTAATTGAACAGTAGCATAGTAGAGTAGTATTAGGACTTACTAAGAGGGCACTGGTATCTTGAAACTCATTAATACTAGCCAGACCATACCTATCAAGAGAGGTGTTCGACAAAGAGAGACAGTTTTGCCAAAGTTATTCACTGCTTGTGTAGATACTGTCTTTAAACTTTTACACT